>NC_134316.1:32230040-32585040 GCF_964195595.1 Calonectris borealis
CTGCCTTTCTTCCACTCTTCTTTTCTTTCTTTCTTCTTTTCTTTCTCTTTTTTTCTCTTTCTTTCTTTCTCGTTCCTTTTTTCTCCACCTGCAAAATTCTTATCTTCACAAAATAAAACTCAAAATTTAACACATAGCAGAGATTCTCTCGCTGTCTTTATTGTTTGGTTTTACATTGCCAGTCATTAGTGTTATTTCTCAGTCCTTTCCAGGTGAAACTGACAGTCTAAATATAGTCCCTCTGGGGAATTAAGGCTTCATAATGGGAAATGTATGGCATCTTGCATCTGTACTTGGAAAGTGTACATGCTGATGAAGATTGCAAAGGCAATACTCAGACTAATAAAGTTATTTAATGTGCTTGAGTTTCTTTTCAAGTACATGTAGAGTGACATATTTAAAGTAAAAATATATGAAACTGAATTTTCTCAGTATTTTAAATGTCTTTTTCTAGCCAATTTTCTTTTTGAAAAGTTGTAATGTAAAATTTATAACTCAGAATTGAACAGCCATACAGGTCCCACTCTGTATAAAGCATATGAACTTTAATATTTATAGTTAGGTGATGACAAAAAACCAGAGCTTGACATGACCATGGCTGACAAAATAAAATGCATTTTTCAGACACCTGCAAAATTTTAAAAACCTTTTAATTGGCAAGAATTTTAGAATCATAAAGATGGTTGCAAAGAACGGACAGTGAATAAAAGACATTGCAGTTATCTTATAGTCTAGAGGTTCTAATTAGTAGCCATTCTACATTAATCTTTTTATTAAATAATAAAGAAATAAAATCTGCTTGTCAAATAAGCAATATCACCACTGAGATGGCTGCTTCACCCTCAGCTTAATCCTTGAAATTAAATACTGTGGCTCAAAACCCTTTTGCTTTAAACATAGATTTCTATGGGCAATCAATGAGGGTGGAATGCTTTGATCATGCCGTCTTTACTGTGCCTATTCTTCGTTTTAGAGATGAGGGGCAGGGAACTGTTAAGTTTTGGCAGCTCTGTGTCACCCCAAGTTTCTCCTATTCAGGGAAATGCTCTGGCTGGACATTTAGGCTGACTTTTAACCTCATTTGCATCAACACAAAAAATACCACTGATTCTGGCCCCAGAGCCTTTTTCTCCTTCAAAAAGAAAATCAAACAGCATGACCGAGCCTGGAAGACTGAACAAGCAGCTCTGACTGAATAAAGAAGGACAAAAAAGGAAGAGAAAGTAGTTGAAGCAAAAGCATGTTTTCTTATTTGTGCTTTGCACTTTGACTCCAGCAGATCACATCCATCTGAGCCTGTGCTCAGAAAAATAGCCTGTGTGTGATGTGTACTACAAAAGGCTCAGCAAAGCCCTCCACGGCTCTGAAACTGAAGAAGTCTAGCATTTTAAATTAACTACTTTTCAACTGAAAGGAGGGCCGAGACATCCAGACACTTCTGTGGTTCTGGTTATTTTACATATATTTTTATATTTTTAATATCTTATACATAATTTTAATTTTGTTTTATGTATGGATATATGATTTTATATGTTCATTGTTATATTATTTTAAATTTTTATTTTATTTATATACGTAATTTTACTTACCTATTTTTAGGTCTTTGCATTTATATCTACTTCTTTCTTTATATAAAAACAAACAAATAAACAAACCAATCCTAATCTGATCTCAGTCAGGAATGTTCAAATACTAATGAAAAGGTTATTCTTTCACGTGACCTGGTCCTGCAAACAGTAGACGTTCTTTCTGAAGCTGAAGACACTCAGAATCTCTCCAGATCATCGAAAGAAGTTTAACTGAGTGTAGGAGAAGCAGAACTGAAAAAAATGGCATATTACTAGATCTTTTTTTTCCTGGTTTTATTTTTTTTATTTTTATCTTTACATAACAATATTTGCATGACACATTTCTTTTTGTTCTTTCTATCTGCTGACTGAAAGTGACATAGAAAACTTTCCAAATGCTTAGAAATTTTTTTTTTTCAAACTGAATAAATGGACATTACCACTCTTTACTTTCAGGAGGTTATTACTATTACATAAGTTTTTAAAAGTAAAGGCCATACTAGCTTTCATTTTCAGTACCAGTTTACTCAATCTGATATTCAATACCGAACTTACACCAGGAGGATTCAAAGTTTGGACTGCTGCTGCTATCATGCATAATACATGCTGCTAGTTCTTTAGCTCGTGTTACTTCTAAAGCTCCTCTTTCTCTTTTAAAAGGTTTCTTCCGTAAAGGAGGGGAAAAAGACAAATTGCCCTTGGAATGGTGCAAATAATAAAATCTGGCTTCCTTGAAGGCTTTTTCAAGATGCCAAGTCTATGTTTGAGCAATGATGCATCTTAAGAGGTGCTTCATGCTAGGATGAGAACATCCAAACAAGAAATTCATGGTTGTCATAGCTCAACTTCATTACAGATATTGGGAATAGGTTTGGAAATAAAGAAGCAGTCAAGATTTTCTGTATTCCTTCAACAGAACTGCTAAAAGCAAGTTACATTTCAGAAAAAGGGAAACAAAAACAAAAAAGGGCTGAGAGGAGAGAAGGGAACATAGTGGTTACTAAAGAATTATTAGGACTTTTAAGTGATGGCTCCTACCTTAGGAGTGTTGACTTATCTTTGGAGGTGCCTGCCTCTCTTCACAGTGTTCATCATTCTAACTACACCTGAGGTAGGCAGTAGTGTTGTTTGACCTCAGAGATGTAAATACCTTCCTTTCTGTTTTTTTTTTTTTTTTTTTTTCCCCTGTCTAATTTTACAGACTGAGGGGGTCTGAGTAATTAGGTCAAGTACCTTAACTAAGCTTTTGCAAACCTTTGCACATTGAAGAAGTGAATGTAACAAGGTATACTCAAGTGTAGGTTATATTCTCTTCATCTCCTCAGTTCTTTTGACACTCTTCTCATCATTTTTATTGCCTGTCATTGCATTTCATACAGAATGTTATCTTAGTATGACTTAATATTCACTTTGGAATCAGCTATTGCTATGTCTATAAAATACTACTTTATTTATCTGCTGATTTTACCGGTAAACATTTTTTTCTATAAACACTCTAACATGGTGCTGTTGGAACAAGGATATTTCATTAATGTATCCCGAATAATATGTGCCACTGGGATGCAAATGTTGTATAACATCTGAATTCCCGTAGAATGTGATGTGCCACAAAAGTGCCTGATATTTCCTAGGTATAGAGACTTCTAGGCTAGCTTCTTCTAAAGCACATTGCCTAAAATTTAAACTTTGAAATACAACACAGAGGTAATGAAAAGTGAGGCTTAATATAGCTGCATGAATTGCCATCAAGTACATTGTCTTCAGTCTTTCCCACAATTTTTAGATCCTGTCACACTTATGTTCTTAGGTTTTCTGTATGCTACACCATTCTCATTCTTGTTTGTCTCCTGACCGGCAGTAGTTACCTTGACTAGCATGCTAGGCTGATGTTTTCATGACATACTTACCACAATGATATACATTTTTTCAAAGACCTTCGAGTAAGCATCTCAGGTGAACATGACCAGGAATGACCAAGTACACAGCTCTTTGTGTTTGTTTAGCACCTAGTACTCTGTGGATAATGGTTTAGCCAAAACAAATAACAAATAATAACAGCACTGAACATCCTACTTATCTTACACTATTCCCTGCATAATGTTAGATAATGGAGTGATTCATTCTTTCTATTGTGCCCATTTTCTCCACAAGTGGTGAATTAAAAAGATAATTGTAAAGGTTAGTGTTGTCAGCTTGGTAGAAAGCACTTCATCTTACATCTTATGATGGTGTACAATATAATAATTACTGTCTTTGTCTTAGAAGTTAGTTATAGATATATCAGCTGAAGGGGAAAGTGGAAAGGAAACTACAGCAGTGGTGAATGGGAGGCTTTTAAAGGGGGAACTCGTTTGGCAACCAGCTGTCCTATGTCTGATCGGTACCACTGGTATAGTGGTCACCTACACAATGAGTTTTCAGCTGGAGTAATTGTAACCTACAACAGTTTTGGACTTACCCTAAGTCAGAAATACCCTTTCTGATGCCATTGTCATTATTGGTAGAGACAGCTAGCCTACATCTTGGATTAGCTTTATCTGCTGTTGCCTAATTTTCTATTACAATGGGACACTTTCATAAATTTCCAAGAAAACATGTCAAACAAACATGTAGGGTTTTTTTCCCTGAGTGAATATGTGTATGTGTTTGTGTGCAAGTGCAAACACATCTGCATGTACTTATCATGCAGCACAATACTTTTTGGTGAGCTTTGCTTAGCTATAACTAAACCAAGACATAGACGAATACCGGCCTCCTATGTCCTGTAAGTTGTCTTGTTAATGTATGCCTGTATGTGCTCATGTAGGCACACACACAGAATAGGGCAGAAGAAATTTCTTACGGGAAGTCAGTAAACGGTAGGGACATTTGTACAGACTGTACAAATTGTGAAGGAATATTGAATGGCTGTTCAAACACAATATCAATAGCAAATGTTTGGGATGCTTTCACAAATGGCCATATGGGATCATATTTTATAGCACAACATATATTTTACTGTGTGTCTTTGGTGTGACTCTTGTTGGGTACATGACAAAAACGATTCTTCCAGAATGTTTCTGTATGGTATGTTACCATTGTAGAATAGACACCGTCTAACTCAGGATTGTCTTTGAACAGGTAGCTTGTGAAGAGTGCCTTGTTTTAGGACAATCATGCAGGAAAAACATAATTAGATCCTATGAATATTTTGTTTCCCTGACATTAGCAAACATCTATTGACTTTGCTTTAAACAGGGCTTCCTTCTGAAGTGTATGGTTTTATTTCCAAAATGTATGGTTACCCTTATGGCACTTAGACAATTTGAAATCATGTTGACTATAAAGCTTAGAACCTGAGAACGTGACACTTGATTTAATGCTTTGAAAATTCTCCTTAGGATAGGAAATAATCTTCTTAGGATAGGTTCTGTTGCAATTCAGCTCAAAAGAAATGGAAAACAACAGTATTATTAGTTCCCAACCAGCTTTTTGGATAATACGTATCTTATTCCCATATAGATTCCCATAGATTCTATGATTATCATTGTAGGATAGGTATTCCATATGTTCATCTAAAGATTTTTGGTTTACCCTCAATATTATATATTCTCCAGAGGATGGGGTTGCAGACAAGGAGCAGTAGAAAGTGCTTTATAATGTTATATGAATGTGTTACAACATTTACTTTAGTTGTTAATTTTATGGAATTACATCCTTCCTAAAAAATATCCATTGGCTAAATTTATCATCATGGTTCTTCCTTCCACTATCTTTTCTTCCTCCTTATTATACTAATGCAGAAAACATTTTCCATCAAATATTTAGCGTTTCTTTTGTTACTGCAATCAATTTCACATGTAACATGAACAAGGACACACACAAGTACAATAACATCTTTGCTTTTATGAGCCATGTCCCTCCGTCTTTCCATGTGGAAAAAGCTACTCAGGTGCTAGAAGAGTTTGTAGAGGCAGTCAGTCCTCGCTGCAGGACTGTAAGAGACAGCCATAATGTGTCGTCCCAAATAGATATCAAATGCCAAACTTAATAAATGCTATTTTTCTTGAAACAGTGTTTTTGGAGGTTATGTGTCTGGTGACTAATTGTGTAATTTTTATGGACAAGAGAAAGGTCTCTCCTTGTGTTTTCAAACTATTTCAGTTGAGTGTTGACTAACAATCATGTAAATTTGATGGATTAAAGTGCCATTAACAAAATAGTAAAATAAATGGTTTGTTTGTGGTTTATTTTCAAAGTGTTTATTTATCTTTAGCTTATGAAAAGATTTAAAATAATTGTGAGCACACATTGTTTACCTTCCAGGCATTGAGGAAGAGAGTGAATATAGAGAGGATGTTAGAGAAATGCTATGTTGCTTAATGACAGCCTTTATGAGGACAGGCAGATGTGATGGACAGATGGGTGGACTAACAAAACTAAGTGCATTATTAGCTGCTCAGACATTTGTTGAATGTCAGCCAAAATTACTGAAACATAGCAATCGACCACTGTTAAACATATCTCATAGGGAGAACAACTACATACATAACAAAAATGTGTACTATTTTTGGTTCAGATGCAGAGACAGAAAAATGATTGTACAAACTCATATAAACCACATTTTGTAAACAGTTGAAAAAGTTTGTTTGCTTTTAATGTGGCTATGTGAGTTTAAATTATCAATAGATCACCTACACACTTAATATAATAATGTTTTAAAACATTTATATCCTGAGTTTCTCCTCCTTTTACACATCAAGAAAACTAATAGCTGGTATTTTTATTATGCTCCTCAATCAAATAGTTTAGAAGCATTTTAAATAAGCCACTTACCACCTCTAACATTTATTTTACTTCTCGCTGAAATGCAGCCACTGCAAGTAGAATGCTGCAGCTGTCTAACAGTATTTAGTGTAGGACCGCTCCTTGTAAAATGTTAAATCACCCTCAGGTTGGCTTTTTATTTGTTCTCTGATTTCTGTGATCACAGCTGATGGATGAATTAAATCAGTAACTACATTTACAGAAGAAATAGAAATATAATTTTGGTCCTGATTCCCTTAAAATAAAACTGCGCCTCACTAATATGCAGAGGCTAATTGGAAATGGACTGCAGCACCTCTGAAGGAGGTCATGGTGTGAGGCACACCATAACAGTGAGTAATACCTGGCAAAAAAAATGATCTGCTTTCTAACATGACAAGAATGATTTGCAGTTAATAATAGAGGGAGTAAAGGCCAGTCTTTTCAGTTACCCTTGGCTTCACCTAGGACAAAATAAAAAATCACTTCAGTTGCTGTAAGCTACTTGCCTTTTTCCCAATCATTATTGCTTAGTTATAACTTAGTGATAAAATCTGTCATTACTGACTTTATTGACATTAAAGTTGATTTATTTGCATGCCTGGTGAATAAGAACTGCATTATGTTGACTTTCAGATTGCTTGCATACTCAAGATGGTAAGTGCATCACTGACTTAATTGTCTTTTGCTGGTTCACTTGCTCTCTAATCTGAGTTTGAAAATAATATTGGGTCAAATTCATCCTTGGCATAAGTCCATTGACTTCAGTGGTAGTGCTCTAGAGAAGAATTTGATCCGTTATTTTTAAGCAGAGTCAAATGATAATAGAGAACTGTCTATATGATAAAGCATTTTTTTTTCCTGCTGTTGTAGGATGTGTCAGTCAGAAAGCAACAAGATAAACTTTAAGGCCAAATTCTGCCCTCGGCTATGCACTAATGCGGCTGAAAATCTCAAAGACAATTTTGATATCCTTATTCGAATAACATCTTCCTGAATTACACTTCCTGTTCCATTCTTGGTTAATAACATGTATGAGAGACTGAACCCAAGTACTTTCTGTGTACATGGAGGCCTCATCCTGCAAGTTGCTTAGCATCTAATAACAAATGTTGTAAGTCTTTTCCTCCTACTGATTTTAATGGAAGATGAATAGCAGTCCAAGGAATATACTGCAACATTTAGGGTCCAGACCTCAGAACAAATCCATGAGGGGGTACCTTAATCTGGTCATGCAGAACCATCCTCATCTTTGCAGTGGTCTGAATAGGTCCACTCACTGAATCACGAATCTAGATTTTTACAGCTAAAACTATCTAGAATAAACATTGGAAAACCTAGAAAGTCTTCTGATTACTCCAGTCCTAGCACTGTTTAAACCTAGAGTTTGAACCTACACCGGATACAACTCTTCTAGTAAAACATTATTGGGAGCAAGGAGTGAGGGAAGATGGAGTAAAAGGGAATACTAAGCTGGAGCATACTTTCTTCACTTTCCTGGCTCAGGCCTAGATTTCCATCCTTGATGCAGTTCTGTCAGATACTGCTGTTTTCCCTGTTCCCAGGGTAAAGACAGTAACTTATGCCAAACTGAATTGAAAATAACATTACTCCACAATGGTGGCAGAATTTAGAAATAATGACTAAGAAAAGAATAAATGTTAAGGTACCATTAAGGGAAATAATACTTTGTAAGAGTAGTAGTAATAAGAAATACTGAAATGCTGGGAGAGTCAGACGTGATGTCAGAATCGGTGCACAAAATAATGGCATAAGAAACGCACTGCCAACAGGGAAATCAGTGGAGACTTTAGGTCTTTTTTCCTTCTGCGAATTAAGTAATTTATTCAGTTGGTGGTGTATGGACTCATATGCCTTTGTTTTAGGTACCTTAGATTAAAAAATTTAGCCTTTGTTCCTAATTATCCTGTGGTATGTGTTTACCGTAGGGGAAAAAAAGAAATGGAACACCAACCGAGAAAATACAGGTTTACTGCAAAACAAATATATTAAAAACAAGTAAGATTTTATTCTTTTCCTAACCAAATATTTCTGTAATGAACTATTCCAGAATGAAAAAAGGTTTATTTTGTTTATTCTTTTTCCAACAAAGTTTCCTTACAGTTTCTGAAGAGTTCTTTAAAAAGAAGTATTTTCGTTCGCAGTAATCTATTCAGCTATTTACTACATCCATATTCAACGTGTCTGACCAGGACAAAGGCTGGGAAAAATTCTTTTTAGTGCAGGATTTAGTTGGTCTCCCAGTCTTGCACTTTCAGCCAGCCTTTCTGAGATGCAACTATTTAAACTACTCACCTTCAGTTGGACCTTTTGTGTTAACACAGATAACATTGACCATAAGTATTTGAAATAACTGAACTCTCCTGAGTAACTGAAAAACTATTCAGACAACAAAACTTATAAATCATATATATCAACAGTACCCAGAAGGCCACTGGGCAAACATGCAAATAGAGATTTCAAGCTGAATCATAGCAGCTTTTTGAAAATTACTTGAAATTTCAGATCCAAAAATATCTGCTACAGTGTGTTGACTGTTGGAAATGGTAACATTTTGACCTTAATTAAAACATGCACTTTCTTGGGTACCTGCAAAGAGCAAATGTGAAATTTCACATAGAAATGTGTTTAAAATGGAACAGTATTGACTGTGCTTGTGGAGTGTTCAAAGTTTTGCAGTATTAAAAAGCAAACTTTGCCCAATGATATAAAAGAAAAATACCTCTGCATTGCAGGGACAGATACTGCATTCTCTATGCAGAACAAATTCTCATTGAATTTCACTGGAGTTTTTCCTCTTTATAAAACCAATTTCTGGCTCTTTAGTGGGTATAATAAGATGAAGCTTGCTGAGATAGTGAAAAACATCTCACTAAATTCCCTTGTAATAATTCCTCAGTAAACATATGAAGTGACTTCTCTCCTGAAACAGCTTCCTCTGTTTCCAAATTTTCCTCTTAAATATAGTTACTCCCCTGCCCCCCAGGATTTTAACCCTATTTGCTGAGTTTTAATAAAATAGATCTATGATTATTTTAAGAGTGCTCTCTGTGTGCCTAGGCTCTACTAGACTAAAAGAGTCTACGGCTGTTGACTCTAAAAGGTTTTTTGTTTTCTTGTTTTGTTTTGTTTATGGTGCCAGAATAGCAGAATAAATTCACGGGATGATACAGCTGGAGGAAAACTCAGAATGTCATTTAATCTTCTTACACCTGCAGAAAAGAACAGCATGTTATTGTTGACAGATGTTTGTACAATCTATTTTTGAGACCCCCGGTGATGGAGATTCCACAGTCTTCCTCAGCAACATGTTCCATGGGTTCATTATTCTGTTAGATTTTTTAATGTTTTGTGAAAATCTTTCTAGCTGTAATTGAAAGAGTTTCTAATAGTTTTTTATGGCCTAATCCTGATAACAAGTGTAATGTGACAACAGGCCATTTAGATATTGTATAAAGAAACAAAGAATTTCTTGGTATGACTTTTAAATTTAGTGCCTTTTAGCTTTATTGGGTGAAATTTGTCCTAGTAATATGAATTACTATGAATCATTCAACTTTTCCATTATTTACGATAATTTTACAGTATAATTTCTATATCATTTACATCATAAAAGTATGGTTCTAATCTTTTAAATCTTCCCCCATATCTTATCATGTTCTTTTGTGTCTTCTCTAGAACTTTTCTAACAGCACACCAACAATCCCTAAAAATGTAGTAATACATTTTCAATCCTCTATTGTTCTTCAATAGAAATTAAATGTTAATTTGCTTTGCAGTTTTTTTGTTTTCCTAGGTACATTGAAGAATTACATTAAATAAATTGTCCGTCATGAAACTATTCTTTTCCTTAGTGATTGATGTTGTTTTGGGAGGTGTCAATACAGATGAATTAAGGTAAAGTGGCCAAATCCAATATCCACCTCTGCTTATGCCTTAGGAATTTACTTTGGTGTTACGCTAGCTAATCTTCTGGCTTGTTTATATACAGAATTCTTTGCTGCCTTTTCATTCTTGACCTACATAATTTTCAGAAAGAGACTTTAGTCCATCTTTCTATTTATCCTTTTCTTCAGGACATTAATAAGTGTGTAATAAATGTGTCAAGTACCACCACTGTTAGTAAGAATCCAGGGGCATCTCATTATTAACCTTCTTCCATGTTGAAAATGAACCCTTGTATCTACCTTTTGTTTTCCTATCTCTAAGCCATTTTCTAATGGCAGAACTTTTATAATTCATTCTGTGGCTTCTGTTTCCTTAATAATCTCCTGTGAAGTATTTTATCAAAGACATCTTGAAAGTCCAAGTACATTATTTTTATTTAATGGGTGTTTTTGCTATTCACCCTGAGCTAAGACATTTTCCTATGCCAATATAAAGCAGTTGGATAGATTTCAGTGGGAAGCGAGTGAGAAAGCTGGTGCTTTCTCAATTATTTCCAGTTTAAATAGTCTCAGTTTAGTCAGGTGGAAAGTTTACTTCAGTTGCTGGTATCCTTCATTATTTTGAGGAAGATGGGTATTGGAAGCATTTTTATCATGCAAGCTAGCCCGTCCATTTTCTTAAACAACAGAAGACCTTTTGTCCACTTCAGATATGAATATAATGGAAGGTGTACTATTGCCTTGTACTATTGTACTATTGTACTATTAGGACATTTTGCTCATTTCTTATGCATCCAAACTTTTGAAATGAAATGCAATATTGAAAATACTGTTGATATCAATCTTAATCAATACAATAAAACTTAATGAATGTTCCTTTAATTATTAGGCCAAATGATGCCTTTGTAAATTCTTTGTTTTAGTTTGCTTGTACGGTTTTGTAAAAGCATGTGTCAACAGTTCTTACCCTTGCAGGATTATTACAGTACTCAAAAAGGATCTTCCAGAATTTCCCCAAACTGGATGGCCTATCAGAACAATTATTATTCATTATGTCTTTAAAAGCATTTACTTTGCTGTGAACAGGAAACATTCTGTGCTGTTTAAAAGTTCTTGGAGTTCCTTAAGTGAATGATAAATAACTTGCTAAGTAGTCTGATTTCAAGAGACAGTGAGCACAGTCAGCATGCATCGACATTAGATGAAATTACAGCTACTTAGTAGAGGCAGGAATTCATACCTGTCACTTCCATGAAACACAAAATAAGGCATGTCTAAGGCAGCAGTTCAGCAGCCAGAATGTGGCTTTCAAAGCTCTCTTCAGAGCACAGCGCAATTTTTTTCAAGGTACCGTTTCCAAATATATTAAATGGAAATGCATTTTACAACTAATACGATCAATTATTTTAATGCTAATGTGGTAAATAAGGTATATATTTTAAGAAGGATCTCTGCTCAGGGATCCAAAAGTATATAAAAGGCTATATAACTTAAAATATTTTGTTTCTGTGCAGATTTATACCAATTTCTATTTGTTCTATAGTATTGTGTGAATATATAACACAAATGTGATAATTATTTATTCTATTTATAAAAAATGATAAAAAATATAACCTCTATTTTGAAAAATCCTTTTGCAATAACACAAATCTCTTAAAAAATATACTTACAAATAATTACAGATAGACCATCTTATTGGAAAAAGTCAGAAGACTTTTTAAGTTCCAACTGAAAACTTGGCATAATTATTTTCAGAATTTTTCTTAAGGTAAAAAGAAAAAAAGAAAAAAAGAAAAAGATATTTTTCCATGATAGGAAACCATGTTAAAGAAAATCAGAGTGTTCTCAGCGTATTTTCTCTTAAAACAGTACTACAAAAAAAAAAAGTTATTGTGCTGACATGGAGCTACGACATTTGTACTGACAGTGACTGGGCGCAGATATAAAATTTCCCTATGGATTTTCTTATGGAAAAACACAATGGAAAAGAAGGAAATTACTTTTTCAAGGGAAAAGGAGAAACTGCTTCTTAAATGGCAAAGTATGTGTCCAGTGTTTTTCCCTTGACTTACAAAGACTTAGAATCATAGAATCATAGAATAGTTTGGGTTGGAATGGACATTCAAAGGTCGCCTAGTCCAACCCCCCTGCCGTGGACAGGGACATCTTCAACTAGATCAGGTTGCTCAGAGCTCCGTCCAACCTGACCTTGGATGTTCCCAGGGATGGGGCATCTACCACCTCTCTGGGCAACTTGTTCCAGTGTTTTACCACCCTCATTGTAAAAAATTTCTTCCTTAGATCTAGTCTAATTCTACCCCCTTTTAATTTAAAACCATTCCCCCCCCTTGTCCTGTTGCAACAGGCCCTGCTAAAAAGTCTGTCCCCATCTTTCCTGTAAGCCCCTTTAAGTATTGAAAAGCTGCAATAAGGTCTCCCTGAAGACTTCTCTTCTCCGGACTCAATAACCCCAACTCTCTCAGCCTTTCCTCATAGGAGAGGCGTTCCATCCCCCTGATCATTTTCATGGCCCTCCTCTGGATCCACTCCAACAGGTCCATGTCTTTCTTTGCTGAGGATTCCAGAGCTGGATGCAGTACTCCAGGTGGGGTCTCACCAGAGCAGAGTAGAGGGGCAGAATCACCTCCTCGACCTGCTGGCCACACTTCTTTTGATGTAGCCCAGGATACGGTTGGCCACCTGGGCTGCGAGCGCACATTGCTGGCTCATGTCCAGCTTTTCATCCACCAGTACCCCCAAGTCCTTCTCGGCAGGGCTGCTCTCAATGTCTTCTGTTTATTGGTTTTGGAAGACAACAGGAGAACAAGAAAACAAGGATGCTACTGTAGAGATAGTGGTATTCCTCCTCCTGCTCCAGGGCAAGACACTACACAGAGGTGAGGGACCTTTCACCAATCTGCTTTGTCAAGTGTATCAAGCAGATGATTATACTGCCTTGTTTCTTATTTTGTAGTCTTGATTGCTTGTAATTACTGACAGCCTCTGGTGCTTTTTTAACGGGTAAGACTTTGCCTTTTATACTTTTCTGTTACTAGTTTTTTTCCTGTTATATTAATTAAATAACATTCTTTGTGTAAGGTATGTTGTTCACCAAAAAAGGCCTTTTTTTTTGCCAGTTTCTATTATATTTGAACTAAATTCTACACAGCAAGAATGTGAGAGGATAATGGAAGTCGTTATAGCCTCCTGTTGGTATTGTAGGATTATCTAAACAGTTTTATACAATCTGTTCTGTTTCACCAAAAATAGAATCCTTAATTTCCTTTTACCTGCTAGTGAAGTATTCTGTTGAATAGAAATATTTGTGCAGTTCTAAGTATTTAAGAAAAAAAAGCTCAAAATAAAAGCTGTTTCCAATTTTTTAGGTCTTCCCCCCAAAACCATCACTTTGACTAAATAAACATGAACGTGTGAAATGTTTGTATTGTTGTTGTCTACAAAATGCAGGTTAGTTCGACTTTAGCTTTAAACACTGGGCTGAATTCAGTGCAGCTTCAAATATGATACTGAATACAATAGCACTAGACCCCAGTCTATATTAGGAGAAAATTCTTCTGAAATCTGGTACATAAAAACATTTTATGTTTTTAAGAAAGGACTTTTATTTCTTTTGCTCATCACTGAACTCTTCAATGAACTTATGAGTACTTAATAAATATCAACAAAAATAATTTTTATTACATCAGTTGTTAAAACTCCAAACTTTGTTCTATTTTATGATATGTAGCTAGAAACAGACTTATCATTTTGTCTCAATAGCTAATTTCAAGAACAACATCAAGTTTAACTGTTTCTGCAAGAGACACTTAAATCAAATTTGCATTGTAAACAAGCACATTTCTTTCTTACCTTGTCACTAATAGTTATCTATTCAAACTAACAGAAGTCTGAAAATGCAATTTCCTTGTTCCTCCTTATGCAGGTCTTCTCTCATCTCAGGCAGTGAAAACTGAATAAATAAGTCCCATTTTCGTTAAAGTCAGATTCACTTTTAAACTTGCTGTAGTACAATGTCTGGGTTGTAACTACTGTAGCACAATTAAAGAGAAAGCATGCTTTATTTTGAAGTTGTAATAATGTCCTGGTTTTAAGCTTAATAAAACCAAAAACAAACAAAAAACTCCCCTTCTAGGTAGTGAGAATGATTTGGGAAAAAAAAAGTAAAGCAGTGGAGAGGGGAGGTAAGTTTTCCCTCTTGTCTTTCAGCTTAAAACACATCTGTATCCACACAAGTTCCCTATTCAACAAATAATTTAGTATTGTGTTTACCTAGCAACTTATTGGAAAGAGAGAAACTATTTATTTATGCCAATTCTTGTAATTACATTACATACAGCAGAAAAAGACAGTAACTAGAATGTCTGTCATTTAATTTACTTAAGCTACAGAAGAGTTCCTTATATGATGAGACTTTCTAAGATGCTTTTTCTATGACTAAATTAATCAACATCTATAGAGAACATTGCAAAATAGGAACTTGGCTACTTTTCTAATAAAAATATTGGCTAACATTTTCTTAACAAACTGGAAAAATAACTAGTTGCCTACGGAAATAGAAAAAATAAACCATAACTCAAATTCCTTTACCCCATCACAAGTGATAGCCATGGCAATTCATAATAATTAATTAAGAATTTTTTATATATTTATTATTTTTACAGAAACATAACGCATGCTTTCATTTATAATTCTATACAGTAAACTGGCAGTTTCATAACTCATTCATCCACCAGAGGCTGCAATTCTGCTTTCATGGCTGAAAGGTGCCATACAAATATGAGTTATTTATATGAATACAATGGCTTGAGGCATACTGATGTTGCACATCAACACATGGTAAAAATTACCAGCTACAGAAAGAAATTTGATATAGAAAGTGCTCCAGACAGATTCTAATTTAAAATTCTGTAGAGAAGATACTGGCAAATGTAATAAATTTCTTGCTATATTCTTTCTTTCCCTTGAAGACATTACTATATTCAGGCAGGATTTTATCTAATTCCTTCTGGAACAGAAGATGGCTTGGCCACTAAGATTGTTGTTAAACATGGACTGCAACAGTTTTCTGAAAGTTGAAAACATGCTAGTAGAATGGGAAACAAATACATAGCAGCTACTAAGTCACTATTTCTCTCTGATCAGGCTTCTCTCCAATTCATTTGCAAGAGAAAATAACTACAATGTTATTTCTTTTCTTGCATGAAACAAAGTCTATCATCCAGTTCCACCTGAAAATTCTGTGCCTCCACTTGCAGGAATTCTCACAAGTGTTGTGTTATAATGCCATAAGTCTCTCACAACAGGAAACAGTCTCATAAATGAAACAGAAGTTGGATATTGCAATGTTCCTCAAGTCTTGATAATTTAACTTGGAGTTTAGGTTGAAAAGATACCAAGAGCTTCAGATTATAACTGAAGTGTGAGATTCTTGCCCTTCCAATAAATACTGATGAAAGGCAGGAATGAGATATATAAAGTACACCTACACTAGTCCAGTAGTGCACAAGTCAGAGTTAAAAACATTAATGCCCATGTAGTGCAAATATGTCCAATTTAGCAGACAAAGCTAAAAGGTCCATGGCTTGGAAACTGAAGCCAGGTAGTTTTAAACTAAAAATAATTTTTGATTTTCAGGGTATAAATCACTGGAACAAAAAGAAATTTAGAATGTGGTGAATTTTCTGATGTTTGAAGTCTGTAAATAAAAGTTTTACTTCAGTTCAATTATAAATCATAGATGTGGTCTATTGTTATGAATAACAATTCTCAGTGACTTTCAGTAAATGAAGACACTTGACTCTCTTAGGTCCAAACCCATCTCATTTTAGCAGTTTCTGTTTCCTTATATAAACTGAGATTTAGTTAGATTATTGAATCACTTAACGATGTTCTTTGTGTTTCTTTTCGTTTTGGTTTGAGATTTTTGTTCAACTGCTTTTATGATTTTGTTCCATAATATTTCACTACATATTGTTAGTTTTGAAAGACTGCATGTAGTTATGTGTAGTAGTAATGTAGTGTTAAGTCCTCTGTGAGTGGTAATCCATATGAGGTCATGAAACAGGAGTTAAAGTTGCACGGAGCTTTAGCTATAGCTGGCTTTAACCAATTTAACTCAGCTATAGACTTATTTCAGTAGTCTTTATATTCTTATTGCAAGAACTGGCAGCAGAATCAAATATGAATAAAAGCTACACATTTTACCCAAGAATACTCAAGAGAATTAACAAAATAACACATATTTTATGCAATTAAATTGTCCCTTTAAAATTTGCTTAATTTGAATGGCTTTCCAAGCCACTAAAATTTTCCCCCTTTGCTCTGTGTTGGAAGTCATCTGTGAAATTCAGACTTGGCAAAACTAAAATATGAATCTGATGGATCCGAAAGCTCCATTGCATCCTCCCTCAGAAAAATCTCTCTATTGCCGGTCTCATACCAATGGCCATTGGATCTGAAGCTGCAACAGACAGTAGAGAGAAGATTGGGTGTACAGCTTCAGTAGCTTTGTTGCTGTAGGTACTGTTTGCTCTAAGTCTGAGTTTAAATTTACTAACAAACATCTGCAACACTGTTCTACTAAAGTAGAAAGAGATGTTTTGAGTCAAGAAATATTCTATTAGAATGGGATGTATCTTCTTTAATGACCACTAGTAAATTAGCCAGAAAATTCAGTACTACTAACTTTTAAACCTGTATCACTTTTGCCTTTCTAGAGATAAACTTTAACTAACTAAAACCCATCTTATTTGAGCATAAAGTCATACCAGCAGTAGTCATATAGTCATGCATAACAAAAAATATACGGAGTTGTGTTTTATCTGCATTCTACCAGCTTTTATGTCTTTCAGTATTTTACCTCAACAGTTCTTTTAAAAGGTTTAGAGAAATGTCAAGTAGGAGAGAGAACTGTTCCCCATGAAACTCTGGAAAATGAAAGATCTGGAGCTGGAGGTTTCTGGGCATACTTTTTGGGTACATTCCTTGGGAAGGCCCTAAATCATATTAAATAATTCCCTTGATTCCTGGAATTTCTGTCAGGTGGAAAAAAAAGCGATTTTAGTGTTGAGAGAGTTAATGTTGCAGAAAGGCTATGAAATATAAGAATGGATGTCTGCCCATCATCATTTATCAAGCCTACTAAAGCTGTTTCCTTCCCTTGTTCAAGCATAAGAACAGAGGTTTCGAAGTCTAAAATGTCGGCATCTGATAGATGAATTTGCAGTTGGCTCGCTTTTATTTAACTGTTTTATCAGATCAGGGTGGGGCTAGGCTAGGTATAACATATTCCAGGGGTTATTGTCCCCCGTCTATATTCTTTCCATTTTAACCAATGTTTAACAGTAGCTTCAGTGGCACACGTGGTGAAAACTGTTGGAGAAAGTTAGCCAGACTAGGCCGCGGTGGGAAAATTCTGAGTCATGCTGACAAGGGAGAAAAGAAAGTTATGCTGACCTTGCTCTGTGCAGATAAGCAACTTTGAGAAAGTACAGTATAGGGAAAACAGGATGGAACCCGGACCACGTAGCAGTAACCGAAAGTAGGAGGAATATGATAATGTAATTTTTAGAGCTAAGCCAATGATTGTGAGACAAGTATGCATAAGGTAGAACTTAGTGTATAAATATGTGTAGGGTTTTACAATAAAGTTGAAGCTGGCCTTATCACTCACATTGAGTCGACTGCCTGCCTTCCCTCGCTCGTCGCAAGTGGCGCCCGAACAGGGACCCCCCATCCCTGTTTTCCACCGGACAGCGAGATCGGAGAAGCACTGGT
This sequence comes from Calonectris borealis, assembly GCF_964195595.1. Taxonomy (NCBI): domain Eukaryota; kingdom Metazoa; phylum Chordata; class Aves; order Procellariiformes; family Procellariidae; genus Calonectris; species Calonectris borealis. Next base: position 32,248,099 of record NC_134316.1, read on the forward strand.
AGCAGCGACCAGGGAGCAGAAGATCAGTAGACGCTGTCGCGGCGTGCCTGATCCGTGCTTGAACCCAGGATAATAAAGAAGGGGTTCGCCGTCCGATAGAAGGCTACCCGTGGGAAAAGGCTGCAAACGACCGGATAATTAAGAGGGTCAGGAGAAGCGCGCAATGGAAGTAGAGGTAGCCTTCGATATTTTAAAATGCTTTTTAGAAGAGCGGGGAGTAAGCCAATTAAAAGACCTGGCTGGGTTAATTGCGTTAGGGAAAGCGAAAGGGTTTTTTAAAGACCCTGAAAGTATGTTTGAAGTAGACGAGTGGCGTTTTTATGGAGATTGTTTGTGGGATCTAGTAATTGATGATGATAAATCAGCAAGAAAATTAATGAAATCTTGGAGAGAAGTTATTAATTGTATAAAAAGATATAAAACTGAAAGGCGAATAGCTACAGCCGCCTCAGATCGGCTTGAGCAGTCCGATCCTGCCGCTGGACGTCTCACAGCAGGGGGTGACTACTTTTCACCTCCGCCTTCGGGAATTCCTGTTCCCGTTGGTCGCCGACCCTCTCGTCCCCCTCCTGATCCGCCGACAGAAAGGGCTTGTCCCTCCGCACCGCCGGGGGAAAGGGAGGGGGAGGGTCCAAGTGAAAATGAGAGGGTAGACGGTGGCGGACAGGAGACTGCTCAAGCTGAAAGTCTTCTAAAGGCCTCACCCCCCCCACCCCCCCACCCCCACCCTCCCCACCCTCCCCACCCCCCCACCCCCACCCCCCCCACCCCCCCCACCCCCCCCATCCCACCCCACCCACCTCCCCCCCCCCCCCCCCCCCGTCCCAAGCTCATCAACAGCCGCGTGTAGTGCAGGTTGGTTGGGACAAAATAGCACGAGAAGCTGTTGAACAAAAAGATTTTGATTTATTAGATCAAATTAGCCCTCAAGCCTTCCCGGTAATCTACCAGGTAGATAACGCGGGGGCTATGACTGGGGTGCATCAGGCCCTAGATTGGAAAATATTAAATCAATTGCAAAACAGTTAATGTGCAAGGCAAATGCTAAACTATATCTGGGGTAGCGGAATGCTATGTCCAGAAGATATTAAGAACATAATGAGGTTTATTTTGAAGCAATCACAACAATTACTTTGGCAAGCTCACTGGCAAAGACTTTGTGAAATATCTGCGCACTCGCCCCGAGCCCCAAATGATCGTTTAGCTGGAGTAACTGTAGAACAACTAATGGGTATAGGTCCTTTTGCCTCTGTAGAAATGCAGATGCAAACTGGCCCAGACGTGTTGTTAGAATCTATGAAATTAGCACGAGAAGCCTTGCAGAAAGTTAAAACTACACCAGCTCCTCCCTCATATATGTCAATTAAACAAGGAAGAGAGGAGCCTTTTGCATCTTTTGTAGAAAGAGTCACAGACGCTATTGACCACGCAGATATGGCAGATTTTATGAAAGGACCTTTGCTGAGACAGTGTGTATTAGAGAATTGTAATACTTATACGAAGGGCATCCTTGTCACCTTACCCTTAGACGCCACCATAGAAGTCACGTTAGAGCGAATGAGTAGAGTTCCTGTAGGAGCTCAAGCCATGTTAGTTGAAACAACCAGAGAACTAGGGGAAAAATTAGTCAAGGCGCAGGGACAGGCGTTTGCAGCTCTTGCCCCACTGAAGCCTCCGGATGCCCACCAAAGTAAGACGACTGGCCGACGAGAGTATAAGTGCTTCCGATGTGGCTACCCAGGACATCTGCGTCGACAATGTCGGGAGCTGCCAGAACTGTCAAATGAATAATCATAATACTACGGTCTGCCGGCATTCGGGAAACGGGAAACCGAGCGCCAAGAGCCGCAGCGCGCCGACACCAATCGCGGCTCCGGTCACCTTCAGGCCAACGGCAGCCCCCAACCAAACGACAGTGCAGAGATACCAGACGCCATTGCCCAGCTTCGACCAGCAACCCAACTTCGACCAGCAACCAGGGGGAGCCTCGGACTGGATCTGGCAACAGCAGTAGATGTCACGCTAATTGACAACCGGCCGCGAAAAATTGCTACAGGAATTAAAGGGCCCATAGTTATCAATGGACAATCTCATGGAGCGTTGTTGTTGGGGCGATCATCCAGTGGTCTCCAAGGACTTTTTATATTACGAGGACTTATCGATTGTGATTCAAAAACTCAGTACCCACATTGTTGACCGAGCAGTGGATCGTATTGACCCTGACTTACCTGTGGACTTAACCGTTTTGCACGGCCCCACACATTTTATTGGTGCACTCACGCAGTGCAAAAAGAAAAAGGGGGAGACTGTGAGAGTATTAGAATGGATATTTACCGGAATGCATCCAAAGACTACAATTCAAGATAACGACACGTTTGATTGGAATGTGCTAGATTGAATTTATAGCTGTTACTGCTGTTTAGCTATTAATTCGCAGGCTCTTGTGCTTGCCATGGGGCTTGCTTGCCTTAATGTGTATTAGAGTCTTGTGCTCGTTAGTGGCTGCTTTTTTGCTGTCGCTGCTTGCTGTACTGCTGCACTGCTGATCGTCTTACTGTGCTGTGCCTGGGAACATTCTGATAACAGCAATGGGGATGCGCCTGGGCCGGCAGATGGCCAGGGCATCGCTGCTGCTTCTGTGCTGCTGTGCTGGACAGGCTGGAACTGCAGCGTGAACTCGAATCGAAGGGACTGTGACCTGTGGCTGAGTCCATGCGGGACAGGACGCCCCGAGGCGTCTGTGACTGTGGATAAGCCCATGCCCAAGCAGCAGGAACCACCTGAACCAACGGAGGACAAACTTTACAAGAAGCAGCGCAAGTGCAGCAGTGACCCGACCTGAGCCAACTTTGGTGCCCAGTAACTCCACGCAACGCACCACCTCTGCTGACCTGAGTGACCACCATAACAGATGGAGCCCAAAGTCATGGACTAAATGAACGCAGTGGACATTTTGTGTACATTTATGGATATTTTATGGACATTTTACAGGGGATTGTGCGGGCCTGTCCTACGTGTAGCCACCATGGGCCTGGTCTCGGAATCGGCGTGAATCCCAGGGGACTCGAGGCCAGAGAATTGTGGCAAGTGGATGTGACTCACGTTGCTGACTTTGGCAGACTGAGATATATACATGTTACGATTGACACCTATAGCAAATTTATATGGGCCACAGCACAAACAGGAGAACGAGCACTCCACGTAATGCGACATTTGACTAGTTGTTTTGCAGTTATGGGAGTGCCACAAACGATAAAAACTGACAATGGCCCTGCATACACAAGCGCCAAAGTGAAACGTTTTTTTCCAAACATGGGGAGTGCGACATACTGCTGGTATTCCGCACTCACCCACGGGACAAGCTATCATTGAAAGGGCACATCAAACGCTGAAACAATATTTGCAAAAATTTAGGGAAATCTCAGATGTACAAGAAAGACTTGTTAAGACTCTTTTTGTGCTAAATCATTTATGTATTTTTGCAGATCAGAAAGAGCCACCAGCATGGGTGCATGGTTATCCTAAAGAAAATAAGGATGACAAGCCAGTTTTCGTTATGTATAGAGATCCAGCAACCGGACTGTGGAAAGGTCCAGCAGAAGTGAAGTATATGGGTAGAGGTTATATGTGTGTACTTACTCCCACAGGGCCGAAGTGGATTCCAAGCCGCTGGACCAATGCTGCTGTTGCTGATGATGATCAATGCAGCTCTGTCTGTACTGATCCCAGCGATGCCATTGCCCAGCCGTGCGAACTTATGGGTGGCGTGGGCGAATAAAACTGGGACGACAGATTTTTGCCTGAGTTCAGCTACGGCAACTGAGCCCTTTAAAACATGTCTGATAGGCTTTCCTGAAATTATTGCCAGAGATTTTGATAATTGGACGTCTGTAACAGTTAATTGTATAAATGTTACTGTAGCAAATTGCTCGGTACAACTAATAAGAGCCCTAAATCATACTCTCCCTTGGGACCCCCAAGAAATTGACCTTTTGGGGTCAGAAAAAAATTGGAAATGCAACTGATAACGTTACTACTCAGACATGTTTTGTGTTTGGCAGCTTTAGCCGCTTTGCCGCACAGGCCCAGACCTTTCAGTCATTGATCGGCATAAGCAGCCGCACTGATGATAACAACCCTTTTGTTAATACCACCGGTTGGACTGTTGTTTCACCTTTTACGAAAGGATTCGAAATAGGCCAATATAGTGGGAATTATAACGCTTCCAAAACACTCGGTGCCTATGGACGGAGTATGAAGGGAACCAATAACTCTTTGTGGAACAATGATATGGCCAAAGCTCTTCCCCCCGGATATTTTTTGATCTGTGGGGATCGAGCATGGCCTGGCATTCCAAAGAACGCCTTTGGAGGGCCTTGTTATGTAGGTAAATTAACTCTGCTCACAGTTAGCCGACAAAGTTGGCTTAATATAACTACAGTAGCGACAAATCGACACAAAAGGTCTATACATCAATTGCAAGCAGATTGTAACGACAATATAGAATTATGGTCAACCACAGCCAATGTATTTGCTTCCCTAGTGCCTAACATAGGCACTGCGCAAGCGCTGGTTTGGTATTTTATTAACAATTATAGTTATAGTAAAAATAACATATCACTGTATTTTAGATAATGTAGTAAAAATGAACCACAATGTATTGGTGGTCCAAAAAGAAAAAGGGGGAAATGTTGGAGAAAGTTAGCCAGACTAGGCCGCGGTGGGAAAATTCTGAGTCATGCTGACAAGGGAGAAAAGAAAGTTATGCTGACCTTGCTCTGTGCAGATAAGCAACTTTGAGAAAGTACAGTATAGGGAAAACAGGATGGAACCCGGACCACGTAGCAGTAACCGAAAGTAGGAGGAATATGATAATGTAATTTTTAGAGCTAAGCCAATGATTGTGAGACAAGTATGCATAAGGTAGAACTTAGTGTATAAATATGTGTAGGGTTTTACAATAAAGTTGAAGCTGGCCTTATCACTCACATTGAGTCGACTGCCTGCCTTCCCTCGCTCGTCGCAGAAAACTATGCTAAAGGTCAATTATTAGCTATAGAAATCTATCCTAGAAATCAACAGCAATTCTGCCCATATTGATTCTTCTATATAAATCACTGCACTGTTTGCTTACATGGTACAACCAGCAGGAAAACAAATACACCATCAGTTTAGGAGCTATTCACTATTGCTCAAAATATCTTACAGAGAATTTGTTTGAGACTTAAGAAAGAAATTCTGGAGTGTTTTGCCTTATCACACTTTCTAATTTGGAGTATCAGACCCCATATCTCTTACAGTACAGTAGCTGCTGGCCTGATTGACTTCCATTTAAACTCTTTTGTTTTATTGTTTTATTTTATTTATTCAACAAACCCTTTTGCTTGAATGCATGATGTTACCATTTTTCTCCTCCCACACATAAATATGGTTGGTTATTTTTTGTTGCTTCTGATACATTATCATACAAATTGCTACGAGTGTCGCCTAGCCCAGATGAATTTTCTGATGTGAGGTTCTCATCCTAGCTGTTGTTCAGCCACATATACTATTTGAATAGTTGTGGCATTTTGATATTCAGCACATCTGATTGGTGAGCAATGAAACAAAAATGTAAAGTAGTTAGTGTTCCAGTAGTGAATAACAGCACAGACTGATCAATAACATAATGGGCAAAGAAGTAATGAAACAGTGAGCCATAAGTTTGTGTCAATATGGGACCATATATATAAATGGCTCCCAGAGGTGTTTTTCCCCCCAAAATAGCCAAGATTGAGGTGGTGCAGGTCCAGTCCCTTGTGCCTTCTTAAAGAAACCACAACTGTTCAGTAGCAGTGTAACAGATGTTCAAAAGAATCATTAACAACCTAAATGTATGTGTGAGCAGATGTACCATTTCTACTACACATAACTTTGGGGGAGAGGGAGTTTTAAAGAAAATCAATAATGAGCAGATCCGTATACAAATTACTCATCTAATTATATTTAAAAGGTAGATTAAGGTTCTTTGCTTCAGTGATTGTGGTTGAGATAAAGAGGACAAGTGATGAGAGGAGCTATTAGAGTAACCATGCACGACTGACTTGGCACGAATTACTAGATCAATGAGAGGCAAAATAAGTGGCAGTATAAGAGAGAAGCTTGTGCCAAAACCTCAGTCCTTTTGGTGCATTTCACTAGAGACATATGAAATGCAGTGCCATTAAAATAAAGGAATAAGTAAAATAAATAGATGGGTTTAAAAGATAGTGGGAAATTCTGTTTACGTATTAAGTAATGTGTTCAGTGACAGGAGCAATATAACTTTTGTAATTCTTTCAAGAACAGTACTGGCATTGCAATGGGTGGGCACTCTCTGCAAAGAATGATCTTATGGGAGCTCAATGATTCTTTCAGGCACGATGTCATATTGAAGACAAGATATGCAAAGAGCTATAACTGGTGGGGAATATTTTGCCTCAGGATGACCTCAGAAAGGGATACCAAGGGTGTGTGGAAGACTATATTTTCTTCCAAGATTGTGCCCACAAAAATGTATATGTAATTCCCACTTTGTGATTTACTTTCTCAATAGATAATCTTGTCTAATATTGGAATAGTCATCATTCTTTAAGCATTTATTTAAAAAGGAGTAGGAAACTTTGGGAATCTTCTGTATTAGTACTAGAATTCTAAAAGCCTTGATAATGTGTTTGACTTTTCATATCTTTTTACAGACCATCATATCCCACATGGAGTAACAGTGGGCAATAAAGGAGTAAATAAAAAGATGGAACCAGTTATGTGACACTCCTGCTTTTTGGAACTCCCAAATGTTATTTCTGTGATTTTGTTATTGAATTTCCATATGATTTTGCTAAGAAAAATACAATTATTTAACAGGTTTCCTTTAAAAATCACTTTAAACCTCTGAGATTTTAATCTCCAGCTCTGAGAATTTTTCACTGTTTTCTATACAGGCCTTTGCACTGATAATACCAGCTCCATGGTTTCATTCTCACCTGCATCTCTGCTTTTTGCCACATACATAGGCCGAAGGTCACTGTGAATATATATAGAAATCCAGGACACAGATCCTTTCCTTAATCACATGCTATATGCTGTCAATACACAAAGGAGTAACAATGTTTTGGCTTATCTAGAGTGATTCTTGTGGCGGTCTCTCATAAAATTGATATAAAAAAATAAAAGGAGCTTTGCGGTGTCACACCAGGTACTTCAATAGACTCTTTTGGAGGCTATTTTGGCAAAACTACTGAGAGCTCTCAGAAATTTCTGGAAGCTGGTTTGTGACTCTCTTCAGTACACTCCATTTCCCAGCTCATTGGAACTTGCTGGGAAATTTGAAAACATGTAGGTTCCCCCATGGAGACATGACCACCATGGAGATAGCACCACCAAACTTTCATGTAAGTGCACGTGAGATTCACCAATCCTCTCTCTTTTCTACTCCCTTCCCCTCATTGGCTGACACAGCAATTTGTCTCTCGCTCACTAAGAAGGGAATGTAGCTTTCCTCTAGCTCTCCTTCTTCCGACTGCATCAGATGGGTTGAGCAAGTTATATCATAGTACATTTGACGCAAGCCATAGGAATGAAAAGACACATCAGGGCTAGGTGATATAGAGCAAAGCCCAGAAAGGCCAGGTATAACAAGGCATAGCATTTCTTCAGACAACATGAAACTTCCTGTACCTAAAAGTTCAGAATCATCCTTACCGTGCAGCTTTACAAGTAGCATAGTATGACACCTAGCAGGCTAATTGAAGGTGCATTTAGAACAACAAGCTTGCAGTCACATTTTACTGCTGAAGCTATACATAATTATCTATGCTATGGATGTGGACACATGCACTCTCTCCCTCTCTGTCTCTAGCTTCCTCTGGTTCAATATTGCTTTATGCTTTACAGAAAATTTTACGTAAACATAAGCTGAGGATATGTTTTCCAACAGCCACAGCCATTTCCCATCTAGACAAAGAAGATATAAATCTCATTCTCATTTTCTTAGAGCTGGTCATCATATTTCTGCTTTAGAAAGTGCATCTGCTCTCCTCTAAATTAATGCCATCAATGCGCTAAACAATGTAGTTCTGCGTCTGATATATTGTGAGACAAAACAGAGAACAAAGCAGAGACAAAAATAAAGCATCTCTGTGAGGTGCAGGGGACAATCAATTAGATTCATTATCTGTTTTACATTCTAGTCACTGCTTTTAAAAAAGAGGAGTACATAATACCATGGCAACAGTTGGAACTGCAGTTCTTTATGGTATATAATCATTATGGATTCTTCAGCATTCCCTGAAAATTGATATAAAAAGTCACAGGAGTTGTACTACCTACTATGCTGATTAAATGACAAGTTTGTAATTTACAAGTGCCTTATTGCCATGGGAAGGTAATCATACAACTCCGTTTTCAAACTCAAGGGTTTTTGAAACATGCTGCATGATCTCTAGCTGGGCTGCAAGCTAAGATTAAATTGAAAGGATAGCATGTAGATTTTAGAACATAGTGTTGACATTTTCTGGCCAATCAAATTTTGCAACCTTCCTGCATGACAGCAGATGTTGACCTTTCAAGCTTTCCCTATCTGCTTTCACGCATTACCTGCAGAAATTAGCATTAACTTGCTTCTTGCTCCTTGCTGCTATTAATGTCAGCTGGGAATTCAGAAACATGAATTCATTTATTACACAGAGTGGAGACCTGTTTTATACTCTAAGCACAGAAGGGCTGCTCCTGGGAGCTGATATTTTTGGAAGCTGCTTCAACTACCTTTGTGGTTGAGGGATAGCTGGGAGCTATGGTGTAGAAAATGTCACTGGGAACAAGAGCTGAAAAAGACAACGGAGGACGGATTCAAGGAGAAACCTACGGGCCAAATACTTGCAAATAGTATTGGATACAGAGAGCTTAAAGTCTAAAATGAAACACGTAAATCTATTCTAATGGAGTGCAAAACTAGATGCAAGGCACCAATGTCTCTTTGACTTGTTAACTGAACTGTGAAAATGTAAGCCTGCATAATATACAGCCTGGTAACAAGAAGCTTCAGGGGGTTACACAGCATTGCCTGAGGCTCTCTGATATCATACTCTGAGGGAAATATTAACTTTAGTAGAGATGTCTCCTGCAATCTGACTAAAATTTTGGTATAATTTCAGCCAATAATGGAATCTTGTGCCTAAAAAGCAACTTAAAAAAAAAAAGAGGAATATTTTCTGTCTTGTCCTTTCGCTTATGTTAAGAGGAAAAACTTTTGGGTACCTACAGAAATATTATCATCAGAAAGGAAAAGCTAATGTCTATAACTGTAAAAGTGTTCCTGCAAACATCAACTAGTTTATATGTTATTTCTGGGAATAACTTTCCAGTGCAGTGAGTCACTATAGTCAAGTAGCTATGAGTTTCATGCATGCGTATTTCTAATCTTATCTTTATTTTCCAAATAAACATGAAAACCTGCAGTCATAATTTTTCATGGTGTAATTGGAAATTGTTCTAGGTATTAATGAGAAGATAGGATACATTCATCAAAAAAGAGGACATTTTTCTTAGCACTGCATGGTCTCAAATATCCAGAAATAACAAATGTAAGTTACTCTGAACATCAGCCAAGAAGAGAGAGTGTTTTGTATTGCCTTCCGCTACTGACAATTATATTGACATTCATGCTGTGGTAAATGCCATACCTCTCAAAATTCATAAAACTGAAAGCATAGCCACAAAACCTTCGGCTACTGCCTTTGGCTGAGGCAAAATCATCTTTGCCAACCCTGTGATAAGAACTTTAAACTAGGAATGATGGTGGAGGGAGATGATGAGCTACAATCAAGAGAGGAATTGGTGGACTGGGTTGGTAAGCAAACGTGCAGGCAGATGTGGATGTGAGAGTTTGTGAAACCAATGAAAAAGGGCTGAAGGGGCCCACCTCAAGTGTATGCACACAAATAAGGAATTGCCTACAGGACAGCCCTATTGAGGAGGCAGATGAGGCCTTCTTCAGATAACTGGAAGAAGCCTCTTGATCATAGATCCTGGTGCTCATAGGGGACTTCAACCACCCTGACATGTGCTGAGGATGGCATAACAGGGCACAAGCATTCTGGGAGGTTTCTAGAGAACACTGATGAATATATCCTGACATAGATGATCAAAGAGCCAATGGGGGGATATACTCTGCTGGACCTGATATTTGCAAGCAAGAAGGAACTGATTGGGGATGTTTAGACTGGGAACAGCATTGGCTGCAGTGACCATGTGTTGTAGGTTAACCACAGCAGGCAGCTAAGCACCATACAGCTGTTTGCTCACTCCCACCCAATGGGATGGGGAAGAGAATTATAAGGGTAAAATTGAAAAAAATTGTGGGTTAAGATGAAGACAGTTTAATAAGTCAAGGCAAAAAAACAGGGGAGGGGGGTAGCTGGGGGGAACCAAACCAAAAATACCAAGTGATGCAAAAGCAATCCTTACCTCCAGCCAACCGATGCCCAGCCAATCCCTGAGCAACAGCAATCCTGGAAACCTGTTCCTCCAGTTTTTATTGCTGAGCATGACATTATATGGTATAGAATATCTCTTTGGTCAATTTGGGTCAGCTGTCCCAGCTGTGTCCCCTCCCAGACTCTTGCCCACCCCCACCTACTCTCTGTGGGGCACAGAGCAAGAAACAGAAAGCCTTGAAGCTGTACAAACACTGTTCAGCAATAGCTAAAATGTTGCTGTGTTATCAACAGTTTTGGTGACAAATCCAAAACATAACACCAATAAGGGCTGTTGTGAAGAAAATTAACTCCATCCAAGCCAGACCCAGTACACCATGAGATGCTAGAGTTCAGGATCCTGAGAGGCGGGAACAAGGCAAATAGCAGGATCACAATCCTGGATTTCAGGAGAGCAGACTTTGACCTATTTAGAGACCTGCTTTGAAGAATGCCACAGTAGACAGTCTTGCAGAGAAGAGGGGTCTAGCATAACTGGTTGATTTTTCAAGGGTCATCTCCTCCAAACTCAAGAATGGTCCATCCCAACGTGCAGAAAGTCAAGAAAGATGACAGGATGCCTGCATGGATGAAAAAGTAGCTCCTGAAAAAACTAGGACATATAAAAAAAAGTATACAATAGGTGGAAACAGAGTCAAGAATATGGAAATACTTTCCAAGTGTGCAGGGATGGGGTTAGGAAAGCAAAACCCACCTGGAGCTGAGACTGGAATACAATGTGAAGTGCAGCAAGAAGGGTTTCCACAGGTAATTCAGCCGGAAAAGGAAGACTAAGGAAAAAGTGGGTCCACTGCTGAATGGGGCAGATGACCTGGTGAGAAGGGATATGGAAACAGTCTTCTTCATACATGTCTTTACTGGTAAGAGTTGCCTTCCCAGTGGGAAAGTCTCGAGCAAGGAAGACTTACCCTATGTAGATGAAGATCAGATAAGGGAACATTTAACCAAACTGAACATAAGTCTATGGGATGTGATGGGATGCACTCATGAGTGCTGACGGAGCTGGCTGATGTCATTATGAAGTGAGTCTTGATTATCATTGGAATGTTCTGGCAGTCAATAGAGGTTCCTGAGGATTGTGAGAAAGCGAAAATTACTCCTATCTTCAAGAAGAGTGAGAAGAAGGAACCAGAGAACTACAGGCCAATCAGCCTGACCTTGATGCCTTGGAAGGCAATGGAGCAAATCCTTCTGGAAGCCATTTAAAAACATTTGAAGGATAAGAAGGTGATTGGAAGTAGGCAGCATTGACTTCCAAAGCAAGAATCATTCCTGACCTACCTGATGTTCTCTGATGAGATAACTTGTCAGTGGATGAGGGAAGAGCTGTGGATGTTTATCTTGACTTTAGCAGGGTTTTCAACACTGTCTCCCATAACATCCTCATTGACAAGCTGATGAAGAATGGCTTAGACAAATAAGCAGTGAAGTGGGTTGAAAAATGGCTGAACTGCTGGGACCAAATAACTGCAGCACAAAGTTCAACTGAAAGCCAGTCACTAGTGGCTTACTTCAGGGTTTGATCCTGGGGCCAATATTATTTAACATCTTCATTAATGACATGGATGATGGGACAAAACACACCTGCAGCAGGTTTGCAGGTGATGCAAAACTGAGAGGACTGGCTGAAACGTTGTTCAGATGGGGGTGCTGCTGTTCAGAGAGACCTTGACAGGCCAGTAAATGGGCCAACAGGAACCTTCAAGAAAGGGAAATGCAAAGTCTGCATCTGGGGAGGAAGAACCCCATGCACCAGTACACATTGTGTGCCCACAGTCTGGAAAGCAGCTTTGCAGAAAAGGAGCTGAGGTTCCTGTTGGACAAAGAAGTACTATGTTATCCTGGGATAAATTAGGAAGACCATCACCAGCAGGTGCAGGGAAGTGATCATTCCTCTCTGCTCAGCATTGGTGAGGCCACTACTGGAGAGCTGTTGTTCAGTGCTGGGCTCCCCAGTACAAAACAGATACTGACATACTGGAGCAAGTCCAGCAAAGGGCCACTAAGGTGATTAAGGGCTTAGATCATCTTTCAAACTGGGAGAGGCTGAGAGAGCTCTGACTGTTTAGGCTGGAGAAGAGGAGGCTTAGGAGAAAAGGGGTTATCAGTGTGTGTAAATATGCAATGGAAGGCAATAAAAAAGACAGAGCCAAACTCTTCTCAGTGATACCCAAGGAAAGGACAAGAGGCAGTGGGCACAAATTGAAATACAAGAAATTCCATTTAAGCATATGAAAAACTTTTTTACTATGAAGGTGATCAAACTCTGCAGCAGGTTGCTGAGAGAGGTTGGTGAGTCTACATCCCTGGATGAAACCTAACCGGACATGATCCTGAGCAACCTCTTCTAGTTGACTCTCCTCTGAGCAGGGAGATTGGACTAAGTGATGATCTCCAGAGGTCCCTAAACCTCTTCTGTGATTCTGTGAAAACTGAATGATCAAACTAAGATCAGACTGAGTCAAAGTCCAAGGCTTCTCATCAGATTCCTGCATGGTGAATTCCCAATTGGCTTCCCTCAGACACCAGAGTAGTAAGAAAAACTTGGGCCACAAAACCCAGGAAGACACTCTGATCCCAGCAATAGGCAGCCATTACCAAGCTGCCTTTATGTCCAGCCCTGCTTTGCACCTGTCTCAGTGCTATTCCTCCCTGCTAGCACTTAATGTATGCACCACATTGATGGAGAATGCGCACTGTGGCTAATACTCCGAAAAAAAGTTACAGAGACATGTGTTCCTCAGTGCTGGCTCCTCTTTGGTAGCTCAAGAATTTATGAAAAATTAATAATTCATAATACTATACCAGGTAGAGATGGATTAGTTTGGAAGTTGCAATTCCCCTAAAGCCATCCCAATGGTTAATTGTCAAACCCCAACAGGACTCCGAAAACCTTCTTAGCCCTACTGTTATAGAAGAGCAATAACGTGTTCGTTGTGAAATTGTTGGAGTCTGAACTGCAGCTTATTCTGTAGAAGCCTGATTGATAGCAATTGCATTGGTAATTGAGTTCTTATTTCCTGTAGGGGATATCGGTGAGGACAGGATAGAATTTCAAGAAGGGGGTAGGTACGTTAATGATTAATTGAAACATTTATTCTTATGTCAAAGACAAAGATTTATAGACATGATGTAAATGTGCTTGCTTCAGGGCAAAAGTCAATTAAACAGACGAAACAGGAATAAGTTGCCTTTGTGTGGTAGGTTTTCCCACAATTGCTCTCCTGCAACTTTTTCTGAAAAAGCTGGGAAAAGTTTGTGTGACAGTGTATGCCCTAAGAGGCTAATGGTCTTCCAGTGTTCCCTGGACTAGTGATTTGGTCTCTCAGATAAGAAAAACAACAGCAACAACAATAATAATATAAAATTAAAAATACAAATTTAATCTGATTATATTACTACTGACCAGTTATTTGAGGCAAGCGCAAAGCTGGACTATGTTACTGTGCAAAATACAAAGACTCCCTTGTGTGTTAAGAAACACTGATCTCCATTTAATTTACCACTAATGACTAATTCCTCCCAGCATTAAAGAGAGAGATGTAATATAGTTTGATTTTAGTCTGCAGCCTATACATTCTCAAACAGCACTTGCTTTCCGGTTTTCAAGGAAGAGAGAATAGGCTAAATAGTCTGGCTATCAACTTGTGTTGTGAAACGTATTAAGAATGGCTAACACCATTTCCAGGGGCAGAATGAAGAATGCAGGCTCATTAGATACATCTACTGTCTATGTGGCTCATCTCAGAAGTCTCTACAGCATCTCCTCAATGTACATTCACCTGCCTCAGACACTAGCATCACGGAAAGGCAGTAGATGATATCCATATCACCAAATATTGCCATATTGCCCTTCCACAAACACTGGATTAAGTTAGTAGGATTCAGCAGCTACTTTCTGCCTCCTGGATGCCAAAATTCAGCAACAATAGCAGTAAATCTTTAATATGCTGAGACAGATTGCTTACTTGCTCACACAAATGAAATATTAAAATAGTTCCTAAATAAATATATGTAGTGGATGAGAATACACATCTGTTGTCTATGACTGTTTGGTCTTTTAAGACCCTATGGGCCTATATGTTATGGTAGCTGCCTGATACAGTAGCTGAAGAAACAGCTGGCTTTACAAGGCCTCGGCTGTCTTCTTTGCTGTACCATTTCCCTTCCATACAGTCCTTAACATGACAGATTGTGTGGGCATCTAACATGGGCATCTATCCAGTGCACAGAAAGGATCTACTACTGACATAGAAATTAAAGTTTTTCTTCAAAACTTTGGAGGAGGAACAGTAAGAAGTTTCTCTTGCCATGCCACTCAGCTCTGTAAAGTCACCCTGCAATGGTCACCACTAAGGAGCTGACAGTCTTTATCAGCAGAAATAAAAGAATGAAGGCTCCAAAAAGTTGAGAGAAGAAACGCCAGGCAATTCTAAATGACCCTTGCAAATATGGTTTCTTTTCAGCTAGAATGGGAGTGCCTAACAAAATAACTACAGAAAAGCCTCACTTGGAAGTTACAGCTTATCTCAATATATCAAAAAAACCCCTAAATGCTTTTGGAACACAGTGGTCTTACACAGACTCTCAATGGCCTGTGACCATCTGACCTATCACTACAACAGTCCAGCCTAGAGACAGAATAACAGAAAAAGATCTCTGCTCAAACCTGCCAAGGCCTCCACAATCAGAGGTGAGTTCTCTTGCCAAGTTAAGTTTTTATGTTTTCCGCTTGAATACACTGAATAATCAATCTTTGTCTTTGTAGATAGTTTATATACTGCAGGATGTAGACACCTTCCTGCATAGTTCAAGAAAACTTTCTGCATTGGTGAATGATTTCCAGGAGAATGAAGAAAACATTTCGAGTTGTTGCAAGCACCTGTTTGATTTCCGAATGTTAGAGACTGCTAGTGGCTGTCTCACATATTTTTTGGGCAAAACACATACTGACCTCCCCTGCTCAGTCAATATTTTCTCTCCAGTCATTACAGCTCCCCATTCATTCTACACTGGCAGTTTACTGCTATACTCCAGGAAAATGGCAACAAACATACCTGTTAGAGCTCTTTGGTGGGACCTTAGCAAGGATGTGATAAGATAGGTTTAGCTTGACAACTCATTGCAAAGCGGATATAATGTCAAAACATTAAGTCTAGAAGTCAACAAGTTTTGAAGGGAATGAACTACTTAAATCTGCAGTTTTAGAAAGCCCTATGCTATGATTCTAGCAAAGCAATCTAATCCATGTTTATAATCTCTAATCTAATCTCTAACCCAAACTTCCTTATAAATTTAACCAAATTGGACTGTTCTAACATCTTACTCTTTCTCAGAACTGAATAGTAATTCACTTGCCTCATAACTTTTCATTTCTGTCCCAGCCTTATTTCTGAAGTAGTTTATCAGGTCCATAACATTTTATTATTTCTCTAAGATTATTTCGTTTCTGCTCTGAATTCTTCATAATTTACCAACTCAAAACCCACAACTAGTCTCACCTGAAAAGTTAATTAACCACACTGTGAGCTATTTATCAGCTTAGGAAGTGTGAGAATTATATTGTACATGGCATATAAAAACATCAGAAAATATAAAACAACTAATTTATAAGCAACTAATAGTTGCAGTTCTTAATAAAATCATAAACATTTCTAAAAATATTCTTTCTTATTTTTCAGCAGCTAAAGGTTAGCTGTTGATAGGTTGTTGATTGTTGATAGGTTTCTGTAACAAACATGCTTTCTAACAAAGCTGAGTTTAGAATGAGCCTAAATGTTGAAGAGAGCTATCCATACTGCACAGAGATGACTATTGACATAAGAACAACAACTAAATCAACAACTAGAATTCCGTGATTCAGACCATCAGAGTCTGATTGTTTAGGGCTTGATTAGTAATAGCTAATGCTTTTGTCTTTTCTGTGCAATTATACCAATGAATTAGATCATAAATTCCTGCAGAAATTTGAAATAATAGTGCACGTCATTAATCACTCACTGTTTGACCTCACTGGTCTTGGGAAGAAGGTAAACAAGTCATGTTCCACTGTCCATGTTTGTAATGCCAGCTAATAGTACACTGCTAAAAGAATATAGTGCTGTATTTTTACCAGCTGAGCATGAAAGATAAAAGATAAAAGCACATACAAAAACCTGTCGTGAAGTTATTTAAAAATATGATATCAGAGAGACTCTAAAATTTTCTAGTAGTTTTTAGTAAGTTTGCAGTTGAACTGCCATCCATCCGCCACAATGCAGTTTATAGTGTGTATACATCATTTATTCTTGATTATACTTTTAATGATAGTATGTCTTCTCATATGCTATTTTATTATGAAGCTGGCAATCTGTTTTGGCTGTCTGGACCTGTTAGAGTAAAAATTTAAGTCACATTCTGATTTAAAAGATTTTAAAAATATACTTCTTTTCTCTCTCCAGAAACCAGATCCCGTGTCTGTTTCTCTGACTAGCCTTTATTTTATGTTATTGAGAAAAATTTCACTGAGTTGTTTTTTAAACTTTTATAAGTTTTAGCTCTCATTTTTTTTTCATTCACTTTTTAGAGGTTATAACAAGATAACAGCACTGGAGACTGCAAAGGGTTAACAGCTGACATGACTGTCATATAGCCTAAGAATAAGAAAGGAAAGAAGCTGTTTTCACTTCCAGGTTGTTTAAAGCCATGTTAAACTTCATGAAAATTATTACCTAATATGTTACTGATCAGATTTGTGATTTTTACTTTTTTTGGAAAACAGAATGAAATGTAAGGACAAGATGTGGAAATAATAATGCCTGACATTTACTGCTCTTCCCTGGCTGACAAAGCTGACCACTTCTTTAAATTTAAGTGCATAAAAAGAGGACCTTATATCTTACATAAACATGGCAGCCTGTATGCCATTATTCATCAAACCTAAACACAGTTAGGTTGACCAAAAATGTCATAAAACCATGAAGTAGTTCACCATAGTTTCTAAAACACTGATAAATTCTAAGAAATTTTGTTTTTCTTCCAGCCTATTGAACCCAATCATTCTGCAGGAAAAGACTTCTTGCTATTTGAAAATTATGTGGAATTCCTTCCTGGAATTTGTCTCTAAGAATATTTTTCTGAGAATGAAATTAGCAAAAATGGGGAGTTATGAGCTTTTAAAAGTACTAAATATGAGAGTAAATAATAATATCTGTCATTGATCATTTGCTTTTGAGAATGGATTTTAGATAACTCTCTTAGTTTTATGAATTATAAGTAACCATGTTTGTTGAGTCTTAGGAGTCGCAGTCTATACCCTCCTATAGTTTTCACTGTGTGGTTTCCAGGGTGATAAATAGTTATTTTGATAATTATTTTGGATAACCACATTATTGCTCATCAATGCAGTGACTTTCAAAGACTTGTTTTAATATTAAATTAAGTTTTTATAAAATGGTAAATTTTTTTACTTACTGCAATCTATCTTGAAAGAGGTTTTATATACAAAAATCTTAAAGATATCATCCAAAAGCAGTAAAGGCAAAGAAAGAGCTAATTATAGAGTAGCTATGAACTGTTCTTAAGCATATTGTCACCATCCCTGGAGGTATTTAAAAGACGTGTAGATGAGGCCCTTAGGGACATGGTGTAGTAGGCATGGTGGTGTTGGGTTGACGGTTGGACACGATGATCTTAGAGGTCTTTTCCAACCTGTATGATTCTATGATTCTATGATTCTATATTATTATTATAATTTATGTATTTCTATATTGTTGTATGCTAACAACAGACATGACCTTCTTATATTAATTTAAGATAAAATTGTGTGTTTATTCTATTGTTTAGTGGAAAGCTGCCAATATTCGAGCCCACTAGCCTTTGTCAGGACTGATATGGCTTACAAAGGAGACATCTATTTAAAGGTGCTGCCATCAGCTTGAGTTTATGGGAAATAGAATTATTTAGAATTACTGTAAATCTGTCACTGACTTAGAAAACAGTGGCAATTGTGAATGTTTGGGGTTTTCCGTTGTTTTTTCTTTTTTTTACTTAAACATTTCTTTTCATCATTTTTGTGTATAAGCTTTCTCTTCTTAACAAAGTAGAAATACATGTCATCAAAATTCATCTCTGACAGGCAATCTCTTTAAACCATGCAATTTACTATTGGTGTGAAAGACTTTTCTACTAACTAGAACTACAACTACTGTTGATAACATTACAAGAAATCTGATTCTGTATTTCAGGTTCTGAAACTAAGCGAGAGAAACAATGCTTTGCAAATAGGGGGAAAACTTTTGAAAATAAATGGCATGCTTTTTCCACTTTTCCATGACCTAGAGCAGATATTTGTTAGACCTATGAGATGTCTCGGGATATTGTCTGATAGATAATATTTAAATCGGCATCACCATACACAGTTTTAAAAAATGTCATCTTCTTCATATTCTGGAATTTTTTCTCCTCCTCCTCGGCAAATATTTTTCTTGAAAAATCTTTATCTTCTTGAAAAACGAAACGTGCCAACCATTCCTACAAGTTCAGAAAATATTTCACTAATGACATTAATTCCATATAGAAAGTTCTCGTACACTACAGTGACAGGTAAAAATGTCCTGAATGGTATGCAGAATATTTCAAACTCAGTCTTTGAGAAATGTTAATCTAAGGCACTGTTTTTCATGTGCTACTTAAATTGTATTATCTATGAAGAAAAGATTTAACATGGCATGAGAAAATAAAGCTAAGCAGCAATAGATGTTAAGTTTATTAAAATTAAAATTCAGTAATTATTTGGTTTACTGTATCTCTCACAACATTTAATAAAAAAATATTTAAACAAAATAATGAGTATCTATTAAGTACTCTTACAATTTAGTTATCAAGAGACATAAGTCATTCCCAAATGAGTTTATAAATTATTTAAATAAAAAAAAAATTGAAAGTATAGCAATGAAATTATTTGTCCGTATTTTGTGCAGTGCAACAATAAGTTTCAGTTTCTCCTGTGCCAACAGTATCTTGATGACTACACAAGAAAAAAAGGAAATAATTACATTCCTGTCCAATATGAAATAGAGCCAAAACACTTCTGCTCCATGAGTCATTGATCTCATCAATAGATTTAGACTGCCCAAATGGGCACATCTTATTCACCATCTCAGGAAATGTTATTTATAAGTTAATTGTTGGATTGGTAAAACTTCCCCTTCTATCTCTTGCAATAAAAGCTGGGAAGGTATTTATCTTAGAAAGAACAGTGACAATACTTGAATGTAACTCTACTTTATAGTTGTAAATTTTTTTCTAATAAAGTGAACATTGCATTTAATGTTTTTCTGTTCAAGATAATTTTCTTTTCTTTGATAAAAAAGTCTTCCCTTTGATTATAAAGCTGCAGACTGCGACTAAACTGTGAAACTGAAACATTAGCACTTTTTCTATATCACTTTTATGGAATTCATTAGAATTCCTTTATCACTGTTATTCTTCTGTCTCACTTTCACATTTCTGTTTTAAATGTCTATATATTCAGGAGTTAAAGATTCTGACTCCCACATAAGCAAAATCTTTTTCAAAGGAACACAATTCTTGGAAATCTGTCTTCTTCCTTTCCAGAAAAGACAGTAAATTTGGGCATCATCTCAAGCAAGCCTCTTTGGTTTTCTATTTATCAGCTTTTACATTTGTAAAATATGGCTATTGACAAAACTTCTTTTATAGAGCTCTTTGTGATCTGAAGGTAGAAAGTTTTACATAAAAGTTATTTATTTCTTAAATTTAATGTTGGAACATAGTCATATTTGATATTATTCTGCTGTCATATTTGGCATTGAATTGATTCCTAGTTGTCAATATCAGGCTTCCACATGTCACTGGATGCTAGCTATGGTTCTAGAGCTCTAGTAAAAGAAGGACACCATCATACTGGGAGAAGTGTTCTGAAGTCCTTCTAGTTGCAACAATCAAGAAGAGAAATGTTAAGGTGAACAGAGGCAGTAGTGGCTAGAAAGAGAGAGAGAGCAAAACCAAGTTGCCTCGGGTTCTAAAATGTCCCAGAGTTACCTCTTTGGGTTCCTGTATTATTTCTAAATATGACCATACACCTCAATTCTGTAGAACGTCAAGAGGGGAAAGTTGTTTGTTGATACCATGTTTCAAATCAGCTCATTTAGGTGAGGACACTAATTTGTGTTCCTTCCTACCATGGCTTTTTATGCATTTGGCAAGAGACTATCACTGAAAGAAATATTTTCAAATCACACAAACAGAACTCAGATTTTCTCTCTGGAGACAAGTGGACATGAGAGGACACAGCTGGACATGAGCGAGCTCCTTTAGAAGGAATGAGAGTTGCCCTAACCCCTAAACTACACTATAATCTGATGAGATGAAAGATGTGAGGTTGCAATCCCCCAGACTGAGGCTATGAAACTTTGTCTCTCACTAGTTGAAACAGTGTTAATTGCTGCCTTGTGATTCAAGAGCTGAGTGATATCTGGTTTATGTTTGCTTGTGTTTTTTAAGGGATGAGCTCTGCCCAGGTTCCTGACGTTGCAGGTGCGTACTCTCCATCAGTTTGGACAGTTAGCACATATATCCAGATTCATTCCACATCACCAAGGTGCTTAAATTAGTGGCCTGATCATCCTAAACTTCCTGGACAGTCAAGGGAATAAAACATTCCTTCAAAGGTGAGTCTTCCTGATCTGCCTTCTTTCTCTATTAACTGATGATGAAGGTAACTATGCTCCTAACTTAAATTAGATACTTCGTTTAAAAAGAGATGGAATGAATTGGAGCTTTGACATACAGTTTCAATCAGGTTTCTACTCTTAGAATCTCTAGGGATGTGTTGAAAGAGACAGGAGATGGTAAAAAGGAAAAGAAAAAAAAATTTGACAATCTTTGGTTTGACAACACCTTACAAAAATATGTGCATCCATGATAGGGAAGGTTGAAATGGTTTTACAACATTGTCATTTCAGACACAAACCGTGGACTAGACAGCAGCTCTAAATCCTAGAATGGAAGAAAATAGGGAGCAGTTATTCAGATATTTTATCCTGGAAAGTGTCAGAGAATCACAGAATAATGTAGGTTGGAAGAGACCTTTGGAGGTCATCTTGTCCAATGCACCTGATCAAGCAGGGTCAGCTAGAGCAGGCTGCCCAGGACCATTGGGAGATTGAATATCTCCAATATTTTACCAATATTACTTATTTAATTACAGTTTTCTTTGGTTAGGAATGATATAGAGAGCTTTGTGTTTAGAGCTTTGTCATGAGATCAGTTGAAATTGTTAGATGTGTTAGAACTCACACAAAGATTGAGGTAAGCTTCTGTTAGACTCCTAAACAACACATTTGTTGTCTTTGGTAAAGACAGTACTGTGTGGTTATATTTTAATTTGAATACTTTGTATAAATCAGTTAAAGGAAGATTTTTTCAGAAGTATTTGAAAATATTTCAGAACACAATTTTTGTTGGTTTTCAGTTCTCTATTGTTATTCCACTGTCCAATTGTTACTTTTCTGAGATAGTACTTTTAATTTTCATTAAACTCATAATTTCAAATAAAATGAAGTCATCAAATCATATCTTACATGTTACAAGCGATGTTGGCTTGTTCTTCAATGTGCAGTTACCGTTCTCTGGTAGAGCAAGAGAGGGGTCCAACAAAAGAAACCAATTCAAGACACCCTCAGAACAGCTTAGGTAGAGACTAAGAAGTCCATCAGGTTCATTGCAGGAACCCAGCAAATCTCTACAGAACTGAAAGTTTGTTCATTTCTACTACAATCAGCAACTATATCTTGAGATCACTGTCATTAAGTTCTTGATTTTACTGATAAATAACAGTACCCATGTTAAAGAATAGCAGAAATTGTTTTACTGCCTCCATTTCTATGTTGATGAAGGGATAGGAAAATGTATGTTTCTTGGTGTAAATTTGGCAAATTATCAAAAGGTCAAATGGTCAATAATATTAATAGGGTTGCTGCTTAATACTTAATACTTACTTCTACTGTAAGCCTGTTCTAAAGACAATCTAATTCAGCATAATTAACATTGAACAGTTAGCTCCCATTCATTTTATGTAAGCTGTTTAACTACTGAGTTTCATATACAAAGCCAAACTCTTAATTTACATTTGTATGTTGGGACATAATTTGATTTATCATTTCTCCTGTTTTCCACAAAATGTGCTAATGACATGTATAAAATTGATGAATACATATTCAAAAAGCCAAAGAACAGATCTGAAGAATCCCTATTTGGCTGCAGCATGCAGGGAATATCTCTCTCTGTTAGAAAAATGTCATTTCCCATATGAGCTGTGCTAATGTAGTACTTGTCATCCTAAGTTGCTTTTTGCTGTGCAGTTGGTCAGCCTATTGCATCTGCAAACTTTCTCTATAACCATCAAAAGACCAGCCTATGTCATGGCATTTTCAGAGCTCTCATCATCCAATCAAGCTAAAAATACCAAAAAAAGCAGTTTTTCTTGCAATATTACAACACGCCTGCTCCTGCCCCAGATGGAGATGAAACTAAAGTGTGATTTCAAAAATGGCAAAAAAAATGTGCGACAGACAGAAATGACAAGGCTTTGTCTACAGCTGGTGATATAATAAAGTGAAATGCCTTCCCATTGTCCCTAAGCAATATGTGTGGGGTTAGCTATGCCATATTACTTGAACATATTCGTTGAGCTCAATTGGACCATAAGCAGCGAAGACTCCCATCATCTGCACATATGTATTAGTGTCTCAAACTGTGAGACAACTGCATGCATGTTTATTTTTTTCCCCTATGATTCTGACATCTGTGAATCTAGAGGCCAAATGTAGCATTATAAAAATGACTCGGTCATCCAGACTGCAATGATACTAGCCCAGGCAAGTGTTTCACCTTTTTCAGTTCGAAAGAACATAAAGCTATACTAATAAAATTCTGGATTTATGGAAGTAAACTTCTTCAGTAAACTTCTTCTAATTAGATATCAGGAAAAAAAATCACAATGGAAGAACTCAGAGATTAGAACAAGTATCCTGTTGCTAGAGTTATTAAAAAATCAACTGGACAATGCCCTGAACAACCTGATCCACTTCTGACCTGCTCTGAGTTGGGGGCTGGACAAGAAGACCTGAGGTCCCTCCCAGCCTAAGTTATTCTGTGAGTCTATGATTCCATGCAAGCTGTTTATCTATTTGTAGTTTTTGACTATACTAATACTATTTCTACTTAAATGCTTGATAAAAAAATTGCATAAGTTTACACAGATAGATAATTACTGATAATAATATCAGACAAGAAGACATCTAGCAAACATTTCTTGATGTTGCTTTGCCAGATAAGTCAGAAAACCATTCTATTTCAGAGAACAGTTGTCTGCAGTCATCTCAGTCCTAAAAGAGAAGAAAAGTATTAATAAGTAAACTCAAAGATGCCACCTCTTTGTAAAAATGGTGATATGGAAATACCTAAAAATTCCATTAGCTCTTCCTCTGAACCAGTGCCTTTCACTTTATCCTTAGGCAAAAAAAATAAAATAAAAAAAAAAAAATCTGGTTTGTCAAATTTTTCTTAGCAAATTGACATCACAGTCAACTAATTCTCTCCAATACATTTCCATCATTCAGTGTTTAACCTACCATCTGTTCAGACCTACCTGGAACCCCCTAAACAATGAAAGGGATCAAAAGCCCATTGTTTTTTGCTGTTGTTCTAGGCATTTGTGTATACATATACCTACTCTTTCAAACAGCTCTCACATAACAAAAAAACCCACCAAAATACTGACCTTAGAATATCATGGGAAGGCATATAATGTTACAGTAATCCAATTCATAGTGCTGACTTGTGTAGACAATTCTGTACGTAATAATACTTAAGGATGAAATCAAGGGGCTGAAAAAATCTGGTTTCACCATTTAAGAGGTATTTATGTTCTATGTAAGTACCTTTTTGACTATACAGATCTCCAGGATAAAGCCAAAGATATGACTGTCAAAACTTTCTGGATCGTTGCTAGGAGGCGAAAGGACACTGGCATTGTTGTGGTGATTGTTTGTTACCAACCACCTTCTCAAGAGGATGCAGAGGATGAAGGCTGGCAGCCAGAGGACTTCTGCTGTTTGTTTGTGGAAAGCCTCATCTGCACGGGGGATTTCAACCATCCAGACATCTATCAAGTCAACACCATGTAGTGCAAGCAAGCCAGGAAGATTCTGTGCTGTGTTGATAACAATTTCCTAATATAAATCCTAGAAGGGCCAGCCAGCCTAAATGGCTGGCTAATATTAGCCAGCTAAAGCTAAAATTAAAAAAGCTAACATTATACCCATCCTCCTTAAATGCAAAAAGGAAGATCCAGACATCCAGGGCTTCAGCTCAGGAAAAATTGTAGAATATGTACTTCCACCATTTCCAAACATGATACAGACAAGAAAGTATCAGAAATATATGAATTTACCAAAGTTAGATCAAACTTGACCAACCTGATTGCCCTTAATGTTGAAATCACTGGTTTTGAAAAGTGGAAAACAGTCAATATAATGTACCTTGAAAAGTTCTTTCATAAGGGCTTTTGACACAGTCTCCCATTTCTATTCCCTCTTAAGCTGAGGAAGCATGGACTGGATGAATGCATGATTAAACTGTTTAAAAATCACTTGAACCACTGGGTTCAGAAAATATTAATTAATGATTTGACAATCAGCTAGTGACTACTGACAAGCAGAATATCCTACAGATAGTATTGGTGCCAACATTTTTCCATATCTTCATAACACAGAATGCACAGAGCAAATCTGCAGATTTAAAGAGTCCTTATTTTCTACCCGTATTTCCTTGGTCAAAATAAATATTTATATGTACTAGGAACATGAATAAAATGCCTGAAGTAATTTTCAACTTTTTGGGGGCTTAACTCGATGAGATTGTTATCATATGACAATTAAAATATTATGCATTCTAAAGTTTGAGTATGGTTATGAAAGACAGCATATCCTCCATAAGTTCTTATTTGCTGTTTTTATGGTCATGTACTTCTCATGTTTAATATCATAAGAAGCCGCAACACATTGATTGACAACATAAAACCCAATATAAATTAAAATAATTATGTAGAATGTTTAGAGAAAACATTCCCCTGTTTTTTGCTATAATTCATTATGAGAGAATCCAGTAATTTGAAACAGATAACATTAATGACAAAAGATAGCTTTATCCAAATGGAGTTTTGAGTACTTTTACTTCAGAAATACCATGTGTGATTTGTTATTCACTTATAAATATGTAACTCTCTGAATATGAATAATTTAACCTCCCCCACTGCATTTGTAGAATACTTAGTGTTTCAATAATTATCTCAAGATGAATAGCCTTTCATGGACAGCTTCAACACGAACATCTTTCTCTCCTTGAAACCAGTACTTTGTTGTTGATTACAAAGGAAGAAGATAAAAATTACAATTGATGTACAGGGGAAGGAAAGCTATACTTAGGCAAGGTGGTATCTCCCCCCTGAATGACCATGGGATAAATCAAAACTTAATGGGAAGAAAGTCTAGACTGCCAGACCCCGAAAATGTTAACTCTGTAAGAACAAGGAACAAGTCTCAAGCTGGAGTCCATCACAGACACTCCCAGAATTTTTTGCTACCCCTCTAAGAACCATGGACCTACATGGCAGAGAATCTCATCAAAGAAAGTAATAACTCACTCTTCCTGGCTCAAGTGCCCCTTGACTGGGGCAAGTGAAACAGACAGAACAAAATGGGCCAATCTCTTTTCAAAAAAAGGCACTTTATTTTCTTCTTTAAGGGAAAAGAAAGCAGAAAAAGAGCCTATAAATATGATCCCAAGAGAAATCACACAATTCTGAGCTGAGTTTCTGATCTCTCTTCATATTATTGCTGGTCCAGGAATTGTACATGTTGCATGGCTTGGACTAGAAAGGGCACTGTTTTGCACTGCTAAAGCAATGGTATCATTGCATCTGATTGATTTCCACAGCATGAGGAAAAGACAAGGTGAAATCTGGCTAGGTGGCCAAGATGGAACTGCAAATGTATAGGTGGTTAAAAGCTGTGACATTGGTATCAGCTATGCATGCTTTTTTGTATGCATGTTTTTTTAAAGTGATTCTTCTGAAGGATTCTTCAGTTAATGAGGGGGCTTCTGATATATATATGTGAGATCATGGCCAGGACAGCAAATAGGGCTGGACACACCTGTAGGATAGTGACTGAGAAAGTGTCTTTCAATGTAAGGCCATGGAAACAACGAGGAATACTTGGGTGGAGTAGTGACACCATATTGGTTTTTGGAATACATTTTGCTGGTTTTGAGACTTCTGGTAGTAATTTCCCCATGATAAAGCCATACAGATTACTTGAAGGTGCACACAAGAATATGTCACAAGATTTAGCCAAAACTATATATTTAGGTTCCTCTCTTGATACCTTCATGTGTGTGTCAAAGATTGGATGTTATGGCCAATGAGGGATTTTGGCTTCAAAAGGTTCTTAGTGGCAATGCACAGCATAGGACAGCATAGGTGCAGCTAAAAGTAGTAGAGTGTTTCTGATGTAATGCATGTAGTGACATTTATTTCTATCGTCTGTTAATACATATATTTAGTAATTTAAACAATGTCTATTAGGTAAGTTTCAGTGTATTATGCTCATTATATTGTCCTTGAGAAGAATATAATGACTGACTCCCATTACCACTTTTGGAAATATTTAGCCAGATGTTAACTTCGATTTTGACACTTGGAAGTTGAATGACATATGAAATTGGCAACAAAATTTGGACCCACAAGAAACAAGCAAACCAAATAGATTTTAGAAACTCTCCCATAAAAAGACTCTGAGTCAACCAGAATGGCAAGTTCTGGAGTTTTTAAAGGAGAACTAGAAAAGCCTCAATCAAAAACAAAGAGTCAAAATTATTTTTAGCTACCTGATAAATATTTCAGGATCCTGGTAAGGGTAAGCATAGGAAGCAGTTCAGAGGCTTAGAACTCCTGTTTCAGAGAGGCATCTTGCCAGAGGTCAGGTAAAATTGCCTAAGTCTGTGCAGGAGATGGTTTGAAACATATCCTTTGTTGAGAATATTCACCTATGCTCTCTCTGAATTCATGCCTAACTTTTCCTCATTCTGCATTTAGAAGTAAGCCATGGCTCAGAAGGTGAGCTTATGGGTGTCCAGGTTTGAATTGAATTTGTTGACTGAGGTCCAGTTTTTCATATCTTGCCTGATCCAACGAAATTGTTGAATGTGAAGAGATGATAGATTTGGTTTCATGTGTAATTTTAAAATGTTGCAACCTGTAAGAAAACAACATGAAAAAAACCCCAGCATTTGCAAAAAGGCAAAGTGATCTTCTTATAGTTTCAGCATTTTGCTATCTCCCTGATGTTCTTTCAACTTAGAACCATTTCCAGAGTCTCTAGGAGGAAATGAGAGTAATTTTTTCTTTTTCCCTTAAAACTAAACCAAACCAAATCAAACTTGTGAATTAGCTGAGTGAACATCCACTAAAAGAGAATTTGCCCTGCAATTTTCTTTCTATACAGTACAGAACCACCACTATGACAATATAAATATTTAAATGGCTAATATCCATTGAAATACAAGTTTTAAGCAAACATTTAAGCGTCATCTTCCTACTGTAGAGACTCTGACCCAGAATGTTATTTTATTTTAATACATAATTTGGCAAAGTTAGTATGATAAAATTAATATCTCTGCTTTGCATATAAAGCATTCCTGGAGATACTTCTCCTGAAATTCACAAACGCAAGCATATTTCATACCCATTAGTCTTGAATGATAATTGAAACATTCAAGCGCATGATTCAAACTTAAACTACTACTTACTGTAGTAGAAAAAAGAGTAAATGGATTTGTATATGAATCATTAATTCAAGTAAGAATTGGAAATCTTGGGTTGTAAACAGAAAAGAATCAACATTTTTAACTCTTAGCTTACTTGTAGAAAAAAACAACAAAAATAGATATAAGAATATCATAGGTCAATTATTTTAAATTTTTTTTTCTAATGAGATTGATATACAGGTATATGCTTTAATTTCATCGTTACTTTGTATGATGACCTTTGCCAATAGCTCCATAAACACCTAAGGTTTGTGCCAAATATTTTATAAATGCACACTGAGGGCTTAAATTAGGTCATCCTTATTGCCACTGAGCAATGCTTATTCAGAAAAATAACATAATGGGTTAAATGCCCTTATAACAGCTATAGTAGGAGTTATTTCTGTATGGACGTATTTGTTACAAAGGGAGGAAAATAGCATGCACTTAGACATGTGAAATGCACATGATGAGTTCTATTTATTCCTTTCAATGCTAAGCCCTCCTGTAATAGTGATTTCCAATGTCTATGTTCCTGATGTCTACTTTATTTCCTGTATATCATGAAAAAGTTGAGACATCACTTTTAAATAATCATTTAACTATGGCTTTATTTGGTAAAATTTTATGCAGTAGTGGGCTGGAGAAGGATCTTGAGGCCTCCTGGGACTACTTGTTAAAACTCTCTGAACAATCTGAAGAAAACGTTGGGAAGAGTCTTTTACCTCTGACAGAGTCTGCTGCCAGTCTTGGATGAGATAAATTATACCTACAAACATACCTTAACTTGAAGGTTCATAAGGGCATTCTTTGTCTTGAGGATTAACTGGATTGTGCAAAATGACAGATATTTAAAAAATATATCCTTCTGAGAAGAAAATCCTTAGTGTCTTCTAAAGATGTATACTTTTATTATTCTTCAGACTATTCCAGGTGAATGCTTTTCTTTATTATCATAATTAAGAACAAATATGAATGTTACAAATATGTACTGCCTTCTGCTTCTTACTACATATTCTCATGAATGATGCATAATTTTTAAATGCATCAATTTGTTTATAGTCCTTCATCTTTATGAACAAATTTGAAAGAGAAATTTTCTAAAGTGCTTCATTGAGATTTGGATGAGCTTTCTGTATATATCTATTTCACCTAACAATGGAGGATTTATTTTTCTGATTTTTAATTAAAAATTTAAATTATTCTTTTTTTTTAACCTTCAACATTGTATTTTCACTACAATGCTTGATATAGCCAAATATCTTTCAGTCCCCTTTTTTGACAGATATTTCCCACTTTGTAAATAATATTATCTTTAATTCAGTTTATTGGCTTAAAGTCCAAAAGAACAGTTTGAGCAAAAAAATGTGCATCACTTGTCTTTCTCTGTGAAAAAAAGTTAATATGAAAAATTGCCTTTTTTTCTCCGGGAAGACAAATTTTCCCCTCATTTTTCCTTCCCTATTTTCTGTTTCAAACGCGTTATTTTAAATTGAAAACAGTGTATCCCATTACAGTGGCAAGCATCATATGACCTCTGGGTGCAAGCAATATGTACATGCACTTATTTTTCCTAAAGGCTCTGTATTATTGCCCCTTCATTGCTCTTAGAACTGTGTGTGTCCTGGCAGTAGTTTTCTATGCAATGTCCATTCAGGTGAAACATCAGGACATCCTACCTCTGCCAGTTTTGTAGTAGATGAAGACATTTCACAGAGGTACTGTATCTGCTTGCATAGTCTCTTCAAAGAAATTTTGCTCTGCAAGCTTTTTCTCTGAATTATGTTATACCAGGCTAAGAGTGAAGAAGTGATTTAGGGTCCAGTCTCTTTGTGTCTCTTAGTAAATGCAGCGGGACTAGATTTTGCTGTGTTTCATCAAAGCCACTTCCTGCTGCACCCATTCTCCCTACTTCACACTTTAGTATATGAAACATGTAAGGAACGTGGAGGAACTCTGCAAAGTTTTAGTCCTTGAACTTCCCAGCTGAGTGAGCTACAGAAGTTATAGATTGTTTCAGGTTTCACATAGTAAAAATGAAAGCAGTCCCCTGCCATTCCTGCACTGAACTCTACATGGTTTTAACAATGAGCTCACTACTTCAGTTGTATCACTGCTGTTAATAAAAATGAACAGTTTTACAACTCATTTTCTTGACAAAGATTTTGAGCAAATGATTGTTTTATTTAGACTCTTTGGACTAGACGTTGCATTCAATTTTAGCCCTATGAGGAGATTTGAAAGAAAAGTACTCCTTGTTCTATCTCTCTGCATGAATGGGGGAGGAATTACTGTAGCGGTTATTAATTCCTCTATACCTGGAGTATGCCCGGTAAAGCTCAGATATGAGACAATGAGAATATGTTCAGTATGTCTTACTCCTCTATTGAAAGCCTTTTATGAATAATTAAAAAAACAAAACCAGCACCACCACCAACAAAAAAGCCCCAAAGCAAGCCATAAATAGGCACAATACAAAGAAGATTTCTTTAGAAAAACACACCTATATTCCTAGTAAACTCTTTTTTCCCTCACACAGCTTCTTTTCCTCTTTCTTTCTCTTTCAGTGCATGTCACATATAGAAATATAAGCACACACAGAGAGAAATATAAACAAGAGGAAGGGGAACGGGTTTGGTTACTTTTATGAATTGTACAGCTAGAACGGTTGTAGACTGATGCTCAAATTTGTTTCCAGAATCAACAAGGTTGCAATGCCTGCTACAGAATCCTCTGCAGCCTGTACAGAATCACGTGAAAAAAGGAAGAGTCTGCAAGCGAAGTGATTTTCAAACTTTCCAGAGGTCCAAATCCATGTTTTAAAAGTCTCATGGAATCACATTGGCACTCTCTGAACATTAGACAAGGAAATACACAGAAAAAATCTGCTAAAATAAATATACCTCTTGACTAGTCTTAAACACTGTTTTGGTGTCAAGGAGTTATAGTGCTAACCAACATTAATTGTACCTCGTGGTGGCAAAGGAGATGACTGTCATAAGATCAAATTTGAGGGAAAATAAAAAATTTTATGGCTAATCACAAAGAGAAAATCTTAGTAACCAAATATTAATAACTTGGGTTTGAGAGATGTTTTCAAACACTTGGTATACTTTTATAACTGGATGCAGTGAAAAAATTAATTTGTTGCTAACTTTTATACAATACTATGATCTTTCCTCTCAAAAATAAGTAAAAGTTTGTTAAGGCTTTCCTTATACATGTAATTTCAGAAATGTTAGCTTATTACTCTGTATCTTTCCATGACTCCATCTGAGGTGGAGAGGAAGAGGTTATCTCTCAACAGCTTCTGTCTGGACAGTTTGTAGACATTAAAGACTTTGACTCATATATAGAATGAATTAATTTGGGACAGCTGAAACAGTTTCCATTCCTGCAGTCTGCCTTCCTATCTCCTGCCAGGCATATTAATGTAAAGCATATTAAAGTTAGTGCTGGTTTATGTTAGCATAACAGTCTGTAAACTATGATGGTTCATCAGCAGCCATGCCTTTCACAGCCTGCTCAGACATCCCTGCTGTGGGAGTGTAAATTTATGGCAGAGAAGTGGGATGGAGAACTGGGGATGGTAACCACTGAAGCTAGACAAATTTAAATCAATGCTATAAATGACTCAGCATCTGCAGCAAGAACAGAACACCTCCTAAACTTAATTGTAACTGGCATGTTCAGTTCAGAAAACACAGATGATGTCTGGTTGAGTTTTTTCCCTGGACATAACAGGAATAGCTGTATTCAGCATTATTGCAGTGCATGCTTTAGTTTATCTTCTTGAACCTCAGGGAATGCAAGTTTAGCCAGGGCCACTGACTTTCTCAAGTCATGTTTTTCTTTTTCCTTTGCTAACACTTACATTTAATTTCAGCTCCCTTCCAGAGATATAAATCTTGGAAAGCAAAACTTCATAGACTGTTAATAGAAATTTGTGAAAAAATTAAATAGGAATGACGAACCAATAACTAGCAATGCAATAAAAACAAGTCAGTGTTCAGAGAACTTAGGAAAATACAGAAATACCTGGGTGCTATATTGAAGAGTGCCCCCTCCTGAGAACGTACCTGAAATGCTGCTTCCAGTATAACTACAAGAATATAGAATTTGTTTCATCTGTTTTCTCAGAACAACTTTAAAGAACTAAAAAACAAAAGGCAATTGGATGTTCATATCTATATAACAAAAGGTTAAGCAGTATAATTTTTGGAACCCTTGAATTTAGTAATGGTGCATTCATTGCCAAAACTAATACATCACTATTTTTAAGTGACAAAACAGCATAGGTATCTTTAAATATTAACATCTTTTAAGTTCATTAAAACAATATGAACTTTTTGTTATTTTGACAAATCTAAAATAAAACAACCATACCTATGTCCTATGAGTGACACACGACTCTATTGACAGCATTAGAAAATATAGGCACATATGTAAACTGTATAGTCTATCTGTTACTTTCAGGAGGTACTGAGTTACCCCACTATAAGATCTTTTAGAATACACATGTTGTGATATTCATTATTGGAAGAAACTTCTCGACTTACATTAGTAATGATGATAGATTTAGTGTCTTTTTAGATAGGTTTGACAAACTTGTTTGAATTCTATCTGCAATTACAAGGAAAATATGAGATGTTTTTTCTTCTCTGAAAAATGAAAATAACTAGCTACCTTACTATTTATAATTTTAATTCATTTATTTGTTCAAACAGAATGCATGCTATCTGCATAAACACAAGTAACTGAAACAAAAATATCTGATTTATTTAAGAGGTGAAAATAAATCTAATACTTGATGTCTAGTATAAAAATCCACCTTTCTATATGTGTGTCCTTTTCCAGGGAAAATAAAAGCTGTAGAGACAATACCTACTAACTAAAGGTGAGTCTAGGT
The DNA here is from genome assembly GCF_964195595.1 of Calonectris borealis. Lineage (NCBI taxonomy): Eukaryota > Metazoa > Chordata > Aves > Procellariiformes > Procellariidae > Calonectris > Calonectris borealis. Next base: position 32,281,390 of record NC_134316.1, read on the forward strand.
AAACAAGAGATTATTAGACCACCATTATACAAACAGAAGAGATATTTTGTTAAATCTCCTGACAGGATTCTCATGACTCTATAGGATGTTACTTTGTTTAATGTCTTTGTTTCAAAGCTATATGTAAAATATGTTTGAGGCTGACTGTTATTGCTCAGCAGGCATTGTCTGGGGACATAGAGATCCTCTTCAGGACTGAGCCTAGTGATCCGTGCGTTTTCTCCCTTATAGTTAAGATTAGCTCCACTCTGAATACTTCCTTTCAAACTTTTATGGCAATATGAAAGCACATATGGATTTTACAGAGGAAGAGGCTGATCACATATCCTGCTGAAGAGATTCAGCATGTCTGCTGGAGGGATTTCCAGCTTCAGCCAGCCAGCCTGCAACTGCACATCTCCACCCCACATCAGATAGCAGTTTTCCGAAACTCAGATCTGCTAGGTAACCTGTTTGTATGGGTACCCTTTGACCTATTTCAGGCTAAAATTGCAAAGTTAGTCTAATGAGCAGGGTTTTGCTACCACTATTCATTTTGACAGCAACAAATAAGGAACCATTTGCAAAGCAGCTTAGTAGATAGATTGGAGGGGCTGAAAACCTCCCAGTGGACATAGTGACAAGCAGCTGGCATGGAGAAATCTTTCACTGACACAGCTGTAGTGGGAAGAGGACGTGTGATCAAGCCCTGAGTTTAAGAAAAAAAAAATGCCAAACCAAACAAACCCAGCTTTGCTTTATTTTTTCTGGGAAAGAAGCAACCTTCATTCAGTGTGAGGTAAAGATACTATGCAAAAATAAATTTTGCAACCATAAGTTGGGAGTTTAGGATTTCACTTCAGTAACAGCAGATTCATAAGGCTTTAAAGCCAGAAGACACCATAATGTCATCCAGTCTGATGTCTTGTAGAAAATATATCTTGACTTGACAGTCATTAATTGAGGGAAACGATTCTGCAAAATTCACATAGCATTTGGGAAGCTGGTTTGCATGCTGTTGAAAAAGGCCCTTGGTTTTATGAGGAGCCTGGGACACACACAAGTGAAAAACTTACTATTTAAATTCTTTGTCTCTTTTCAGTAAGGGTTTACTATAGCAAGGTTAGATGTATTCTGAATTTGCATATTTTCTTCAAAAGCCTGTTTTTTCAGAAAGTCCAAAATGTGCAAACATTTGCACTGTTCATGTATAAAAAGGAGTTTTCAACTGCTCTGTTGACGTTTCATCATCAAAACAAAGAGGTTAAAGCTGAATATTAACCTGCTTAATTGTGTATATTTTAACTCTTCTACCACATAGGATACCGTATGTGAATATCCTGCTGTTCAAAGACCTCCATAATACTGTGCACAATGAAGAAGGTTAATGACTCTAGAATTTCTTGGCATTTGCCAGACTGAAACAGCCCTTTAATGCAGTGTTCATGCAGGTTTTGTTGTGTGAAAGATAATGTTGTGGGAATTAGGTCTGAGTAAAAGAATTAACATTGCTTAGCCTTTTAGGAAGTGCCAGGAAAGTGTTTGAGATGATGGCAAAAACAGGCAGAGTGTCACTTTCTGCACAGAGCACACCACTCCTGGTACGCCGAACTCTCCTGGTGTTGAACACTAAGCCCCTATTTCTCATTGTGGACTGAACCTCTATCCTGGATTTGAACAACCATCCTGGAAAATCTTGCAGTTTTTCCACTTCACTTGGTCACAGCATGATCGATCAAAGTAGTGCAGAAAATAAGCAGCCAACCATCAGCTTCAAGCTTTTGATAAAGACTGAGGGGTTTTTTTTTTGTCCCTGGCTTCAGATGTAAACCTGACTTTAGCAAAACAAATTTAACAAGTGGAAAAGTGTGGAGTAGACTAGCCACTGTTTTCAGTTCCTGAAGTCAGTGTAGAGGCCTAGACGTATGCAAGCTGTTCTGTCTGAAGCATATGGCCTGGTGTGCCGCTTTTACAGATCCAGCATATTTTGCATTTTTTACAACATGACATATGGGTTGTGTGCCAATTTTTTTTAAAGTCTTGTAGTTCTAAGGAAATCTCTGCCTCTGCTGTCACCTACAATTGAGGTTTGGGAGACGGGGTGAGCCAGATGAATCACAAGCTCCATGGCTCCTTGGAAAAAACAAGACTGTTGTACCACTAAGCAATTAACAGACACTGCCCTGCAACTCTTAATGTAACCGAGGGCTGAAGATTGCCCCCATCAGGTGGCCTGCCACTGCAAGTACCATTAATCGTTTGGTTTCCTGAATATGAACCCAATAGCTGAACTGAAACGGTCTCCAGGTGATTAAAAAGCAGAATTTTGTACCGCTAACACAAATAATCTGAGTCTGAGCTCATAAATATTGTCAGCTGCTGCTGTGGTGGCAGATATCTAAGCCAGTCTGCATTCCCATGGGTTTTCACAATGTTCCCAGGACATGAGTGACCTTTATGGCCCATATACTATGAATCTGAATAAAAGGGGCATAAAATTAACTAATTCAGCAACTGTTGACATTATTCCAATGAAAACCCATATGAAAACATATAATGGATCATCTTTAGCATTGCCACAATTTGATATAAAATGTTACAATAATCTAGCTTTGCTGTGGCCTAACTACTGTCTGCACAGTGAATCTAAACTGCTTGGGTTTCAATGTTTAACCAAATAATTTCCCCTTCTCTAAAACCAGGATTCAACAATATAAGTAAAGTAAAATGTCTCAAAGGAATGCTTATAAGGCAGCTGCGAAGACTTGCAGATGGTTCACACAGAACTTAGGAGGTAGAAATCACTTTCAAAGTTGAGCATGATTAACAAGTTTTGATATGAAGGGGACAGTTTATTTGAAATCAGTCAAATAGAATTCACCTCTCAGGCTCAGAAGGCTAAACAGAGTTAGTGGGACATTTCTGCTTCTGCCTAAAAAGCCCAATTTTAAATATTGTAATGGAAGGTCCATTTAAAAACATGATCATCAAATTGTTTGAAACTTTTTTCAGCTCCAGTGAAGGTCAGTAGCACTTATTTCAAGGTTTAAGTGAGGGTCATTTTATAAACTTATTGTACAGTTTCTTTTCTGTACTTCAATATTAGCCTCTGTGGTGAAGAATCACAATTTTAATAGCAATCAATGGATTCATTTCCGTGTTGCACTGCTTGTCAAATATGACACTTTGTGCATTCTTGTGGTGTGAGAACTGCAAAGTGATGTTAAGAGGTTTTGTCACACTGAGGACATATAAGACAGCATTTTTAACAAGGAAGGAAATATGTGAGTACTTTCATTAATATATTGCTACAGAGGGAACCTGCACTGAGCTTTAAATTACTGATAAAAGTGTGCTTAAAAGAAAGAAAAAACAGATTTTTTTTTTTAATATCACACTTTCACCAGGATCTGCATCCTGATTTCCTGCTTTATGCTACTTCTGATCAGTTGCACAATGGAAAACAGCTGAGAAATTAATTGCCAAAGGCTTATATGTCATGGTATTGCATGGGAAAATGTGCTTTTCATCTTTTTAACCAGCTTACTGCACAGTAAGTACCAGAGCGAACTTGAGCCCTTTTACAGGTTTGGATTGGTCAAAGGAAGGCTACCTAACACAAAGCAGGAGTCATTCTTGAAAAGTACATCTGCTGCTACAGTATGTTAAATTAAATGATATTTACTTCCTGTCTGGAGGTCTGTTTGGATAAATATAAAAGGGATGGCCCCCAAGCAGTATCACTTAAAATAGAACATCCCTTTAGAGGTTCGGCTGGGTTTTTGAATATTGTGGAACTGAAGGATTGCGAAGGACAGGGATAGGGAGACATATCCCTTCTCTCTCTCCCAGTGCACATGTTCAGTCCTGCTTTACCTGCATAGTTGTGTCTCTGTTGTTCTCAGAGATGTCTCTCAGTCATTTTGTGGACTCATAATGCAAGGGGTATTCTCCCTGAATGTTATAAAGGTATGCATTGCCAGAAAAGAGTGAGTTCAGGAGTATGCTTTTACAGTACAGTAGCCTGGAGCATAAAAGACCCCTCAGGAGTCCTTAGAGAATGCAGCACTGTACAGAAATAATTCACTTATTTATTCATACATCTACTTCCAGACTAAAACCTAACACCTATGCTGCTTCAGCACACCACATGATAGTAGAAGAAAGTGTAAAAGAAATATACAAAAAAGTGAAAAATAAGATTGTAGCCCTTATGAAAAAAACCAAACCATTGAATCTTCTGCTACTTTTGAGCTTTACCAATCATTTGAAAGGCTGCTCTTCTAGCAACATAAATCCATAAATGAGATTTTTTTATTCAAGAACAGATTCAATATTTGTTATCAACAATGGTGAAATTGTGAAAATTTCACCCTTTGCAGATATGAAAACCAAAGAAGTTATAGCGTGTCATAGTATGTGTGATAGAGGCATCAAGATGTTGGAAAGGCTTTCTAAAATCTGGCCAAGCCAAGAAAGCTCACCCTTGCCCTCTTTCTCATTCATGTTTTGTAAGACTCTGTTAAAGGCCATTTTCAAAGTTAAGTTCTGGGAGAGATTTATTCCAGGTGTTACATAAAGATTTTTAAGTAAATTTGTGTTAAATGTATTAAAGCATGAAAAATTTTTATTGTGTCATAGTCTTACATGCAATTTTTACTAGTTTGTAACTTGGAAGGAAATGTGATCAGGAAGTATTTCTACCAGCATTTTAGATAACACAAACAGCAAAAAAATAGGAGTTTTGAAGAGGAGGGTTGGACTCTTAAGAAATACCTGAGAAAGATAGGAAAAAAAAAAAAAGATCTGAAATAACAAGTTAATGAAAGCACCAGTTCTATTACATCCATCATTAGAATAATACCTATCCTTCCTACACTGTTAAAACTTCTACTGATCTGAAGTCTCACGCAATAATAGCTCAACTAAGCCTTTCATATGTTTCCGTTTGAAACTGGCAGATGATTCCTGTATCTTCTGAACCATAACATTCTTTTTATACTTTTTTTTAAACATTTGTCTTTCTGCTGTTATAGTTCAGCAGCTCAAATATGGGATGGGAGTTAGAACCATGAAATACAGTTGGACACTTTCTTTTCAGCGAAAAAATACAACATTTGTGGGAAAATTGGGCTTTTAGTTTGGGCTGTAATTCTTAATGAACTCAAGTTAAATTCAGCCAATGTTGGCCAGAAAGCAAACAAACAAACATTTGTAAGTATTTGTAAAGGGAAAGGTTTTGTTTCTGCAAACATATGCTACTAAAATTTATTTTGTCCTTTTTAAAGCTGTGCAACTTTTCATTTCTAAATAACACTCAAGATTTTCCTCAACAGAATGCAACTAGCTAAAAGCAAGGAAAACAAAAAGAAGAATTTCAGTTTTCAAGTCAAATGAACATTAAGTTGATGCAAAATTTGTCACTTTATCTTATTTTGTTGAATTTCCCATATCCTTACCCCAAAATTTCTGTTTCAGTTTAACCTCAGCAGATTTTAACTTTTCCAGTTTTTGTTCCAGCCATCAGTCTGAAGACTGTTACTGCAAGGTGTGATTCCCCAGTTTGCCATTTTCTGTGTGTCTCTCCGGAAAAACACTTTCCTTACATCAGAGACACTGTGGTATTTGGAAATAGAAACGATACTACATACTTATTTCACAGTGTTGCTAAGTTTTAAACAACGTTTACAAACGAGTCTGTGTTTCCTCAGGGTTTTTCATTGAGAGATCAGAAAGAATTATTTTGTCAGTGGATCAGATAGATAGTTTCTCTGCAAGATGTATTCACTCATTGGCTTAAGATAAAACACTGGTAAGTACTACTTAGGCTGCAAAAGCCGTCAATTGCTGTATGAGTTCTGAGTTCAGCCTCTGCCAGGCTCAGCCTCGGTGATTTTGCTGACTTTTAAAGATTAGTCAAGTATTATTCATGGCATAAGAAAAGATTGACAAAATCTGTATCTTGCAAGCCAGGAGGCAGAAAGACAAAAATGAATTGTGGGACAGGTGTTTCCTGTTACAGTAGGGCAAACATTGTAATTGTTATGAATGTTAGTAATTTCACATCAGTAAGGATTCAGTGAATATAGGTATAATTTATTATTTCTTGGAGCCATCTGGTACAGCCATAAAAAAAAGCTGGAAATAATGAAGAGGACAAGAAAACATCAGATTAGTTTTTTAGAATCTTTATATATTATTTTAAATTTAATTTAAGACTGATGAATTTGCAGTTAAATTAGACATGTGGGCTAATGCTCATGAGTAGTACACACTGCTGGCTCTTCCTTTTTTTGTTGGCCTCCAAAATTCATGAATGGGTTTCCATAACTGCTGAGAATCACATCTTCTATAACACCAGTACTATCTCCTGCTTACCTTGCAGAAGTTGAAGTCAAGAAGAACAGTGTTAAAGTTTCTAACGATATGAAAAAAGGCACACAAGGTAAATATACTACCATTTGCATGTCAGAAAGAACTGAAGAAAGTCCTTTGTATGGAGAACATGAAAGAAATTATGTATTTGCACCTTGACAGAGTACAAACGAACATACAAAAATAGTAATACTAAAAAATTAATAGAATCTTATATACAAACCATTGAGACCTAGTTTTGTCTCCTAAATTATGTGTAAAGAAGGATGTGCTATTGATTGTACAGAAAATATTGAAACACTATGGAATTAAGTCTTATTTAAGACTAGACCTGTACCTTTTTTGCTAGGTCATAGTAACACCTACAACAGGGACAGCAGAGTGCTCAGCAGTCTGCTATTGGCACCACCTGGCCTTGACTCCAGGCCCTTCTCTCTCCTGTCCCAGTTAAAAAGTTCTTTTTTTGAACAAAGTGGAACAACATCAACAGGAAAAACTGAAAGCAGTTTGCAGAGAATCTCTTGGCATAGTTGTAAATAGTTCTATTAGTTGGCCTAAATCAGGCAGAATATAAATTTAAACCTTGATTGCCTACAGATCAAAGGTTACTGTCTTAACCATTGCTCCCATTCTTCACCCAAACAAGATTCCAGACCTAAACAATCGCATTATTTCCCTCCTCAAGCAACCCCAGGAACAGAGCAGCTGCCTCATGCTTTCCTTCCTGGTTCTTTGGCAAGTTCTTGCCTCTCTGTACTACCCGTGGTTGGCAGTTTGGGCACTGAGAGCATAGGACAGCTGTTTTCAATTCCTCCTCTTGGCACCATAGACTACATCTATACTCATAAATTAAACATTCCCAGGACCATTCTCAGCACTGAGGCCAGCTGGAACAGAGCATCCCACATCCACGCTATTGCACTCTTTCCTGCTCCAACAAGGGTGACATCATCCAAACTGCTTAATAGGACTAGTCCTTGGCCTGTTGTAACTCCCAACAGTGCATGGCAATTGTCTGGGAGAGTCATAGTTGACCCAGAGCCAGAACTGCACCAGAGAGTTTTTAACAGCATAGATGATTATGTTCCAATGGTTGGGAATGTTCCCTGAAAGATTCTAACATAAATGCAGTTGTAGCACTCTTTGCCAGAAATAAATGGGAATTGCAAGGAAAGTCTTTCTTAGCCCTGTGTAAGTATGCTCAGATTTACTACAGTCTAGTAAGGATTAAACTGTAAACATGGCCTTCCTAAAATCCACTGAGTTTTTATCAAGTCCGTCATGAGAGAAATTTCTATTAAGACAAGTCTGGCAAAGTGACAAGAAATTGAAAACAAGGTCCTACATGTGTATTCAAACTGGTATTCCGTTAATAGGCATCCTACAGTTGTACGTTTGCATATAGAAAACACCATTTTCCTGAAAGGCTCCATTTTCAAGTCTATCAGCAAAATTTACACTTGCATTTTTGCACCTGCAACTTATGTTATGAATGCATATCTGGATATTTGTGACTCTGATGAGTTCATTTTTTGTGAAAATTATGTAGCTGAGACTTACAAGTACTAAATTTTAGTGTATTTCACTCCCCTCAAGATTAAGAATTTCTGTGATTCATTAGTTTCAGCTAATTGTGCAATTTCACAGCTTGTGCCCAAAAATGGAAAATATTAATTAGCAATTTTCTCATTGTTTGTTTAAGAAAAAGCATTGCAGACTACTTGAAATCTGCTCCCAGGTTTCCCTGTATTTACTCCAATGTGCAGAGGAAAATTGCTGGTACTGTTAGAAAGTATTGAAAAGATTAAATATAGATATCTAGCCTTGGGGAGTGTAAATTAGCATGTTTTTAATTGATTGCAATATTCAGGGAAACATTCCTTAAAGAAAATTAATTTTAGAGCAGCATATTTTGACAAGAACATGTGCCAATTTAAAAATCTGTGATCAACTTAAAATAGGTTTTAAAGACAACAAAGAACTGTTTCTAATAGTATAAGGCACTAACACTGTCTTAAAAGTGAGTTTTCTCCAGAATTGATTCACACAGTATATAGAAATCTCCATAACCTTTCAGCCTTTTTTTATAGAATTCTGAGGGGCAAATTTTAATCTCAGGTATACTGGTGTGAATAGAATAATTCCTTTGAAGATAGCAGAGTTACCCCTAATACATACCAGTGTAACTGAGAACAGAATTGAGCATACAAAGCCCTGGTCTGAAAGAAAAAGCCAGTTGGCTTCAAACAGGGAACACTAAGGGACTGCTTGCTAGGCAGGCTAATCAATGGCACCTCAAGCACTGAGCGAAATTTTTAAATGGTCATTAATATTAGGTTGCTTTTTCATTCTCTCTCTCTTTTGTATTTCAGAAGTTTCTTCACTAATTGACACAAATGGATTTCCATCCATTTTTGTATGCTTACATTAATCTCACATACAGCACATAGAGATGGAATGGTACAAATGAGCCAACTGTTGCTTGGCAAAGCTGCTAACTTAGTTTGCTCTTATTTAATAAAAAAGACAGAAGAATTCCCTAGAATTTATTCGTTAACACAGAGGGACAGCTGTCATCTTTTATTTCTGAAGGAGTAAGGGCTTAAAAATAGGTGAAGGGGTGCACCTACTAGAGTAGCAGGAACTTTCCTTCAGTCTGGATTTAGATATGCATGCTCCTGCAAATGCTACTTTGCTTTCCATTTCATGCTAAGTAAGGTCTCTTCCATCCCCTTTTGTTGGCTTGTATGAATCTCAGCTGAAATGTACGTGGGACAAAGGAGGTGCTGTCTCACACTGCTTGTCTTAATACTTGGCAATGTAAGGAATTCTGTTTGCAGTCAACAAAGTCTAAACAAAGTCAGAGTCAATATTATCTCCTGAAGAACTGAAGTATAAGTCCAAAAAAAGTCCAAGGAATTAACCTATTCCTCTGTCTTGGCCCTTGAAAGCTGTGGAATATGAGCATGAATTGTCACAAGGACAAGTACAGAAACATCTCTCATAGTAAAATGAAGTCTTATATAATCTAATTTAAATGGAATCTCATTTTATCTAGCAGCACAGTCTGAAAGTTCACTCAAATAATGTAAGATGATTCAAATTTCTTCCATATGCCTAAATGTGCTAAATCTTCCTCAGCACGATTTCACTCAGTGCAACTATTGTGTTTTCTGTTCTCCAGGTTGAAATACATGGAGTTACACCATAGGTGATACTGAGTTTATTATGTCTATATTGTAGAACAAGTGTATGAAGGATAAATCAACAAATAGAATGTTCTTCATGTGCGTGATCCCATAAACTCCATTTCCAATTTTCCTACAGAATAAACAAGACACAAATACATGTTGATTTACAAAAACGAATAAAGAGCATAGATCTGGATAAATAATGTATACCAAGTCAAGCGTTTGCAAACTTCTTTCTTTCCTATTTTTAAACAGTGTCCATAAATAAATGGATTTTATCAATTTGCTCAAAAAAACAAAAAAAAATCTGTATTCGCTAAGAACTGGCAATGTGCCTGACATCAAGACACCAGAGACAACTTGCTCCTCATGAATATTCAATCTTCATACATATAGAGGAAACAGGATGCACTGAGAAGTCAAAGGGAATGTACAGGATTGGCTCAAGCAATCAAGGAAAGGAAAGGGAAGGCCAGAGTAGGGTGGAGAGCTGCAATAAGGAACTTGGAAAAATGGCAGCTGCTATCCAAGAGGATGTACACTTGAGATATTGGTTGGTTGGGCTGTTAAAGATGTTGCAAAAGCCAGTCCCAATTTCTAGCAGTATCAAAAAAGTAGTCTGCTAGTCTCGGCAGTCTGACACCTGAGCACTTGTTTACTTTGCCTTATCTCTAAAGCTCTTCCAAGATATAAATTAATTTTTTTTGTAATGATTTTTTGTAATAATGTAATGGACCTGTATTAAGTACAGTACTAAACCCTGCACATGTACATAATTCGTATACTTCATAATAAACAGATGTGACCTTCTTCTGCCGGGTTGTTGCATGTCATTTCCAAACCAGAATCTATACTTACAACAGTGGTTTGTGAACGGCAGTGAATATTATGTTCAGGTCCATGACAAAATGATATGGCTACACACCTTCTGGATTCAAAACTAAATTATACCTAAATGGTTTGGGCCAATGCAGCATGAGTAAAAGACTGTAAAAATACACTCATCTAATTCAAGGTCACACAGCTGGTTACTGATAGACCTGGGAGGAGTATTCATGCACTCTGACCAGAAGTCAGCTTAACTGTTAATTTTTTTAACACAAGTATAAACAAAGATTTGCTTCTTGAAATTTCTGCAGAAAGCAAATCAAAAGGTTTAAGAACACAGTTAAAATGAAAAATCTAATCAGAAATTGTCAAAATGTTTGCAAGTAATTGCTCACTACTCATCTTGATGGAGTCAATAGTCTTGTCAACTATTCCATTTTAACTGTCTGCTTTTTTTTATCCTGTGGGATCAAAGACAATTTAGTAAGATAAGTACGCAATAAAAGACATCTTGACCTTGCTCCTCAAAGCTGCATTTTATAAAAAGTAACAACCGTCTTTTCTGATTAATATATTCTTATAGTAAATAATACATAAATTACATTTTGAGTTACAAAAGAACAATCTCTGTGCTCATTTGAAATTCAGAAAACACACAGATTATGCTTTCAGGTGGCAAAAGCTCCAGGGTTCTTTGGCTGTCTTCTATGTTACACAGTCTTGTAGAGTGCTAAGGGCTGACAGATGCTTATCAAACATTCATGTAAACACTGCTATCAAAGCTGTGCTTTCTGGTACTGGCTCCACACAAGAGGGTCAGCATGAAACATAATTAAAGGAAGGCCAAAGATTGAAATGTCATGCCACCAGCCTTTGCTATATTAGAGGACTCACATAGTGTTCTCTCTGTTCTCTCTCTAGTAAAGAACGATAGTGCTAGGAAAAAAGAGAAAGATACAGAAATTAAAGGATTAAGGGTGGAATTTCTGAAAGTGCTCACACATTTTAGAGCAGATATGTTCAAAACACAATTTCTCCCAAGCTACTTACATACTTTTTTCAAAACATCATCAAAAATGTTTAGATAAAATAAAAAACCTTTGCACGTCAATGCCTGACTTTAGACATTTGGATCATACTTAATATTATTACACTAAGTTTTACTGACTAATTCCTAAGTATTTTTTTCATCTGCATGCCAAAAGATAGGGGATGAAGAATAATAAAAGGGATAATTCTTAAGGCACTGAAGTCACATTCAAAGCTCATTGAGATACTTATTGTTAGAACCACAAAAAGACTCATGCACTGCAGAGGTACGCACTGTAATATTCACTATTAGCGCAAACCATAGTGCTGCTCTAGGCACAAAGTCTCCTGCTAATTAGGGTCAAGGAAAAGCAACTAACCTCTATTCTCAAATGCAAACAGGCCAAGCAGTCTGCTCCTAAGCCAGGCATTTGAAATTGTCTAGAGGAAGCATTTTTCTTGGAACCCATGAAATCCAGGATCTTGGGTGTCTTTCTGTGTTGAAAATTTATCAATTCCAAACTTTTCATATGAAACAGGAAGAGATATGACTGAAAAATGGTCCAGTGCATAGGAATGTCATGCAGAATGTTCTCATGATTCTAGGAACATTCACATCTATTACTTTATAAAAAAATATTTCAGTCTTCAGGTTTTAGAATATCTTTGTAGTTAAAATCATTCTGAGTTTAATTGGCATCATTATTACTAATTGGACTAGCTAGTAAGTGAATGTGAAAATAACACTAGAATGCATTTAATGTAAAATGTACTTTTGAAATAGACACCTGAACTCTTTCCTTGACTTCTGTAACTTTTGGATAAAACTGTTTTTATTAGTTTCTGAGAATACGTGTAAGTAGAGCTCAGAATTAGGATTTGGACGGAAATGGAATGGAGAAAACAATAGCAATGACTGTATATTGATTTTATTTTTCTTTTCTTCTTTCTCCATAAAATATACAATCCTTTAATATGTTATCTTTTTATACAATAGTTCTGTTTGTTTTGATGTTATGAGTCTTGTGTGATTATACTTTACATCTAAAATTTTATAAAGGTACATCAAATACCACTTATGTTACTCAAACTGATCATTGACTTCTGTAGCTATAGTTCTATCAGTACTTATGGAAATGCAAAACAATTTGTAATTTTCTACTTATTATTCAAAAAGAGGAAAGTAAGTGTATGATCAGAAGCAAATAAATTGAAGATTAATATCACCTACAAACTTAGAAATGACACATACATGAATGTATTATCCATTTTCATGCAACATCAGCATGAAAAATTATTGCTGTGGCAGCAGATACGAAGTGAAAAAGCCACGAAGAACAGATCATAAGATGAGCCACCTGCTTCAAAAATATTGAGTCAGGCTAAAATAAAAAATGCAATCTAACCATCTGAGTTCCTAGTCTGTCTTTTGTTTTCTTTTATTTCTCATTCATTTTTCTTTTTTTTTTTTTATATGGTAATGAGAATTTGGGGGGTTAGGTTTTGAGTCGTGAACTCTCTCCATAAATGAATTACCTATATAGGTAAACAGTAGTTATTGTACTAGTACCAATGCATGAAAAGGATTTCAAAGATGAACAAGCATGCAGTTAGTCTTTTTACTTCGTCTTCATAATAGCATTGAAAATAACTTCTATTCTCCTAAATGGTGGAAATCTTGTAAGTCAGAGGAGGCAATGGGGAATACAACTATAGTTATGTATTTTTTCAAGTACTACTGTGCATCATATCAGACACATCTACTTTCATGTTGTTGCCTGGCTGTCTGCCATCCACTACTACGTCTTCTATAGTATCACAAATCCAACTTTACAAGCACCTATAATAGTCTTCTTAATCCTTCTCAGTCTGGCAGACTGAAGTCAAGAGGAGAAAATAAATAACCAACCATGCAAATAATGCTTTAGAGGATGTCCAAATATGACATGTCATCTAACTCGGTAACAAGTGAGCCCAGTTATTGCATCCATGGTGCTTTTAAGGAGGGGAAAGACTTCAGTGCTGAACTCATAGCTGGGCTGACATCTGAATAAAAATATCTTTTTTATATTTTCCATTTATATGGCACAACACAGTTCAATTAATATATAAATGTATTAGCTGTATTAACTTGGTGGTATTTAGTTGAAATCACTGCACATAGTACAAATATCTAGAGTTAAAAAAAAAGTCAACTTTCAAATTGAAACATCTTTTAAAATTACATTCTTACATGTATAGGGGACACATGTCTAAATGGAAGGATAAGTATTTACTTGGTGAAATTTGCATGACTGAGCTTTTTTTTTAAGAGGAGCATCCAAAACAACACATTAAAATAATAGTAACTGCACGTACAATAAAAGTTGTGAAAGAATAAAGGTAAAGTGGGAATGTATTGTTTAGTTTACTACCATGCTCCTTCCACAAGGTTTATACTTTCAGAAGGTAAGATAAATGTATGTGCAATGAAGGATGAAGGTTATAACACTGTTGAAATACTGAAAAAAAATTACTTTTTCGACTCTGAGTAAAATTGAGTCATTGTCGTGGTTTAACCCCAGCCGGCAATTAAGCCACACACGGCCACTCGCTCACCCCCCTGGTGGGATGGGGGAGAGAATTAGAAGGGTAAAAGTAAGAAAACTTGTGGGTTGAGATAAAAGCAGTTTAATAGGGAAAGCAAAAGCCGTGCACGCAAGCAAAGCGAAACAAGGAATTCATTCACTACTTCCCATCGGCAGGCAGGTGTTCAGCCATTTCCAGGAAAGCAGGGCTCCATCACGTGTAGTGGTTACTTGGGAAGACAAACGCCACCACTGCGAAATGTCCCCCCTTCCTTCTTCTTCCCCGAGCTTTTATATTGCTGACCATGACATCATATGGTATGGAATATCCCTTTGGTCAGTTGGGGTCAGCTGTCCTGGCTGTGTCCCCTCCCAACTTCTTGTGCACCCTCATCCTGCTCGCTGGTGGGGTGGTGTGAGAAGCAGAAAAGCCTTGACTCCGTGTAAGCACTGCTCAGCAGTAACGAAAACATCCCTGCATTATCAACACTGTTTCATTATCAACACAAAGCCAAAACATAGCCCCGTACTAGCTAGTATGAAGAAAATTAACTGTATCCCAGCCAAACCCAGCACAATCAGACACAAAGAAGATTATTATAACCTCAATAATTGTCAGCAGTCCTCACTTGTGGATATTACATTCATGGGATGGCTATGCATAATTTATACATATGTTTCCACATTGAGCTTACAGTCAAAGAAAAAATTACTTAGTGATCTGTAAACACAGAAAAGAAGCAAAAATAGAGTTGCAAATATCAGAAACAATAAGTATACCTCCTCATTCTCCTCCTTCTCCTTTTCCTCCTTTTTCTTCTTTTCTTCATACTAGTGATTTAGTAATTTAGAAATAAAGTTATCAAGTAAAATTAGTTCTTGTGTAACTGTGTTTATTTAAAATTGATTCTTTTATATTGGAAAGCACTTGTTATCTACTAAAAATTACAGACAGACATATGTTTCTTGGAAATTGCTAAATTATTATAGGTAGATGTGCAAATATTTATTTGTGAGGTAAAGTGAAGGCCAAATGAAATCATATCAAAATAAATAAAATCAAATTAAATCAAGTGAGCATCTAGATGTTACTTGGATGAGCATTGGATAATGCCTTAGAGGTGCACACAGTGGACAATGCCTCTTCTGCAGAAATTTTCCATTAATTTTAGAAACCTTCTAAGTTCTTCAGAACAGATTCTCGGGGTTATTGAAACTTACAGCCTGAACATGAGTCAAGAGTACTGTGCTGGTATGAAGAAGGTAAAGATCTTATAACAGGATTATAATCTACAAGCCACATAAAGTAAACTTTCCATTCTATTTAATATTAAAATAATGTTTCATTGTCCTATCATGGGGCACTGGAACTGAAAAAAATGTACATAAAACTATTAAGAGAGTCCAGAAAAGAAAGATGAGATAAGTTATGAAGAAAGATTAAAGAACGGGAATTGTTTAGCTTAAGGAAGAAAAGGGTAAGGAATGATATGATGAGGCATGTTCCTAAATTTTAGAAGCTGAAAGAGGTCAATGGATTACTCCTAGTCAGAAAAGGTCTAACTCTAGGTCATCACTTTATCCAAATACCTTACAACAGAACATATTATGAAGATTCAAATAATTGTCAAGGATAGGTGGACATTAGCTTCTCAAAAAAGTTTCATCACTGTTTTCTCATTTGCTTTCTCTCATCAGATGAAATGAACAGTTCAACGAAAGTCATCATGTGAACATACCAATAGGTGGTACTGCTTGGACTGAAAAATGGGTGTAAATAATACACAATTCTAAGTGTCTAAAAGCAATGCACCAATTATTACATATTTCAGTAGTGAATTTATTCCTAGTTCAGATCCTTTTCAGAAAAGGAGGTAAGCAGTAGAATAGTGTCCCTAATTGAAAAAGCATAAATGTTCCCTCCTTTCTGACTAGGTCTTATGCCAAGCTGAAATCACCTGAATTCTCACTTTAGTCCCATTATTTGTGATGTATGCATCAATCAGCTCTGCTCAAGATCCTAGTAAGGGAGCATTGTTAAAAAGTCAGTTCATTCTCCTTGATTTTGTCCTGGACCTCTCTGCTGATCTTGTAAGAAAGAGTTTTCAAATACAGGTAATTTTAATGAACACTTCTGTTTAATCAGATCTGGTCTGAAGCTACCTGCTCAGTTGCCATAGTTGACCACAGTGTAATTAGACATTAGGAACTTTAGTTGTCCCTTCTATAAGTTTAAGAGGACCTGATTTGGTAACCTAGATGATAGGCTCATTACTCAAGGACTGGGTTTGCCCTCCCATCAGATTCTGAGCAGAATATTTACAATTTGACAAATATTTTGATTATACTGTATGTGGCACTTGCTGCTATTTATGCATGCTCTTTTTATATTGAAAGCAAAGAAGCTAGCACAGTCCATTTAACAGAGTCCGTTGATGTTTCATCAGCTATTGATGAGATTTATGCATAACAGTGGCAAAGCATTTTGATGTCATTGAATGCGAATCATTTACAGACAGTCTAAATGTGAACAAAATATAGATGACAAGATACAAGAAGACATATTGCTGTGTGAGTTCTCACCAATAATTATACATGAAAGTGCACCGTTGATAATGGCTTATGCAAAATGGCATAGCCTTTCATGAACTGAGCAAGTATATATGCTGACATTAGTAAAACTGCTGCATTGCTTTGCTTCTCTTCATACAGATTGTTCCAAAAGCAGTTTTCTCATCATTTTTTTTTCTTGTAGAATAGCATCTCATTACCCATATACATTGTATTGATTAGCAAGTGCAGCTGTTTTCTATGTGTGTTTCACGTTTAACCTCCAAGGAGACTACTGTTTTAATAGAATTCACTTTGAGAGGAAAATATTCATTTTTCAAGCAAGACAATACCGTTACAGGAGCAGCATCTCTTCATTAAAAAGCTTAAATCAGAAGAATGACTATGTGAAGTCGATCCTTTCTTGTGATGCTGGAAACAGCCCCAAGTGTTCTTTCTCTTTTTTTAATAGCAGTGCTTATTTATCCCACTGAGATAGATAAATGAGTTCTACCCAGATACTGAAGACTTTGAGAATTTTAGTAAAGACCCCCAAAACAGAGGTCCTCTTTGTTCTGTGTATGTATAAAAGGCCTGATCAAAAGCACAAGGAACGAGTAGGAGCCTTTCCTACTGATATCTATGTATCCCATGGCACTTGTCTTAAAAGATGTGTTTTATTGTAATCTCTTCAGTCACAAGTTTTCTTCTCTGTATATCACTGTGCAGCGTGCTGCACAGCTGATACTTGCCTTGTGGTTACTGGCAAAAAGTTTTCCAAACTGGTTAAGAACATTTTTGCTACAGCTGACATAGCACATATTCCCGTTTACATGGTATGTTACATGGATTTTTAGACTTCTTTTATAACCTTCAACCTTCATTTGTTTTGAATCACAGCTTCATCCATCCTTGGTATTATACTCTCCTTCAGGAAGACTACATTTCAATGCTGTTCTGAAATTTTGACATAAATTTTGATATGCCAAGGAAATTGAAAAATGGGGCAGCAGTGAGTGAGTGGAAGCAGACCAATGTTTTTACCTTGGCATACGACACACTGGAATAGTCCAAAAAGTTTTGATGTACATAGTGCTAGAAGGATATTAAAAGAAAAAAAAGTGAGGAATGGAGTGCAAAAGCTTCTCAAACAAAAAATGGAGGCATATCTTATGGCCGTGGCTTAAAGAATCAATCTGCTTATTTTTATCAAGAAGATTGTGAAGTGACTTAATTACAGTGTATAACTAGAGTCATATGAGTGACTGCCTAGTGAACAGCTATTAAACCTGTAAGAAATACAAGAAAAGAACCAGTTACTGGAAACTGAAACCAGAGAAATTAAAAACATATTAGACAGACCTGTATTTTTTAAAAAAGGGGAGAATGACTAACCACTGGAACAAGCTACCAAGAGAGGTGTCAATTTCTTCCTCCCTTGCTAAGTTCTTGGTTAAACCTGGTTGTCTTCCTTGGAGATACAGTTTATTAAAAAGTGATGATGATTTAGTCAAACTTTTGTCACTGAGTTCAATGTAGATATATTGGGATAAAATGTAATGTAGTGAGACAGATTTAATGGTGTTTTCCATCTTTAAAGTCTATTAAACTGTGAATAACTAGAGCTATTTTGGAATGCATGGCATAATTATTATAAGTACTACTGTACACTTTATTTTAACCATCCTGTAAATTTCATTAGATATTCCTATTCATTTTTCAGTAAGGACTGTCAGACAGCTTGCAAGTGAATATGCTATTGAGAAGAAAAGGACTATTTTCAGTTGTACATATCACCACTAAGTTGAAGAAAAACATCCTCTGATGGGCTACTTCAAAGTTGTATGTTTGGAGATTTTGATGATAAGAAAAACTTGTTTATCTAAACAAGATATTAAGGACACATAATATGTACTGAGAATGACCAATGGTATAGTTTTCTTGCCCAGAAATGGCAGACATTTGAATAATCAGTCAGTATTCTTTGGCCCAGCATGTAAAGCTCTGGAATGACCTACTGGGAGGTAACTTGCGTGACAGCCAGCAATCTGTCAACGGGTTACCAGGGTGGCTTTGTGTAATCATTCATAACACTGTGTGCTTAATTTCAGCCTTTTTCTTTACTGTTGTTTTTTTCCTTATCTTATCCTCCAATAAAAGAAAGCTGAAGAGCTTTAAAGCTAAATCCCAGAAATACAAAAATAAAATTAAATGTTGCAGGAAATAAACCAACAACACTTGTTATTTTAATTACTGTTTTGTGTCAGCTTAGTCTTCCTGTCTAAGTTTGATAGCTTGTAAGAACAAAACTTAAACCTCCATTAAAGAACTCTGTCACTGATATCCTCTACTGTATGAGGTGCAGAGCTACTACAACTGCTCTTTTTCCCATGTAACACACAGCAAACATATTTACATCTTATATTCCTTTATTTATTTGAAAAGAGTGTGACCGTTTCAACCCAAATGTTCGTAATCATTTTCTCTGTCCTGGTGTGGGCCATAACAGTGTAAACTGAACATTAAAGTATAATCATCAACATCTGCCTCTGTCAATGAATTATTGGATCTAGTTAATTATCTGGCATCGATATATTTGAAGAAATTGATTGCTTCTATCCTATCAAATGTGTATGGAGTCATTACCACACAAAGCCAGGTTCTCAGGCTTTGCACGTGTCAGATGGGATGGTGAGCTTAGTTTTCCATGTATATGTAGCAGGGGGATTTTCATCCATTATGAAATTTGCTGTGTATTTGAATCTGTGCCATCATGACTGCCTGTATCTAAACTACCACACTGAATTATTCCTCTCAGAGCATTTTAAATGAAACATTATTCTTTCAGTTTTATAGTATTAGCTACTTGTTTTACGTTGACGGTATAATGCACTACATCAGCATATCTCTGCAGCACCCTCCATATAATCTGATACATTTTTATGTAATGTATATGAAATGGGTTCATATTTTATTTCTCCTTTCTGTGTGTTATGCTATTTAAGTCTGGCTATACTCTTCTTCAGTGGCGTCTGTAAAAGAACTTAGTATCTTCTATCTTGACCTGTATTGTGGAGATTCTTTTATGCTGCAGGAATGTAATTCTTTCAAAGAGACTATCCAGTAATTTGTGACTGGATACCATCATGCACTTTTCTAAAAGACTTGCAGGGCTGAGAGAAATTTATTATGTGATTATGAGGAAATGTTACAGTTAGGCTGACTACTCCTGAAAGACAGTGCTCTTGCCTTTCAATTAAAGAGAAAGCTTTGCAAGTTCCAACCTGCAGCAAGACTGTACACCTCACATTCACTCCTGTCTGAACCATGAACTAGAGAGTTTCCCTTTCAGTAGCTTTTTTTCACTTTTTTTTTTAGGTCTTTGAATGGCACCTAGGAGATGGAAAGTATCTGTTCTTGAGTTGGAACTGATATATTTTCTCTAAGAAGATACTATAATGCAGGAAGGTGAAACAGCTGACATGATAAGTCTTTTCCATCTTTAGCTACTGTGATCATTCTGAGATACAATAATGACTATTTCAGCTGTAGCTTTCAATTTTCTCAGCTCTGTAAAAATGTTAAAGTGTTCAGAAATATATTTCACTTTAGATGAAAAATACATAATTTGAGTGTTGTACTCATCCAGGAAGTGATGCTCTCATAGAGAAACCAGAGAACTAGCTATCAGATTTGGGCCCCAGGGCATACTTCGGCTCATAAGACAAGATAGGGAAGCCAGGAATACATCCCTGATTGCTGGGGGCCACCTCTGGTCTGATTGCCACTAGTGGTCTAGTTACCCAGCAGAGCAGACTGCAAGACTACATCATATCACAGCCTGCTGAATAAAGTCTATTAAAAAGCAGGGTATATGTGTTCACCTGGTGGGACAGCTGCACTAATGCTCATTCTATCATTGCTTTTAGGAAACTAGCTCAGGAGTCTTTACATAGTTCTACACTCTACCACATAGATGTATGCTGAAAGCAGTAAGGTATATATAATGACATAGATACACAGCTTTAAGTATATATATTTGAAACCTAAATTGTAATATGCTTTGGGGGATGTTTTGATTGAATATCATTCCACTGATAGATGTCCATTACTCAAAACCAACTGTTTTCCAAATAAGGATTATATTCTTTATATTTCCAGAGAAAAGACATTTTACTGTCCCTTTCAACTTCCCATTTTAATACCTCTGAAAGGAAAAATTCCATTAGCTAACTTGTCCAAGCTGACATAGAAAATCAATGAAAATGTTTGAAAACTGATTTCTTTATCTGTATTGTAGATGCAAGATGGCATATTTACTTTTTAATTCTTTCTTCCAACTGAAATCTTTCTAATAGCTGTTGTGTTAAAAGTTGAAATCACTGACCATGTTGGTGAACGTTTTACAATTTGATGTTGCCCATGTTTTCACCCAAATGCATTTCACCCAAATACGTACATAAATATGATTAGCTTTACTTTATCTGATTAAAATTATACATCTTCTAGCTTTGTACTTCCATATGTGCAAATAATCTTCAGGTGTGTTTGGCATATAAATTATGAGAAGCTATTATCACAAGAATCTCTAGTGTGAATAGGAAATACAGCATATGCTCAAAGTAAAGTACAAATTCATATGTTGAAGTAAATATGTTAAATTCTCAATTTTTTCAGCATGTAGATCAATATAATAAAAAGATATTTCTTCCCAAGTAGTATATTCCAACATTTTGAGAAGCAGAGAGGAAGGGAAGTAAAATATATTTCATCACAATATTGCATTTGAGTCCTGATCCTTACTCTCCTCATTCCTCATCTCCATTAATTCTTTCAAATTGACAATTCTAGTGAGGACTCAAGGAGATACTGACTTTTTTTTTCTCAGGAGAAAAAATATGCACTATAAATTAAAGCTTTCTAAACTGAGATAATCAAAATCCATGAAGGCAGCAGCTGAGTAACTGAAAAATCAATTTGGAGTTACAGTATTGTTTAGTGTTTGTTAGAATGTTTACTCTTCACTGGTGACTGTTATCTAAATTACTCTTCACTGGTGACTGTTATCTAAATAAGACACCTTCATGAAGACATTTGTTCGAAACAATTATTGGCACAGCTATAATTGAGGATATATGAATTTAAGTTTATTCATTTGCCTGTAAAATGTTTGTTTGACTAAAATATATATTTAATATACTTTCTAAACCACATACAGATATGAATGTTGGTTTTGAAAAGAAGGTTCATAAGTCAAAGCAGGATCAATAGGACACTTCAGACATTCATTTTATTGAAACCTCACATATTGTTTTGAAATTTTATCATGCATCACTTTAAAGTGGATTGAGCCAGATCCTCAATCTGCATAAACCGGGGACAGCATTCACTTGCCTCTCTTGAAACTTTTGGAAACTTATTGTGAAAGAACTAGGATGTATTCAGGACAATCTCTATTGAAGCTGTTTAAATGTTCTTAAAAATTTACATTTGCATTTACATTTGCAAATTAAATTTACAGTGTGGTTATCCTCCCTATTTTTATGCTGTAGAATGAATTGGTTGAATTGAAAGTAACATTTTTGGCTGAACATTGAACATAACTTTTAAATTTCAGCTAAAATAGTTCAACTATTCTTTGGAAATGGAAAAAAAAAATTGTTCATCTTTATGAAACAAATCATATCAGTTGGATGAAGAAACCTAGTGTTTTCATACCTTAAGCAAAAACTTGGAACTGGGGAGCTGGAGAAATAGAAGAAAGGATCAACATGAGGTCAGAAAGCTGTTTTGTTATCTGTGTGAAAGACACCTGCTTTTGGCTGAGTTACAAACTCCTGAAAAAATGTTGTTTGCACATGCGAAATATGGGCTTGTGTGTGTCTGCCAAGGTATTCTCTGAAGATGCCATCTGCATTGAGCATGTGGCAGCACGAGGAGACTCTTTGTGGATTCCAGGGTCCACTGAGATTATGGGCACAGAAACCGCAAACAAGAAGGCTCCCTCCTGAGCATGTAACAATGTGCTTGCTGTTTCCCAGTGACAGTGGTAGGAGAAGAAGGCATAACATATGCAAAAATCAAAATGTATGTACATCTGGGTACAAAGCTTTAGAGGTAAACGTTTTTCTAACTCACACAACTTCTACTGATGTAGGAAAACATATTTATGACATTGACTACAGCTACCTTATCTATTCAGTACATTGTAAGGACATTTCTCTTTTCATTATTGTGCAATGCAGTCCCGATCAAGAAGTCATTAAGGTCTAGTGGAGCATTTCGATGGATGTCTCACAGTTTTTACATCAAATCATAAACTGGAAGAAAATAAATGAATCCAGTAATTTTCATGTTGCTTTTTCTTTGATTAATAAGAACAACAGATTGCTAACCTAATGAGATAATTGTATCTTTTACACAAACAACATTTCAAGAAATGAATCAATATTTTCAGTAAATATTGTGATCCAAGGTATCCTATTTATTTTAGATTTGTACCTTTCATGATATTTGCTTTTTATTGCTGTTTTGTTTCTTGTAGTAAATGTCAACAACGTACAACCTGAAGTAATTATTAGGGAAAGTGATAGCACTTTTGCTAGCAGTGGAAATGCCAGAAATACTGCATCTTCTAATTTATTTCCCCCCTCAGTTAAATGTTATTATTTTAGAGAGGCATGTTGGCACTTTCATGGAGCTGGGAGTTTGCACAGTTAGGATGAGTTCTGCCAGTTCCATAGTGATGAAAAATGATGCTGTGAGAAAGAAAACATTTTACATGAAAGAAGCACAGAGAAATTGAACAACTTGCCTAAGGGCACACAGGAAACTTCTAACAGAGGTATGAATCAAAGACAAGTATTCTGAAAACTATATGGAACACCTTAACTAGAAATCTAACTTTCTCCTGCAGCAGACTACTGCAGGTTTCTGTTTTCTTTTCCTCAAAATAATTGTTCTATATCATTTGTGAAATCTGTCATGAAAATGGGTTCATTCTGAGTCATTTTAGAATATCATGATGCCCCTCTTTTTATGTTAGCTCTCTAAAGAGAAAAAAAATGAACACAATATCCAATCTGTTAAAGCAGTGAAGTTGCACCAAATATATCCAGTCTTGGGATTTGAATGGCTACCTAGAATAACAGTATGAACCTGCTTTCTGTGAGCATATGCTAGGAACAAGAAATTGTTCCTAGCAAAATTAATTCTAATGACAGTCAGTCTCTTATGAATTGATGTTTATCCGGACGGAAAAAACCTTCAAGAATAATGGAAAGTTAATTGGTTTTTGGGCAAAAAAAAATCTTATAAAATTCTGGTAATTTTTTATGCACAGAATGTACCACATTGAGTACACAATATAAATATTTTTCTCAAAGATTGATTTTATTATACTGTTACAGTAATCCAAGTTATTACAACTTGAAAAGAAATAAAAGTGTCTATCAAAAAAATGTAATCCTGGAATTTCAAAATCTTAGCAACTGCTGCCAAATGTCTACAGTATCTTTTTCTGCACCAGAAATTTAAAACAATGCCTGACTTGACAGAAAAGAGAGCTACCATTTAGATGATCAGATTACATTTAAAATTCCCAGATCTTATATTTTCTTCCCATAGTGGTCACTGACCACTGATCAGCCCAATAGCATGCAACATATTCAACTGAAGACTGAAATAAAGATATTCCCTGTATTGCATATTCCTTCTCTCTCCAGGTTGTATATATTGCCTTGTTTATCTCCCATACTGTAAGCTCAGCTCTGTTTTTGCTTAAATTTTCATGTTGCTTTCTACTCCAACTACAAAAAGTCATTATCCTTTTCCAACAGCCTCAACTTCCCTTACCTTGCTCTATCTGGTAGTTAGTTCTGTTGTCAACAGTGTTCCTTGAGCTTAAGGCAGCACTGTGTCCCTTGATTCATTCCCATATTTCCTTCCACTCATCTCCTCAGAGTTCCCCCTGCCCACATCTACCTTTTTTTTTTCTTTACATTGTAGATTTTTTTTTTTAGACAAATAGTACTTCAGCATCTCCTATGCTTCTGTGCTTCCATCAAGAACCCTTCTTTGAAAATGCATAGAGATACAATATTTCTCTGTTTTCAGGTCCATGAAAATCAGTAGAAAGATCTAAATTAATTTAAAATGGCTTTGGATTGAGCCTATATTAATATTACATGTACAAAAATATGTTGCCTAGTGATAATCTGAGCTGAGACTTCACAGCTGTGAAGGAGCTAGCTATTGTTTCGTATACTAACCGTGCTCAGCACTTCGAAGGACCAGGGCTTTGCTCTTAGTAGTTGCATGTATCTCCACAGAAGCACAAATCTGACATAGTAGCAGGTGGTTCTAACAATTTTTTTTTTTTTTTTTGGTACTTTCAATTCAGAGAAAATGTGAGTTCAGTTCATTCTCATTTGTGAACATTCTGGAAGAAGCAGATACCAGTATTAATGTTATCGTAGTTGTCATTTAGAGATCATGTGGAGACCTGCAGAGTCATTCTTAATCATAGTCACAGAAACCAAAACAAAAAGGCAAAAATTCATCATTATACAGTTTAATCAGATGAAAAATAATTTTGATGTTATCAGCAGTTTCTTCCAAATAACCCTATTATTTTTGATTAAGGATAAATTATATTTTTTCCACACAAAATGTGAAGCACAGCTAATAAGAATCTTAATAAACTTTTCAGTTTGAACTATGCAATTAATTTAGGCAGCAAATGTCTAAATAGGTTAAACTGTATGTGGCAGAAAGCAATGAACATTTTTTTTCTCTGATCATTGAAGTGGTCTGATAAACCCCTCATACACTTCTAAATGGCAGTTGATATCACCCTTTTTCTTTCTATTATGATTGCTATAGGAAGATGAGGCATTTCCTGCAAGTCTGGAGAGAAGGAAAGCTGAATAGAAAGCTGAAAGAGAATTGAGACAAGGATAAAGGACAGTTATTAAATTTGTGAACTCTATCAGGGGACAAGAAAATAAACTGTATGACTGACTAAAAGTATATTGGAGTATGACATTTCATTTTTATGCAGGTCTCAGTGTGATAAAGGTAACACTTTGAAGAACACTGCAATTCCACAAAAGCAGTTAGCGCATTCATTGAATATCAAGATGGCTAAAGTGCTTCTCTTGTGTCGCTATCTCATGTTTTTATACGGGGTAATATAGTTCAGGGGCTCATGACTGAACATCAGACTCTCTGCTTCTATAGCAAGCTTATTATGGGCTTCCTTTTTATTCCACAGGAACATAATCTCTAGCTGACGTTTTTTTCTCCTCAATTTATAGGGCTGTATTCATTTAGTTTTCTGACTATATGTACCCAAGCAAAACGAAATGAATAGAAATGCAAAAAGGAATGAGCTGTAAGCTGAAATAGAGAGCGAAGGGCTAAAATGAAATGCATTTGAGAGCAAAGAGACTGTAGAATTGGTTGCAAAGTTAGAAACTATTTAAGGACACAGTCAGGCACCAACACCATCTGTTTGCTAAAGAAAGAAAAAGAGAGAAAGGGATATGATTATTGGTCAGACAAGAGTATGGCAATATGGCTTGAAGCCCTGACAGCCCTAGTCTGAGCCTGGATAATCCAGTCAGTGTGCTGTAAAGCCAGATTCCTAAATTCAGCAAGTCCTTGATAGAATTAGGCTTCCCAATACTGCTTTGGATTCAGTGCATGGGAAAATTAATGCAGCAACCAGTGAATTGTCTGCCAGATTGTGAAAACATAGGTTTTATTAAATATTTATGAATGGGTATCTTTCTGTGAAGAATACCTTTGTCCTCTATTTTGCTAAAACTTTTCCTAGTAGTAATTACATCAAAATACAGAAATCTCGCAGCCCAGGCCAACCGTATCCTGGGCTGCATCAAAAGAAGCGTGGCCAGCAGGTCGAGGGAGATGATTCTGCCCCTCTGTTCTGCTCTGGTGAGACCCCACCTGGAGTGCTGCGTCCAGCTCTGGAGACCTCAGCACAAGAAAGGCATAGACCTGTTGGAGTGGATCCAGAGGAGGGCCATGAAAATGATCAGGGGGATGAAACACCTCTCCTATGAAGAAAGGCTGAGAGAGTTGGGGTTGTTCAGTCTGGAGAAGGGAAGGCTCCGGGGAGACCTTATTGCAGTCCCCTTTAAAGGGGGCTTATAAGAAAGATGGGGACAGTCTTTCTAACAGGGCCTGTTGCGACAGGACAAGGGGGAATGGTTTTAAACTAAAAGAGGGTAGATTTAGACTAGATATAAGGAAGAAATTTTTTATGATGAGGGTGGTCAAACACTGGAACAGGTTGCCCAGAGAGGCGGTAGATGCCCCATCCCTGGAAACATTCAAGGTCAGGTTGGACAGGGCTCTGAGCAACCTGATGTAGTTAAAGATGTCCCTGCCCATGGCAGAGGGGTTGGACTAGATGACCTTTAAAGGCCCCTTCCAACCCAAACTATTCTATGATTCTATGAAATTTTGGTCAAAATTTACTTACATGTGGAGAAATGTCAAATGATATTATGCACAGTTTAATTTTTTTAGCAGGTGTTTTCTACAACAACAAAAGGTTCATTCTTATAGTCCTGAGTAGATCTTTCACCTAAGGGTGAAAGCAAAATGTCTATATTGTTCCTCACTATATTCTAAAAACCACAATGTCCTTCAAAACATAGTTCAAACTTCAAATGTACCCACATAGGATGCACCTACATCACTGACTAGTGCCATACAAAGAAGAAGGTAGGAAAATTTGACTTTCCGTTATGGTTATAGGACCATATACTTACATTACACCTTTAGAGACAATGAAATTTGCACCAGCCATTGGTTGTAGGTACAACTGTGCAGCTGTACTTAATAGGAAATGCGAAGCAGATTTCTGTACAGATATCCCAGACTGTTTTGCTGTCATTGCTGAAATCCTGCATGCATGTAGAGAGCAAGCTGTTGGAAGGTCGTTTTTCTAGGTGGTGCACTGATGCACAATTTCAGTCTTGGCTTAGCCATGAGGAAAACCTTAAAGAGAGCACAGCACTGTTCTGCAGTGCACAGCAAGCAAATTCAGGCATAAATACCAAGCTAATCTACACCTAAAAAGAGCCATTCCAAATTACTAAATCACCAGTGTAGATGTACACACAGTGGCATTTCAAGAGAATACCTTTCCCTTCATGAAATAATGGAACTCTACTTCTCAACTGAGTGGGAGATTCTGGCTACTTCTTCATCATCAAATAATTCAACCATCAGACTCAAACCAGCCTCTTTGCTCCTAATCTACACACGTGTATTAGATTACTTCCAAGTTTCCTTTCAGAGCAGATCACCTAGCTCCCATTTAGGCAAGTATTGTTTTTGGTGGAAGTTCTCTCTAGGGATCATTCTTGGTAGGCTCTATGGCTTAATCACAAACATTTGACTCTTTTAACTCTCCATAATGCTTCATGCTCATCCATGGAGGTCTTATACTTGTAAAATAATTGTGTCCCCCATTCCCTCAAGTGATAGCTTGCTATTAATTACTCATGACATTATTGGAAACAAATGTACAGTAAAAAATAGGTTTTAAGCTCAGAGGGACACCGCAAGGGGTTTGGAAGAGAACTTGGCAAAGTTTTACACAGTATGGAGGTAGCCTGCCCAGTCTAGTGGAGTCTAGCCTTGGGCAGTATGGTGATCAGCCTTTATGCACCATGTGGCCTGGGGACCAGTGGATGCTCTCACAGTCTTAGCCTTCAACGTGATCTAAGAGGAAATCCCTTGATCCTTCCTTCACAATTTATAAACTCTGTATAAACTAAGTAACAATACTATGATGTGGCTTTATTTAACAAAAATTTTTTAAACAAAAAATACATTTATAAATTAAAGTGCCATTGTTTTATTAGGTAGCTTACTTGATTTCATTGAGATTTCTTTATTTACACACACCTTGTACTCAGGTTTTATATTCTCTGTTATTTTTGTTCAGCTTTTCAACCCAGCTTAAAAATGCCACAGATGAATAACCTTTTTCATTTGTACTGCATCCCAGCACATGCAGTGGATTCTTTTCTTCTATCTCATTGCTCGGTCTCACTCAGAGTTCAACCTGACTCACAGCTTTTTCTTTTTTTTTTTTTTTCTTTGTGACTCCATTTGTTTCTAGGGTCAATTGGCATTGACAATTCAATCCATTTCAAACCTACTTTGCTGACTTATTAAAGTATACACAAAAAGGAATATGTCTTTCTGAGGTTCTTCTTTTGATTATAATTAATTTATGTTTTTTATCCACTAGGATGAAGTTCACAGCATGCTGTAGTGTCCCAGAGCAAAAGGTGTAGCATGTAACTCAGGAGCATACTCATGTTTTATCCTACCATACTTGGAAAAAACAAATCAATACATAGGGGAGCTTAATCACTCAGATGACCTTCTTACCGGAGTGGGGGAATAAACTGAGTGGCTTAGATTCATTAGTATTAAGAACAAGCATGACTACATCATTATGGTCCATTAAATTAATCTCTGTACTGAACTCAGCAACCTACATTTGGCCTCATATCTTGACTATGACATAGCAAAAGAATGAAAATCCTTCTGCTTTCCTGACAATTTATTTCTGTGGTAGCTTGTACCATTATTTTAATTTATATATCTTTTTATCTATATCTCCCCATTTCTTGAACTGTTGCATAAACTGTTAAACTACAGCATATGGCTGAAACATTCTTATGTTGTTATTTTTATTTTGTAGTGCTCATAGGTTATTTGAAGGAAGTCTAATTCCAGACAACAGGTCTTGCATATTTAGAAGATATTGAGGTCCATGGTTATGCTATTTGCCTTTTTCTTTTTTGGAGGTGATATCCACCACAGTGGGAAAGGTGCTTAAGTCTCCACATAGAGCATTCATGAAGCATCAACAGGAATGTGTGTGTAGCAGGATTCAAAATAACTCATTCATCTGGGTGGTACATTTATACAATACCATTTGTCATCCATTGAAATAAAGATAAAAGAAATTGCTTTTGTTTCTTTAGTTTTGTTAGAATTCTATAAAATGTACACGTAAAAATCACAGATAGAACTATGTGATAGATGCTGACTACAAAAGACATTACATATGTTAAGTAGAATAGGTTACACTGTAAAGCAGGGTTTTCTTTTCACAGTTAGCACTCTTGAGAAGATTACTATAATATAACCTGCTTTTAAATGCTATATTTAGACATCTAGAAGACAATAGCAGAGGAAGAAAACCATAACAACAAACACAATGAGTTTGGCATTTGCAAAACAAATGTTCATAGAATCAGCTGAACTTTGTAATTTTCCATATGTGCCACAAAAGTTTAACTTGAAGCACACTTGAAATTAACTATCTCTAAAACAGTGGAATGAACCTGCTAAAGTTACCTGAATTAATCCATGAAAATATGTGATATTTTTGGTGGATTATTCTGCCAGATTTAATTTCATATAACGAGGCAGGCATATAATGCAGCCAGGCATGAAAATTTTTTGGGTTTTAATAGTTTGCTGTTCTTGAAAAAGCAATCCCCATGGACTGTTAATTAATCAGATTATATAAATATTTGGGTTACCAAAAAGTTGCATGTTTTTATATTGCAATACACCTTGCATATTAAACATTCTTGGGATAAATTTCCAAAATATCTTGCACATAATATAACTGTGGGTGTATTTTGAAATTTTTCACCTGAATTGCTTGAGGAAATTTGAGTACTTTTACCACATAGTATTGTAAAAATTGATGTCAAGTGTGTATTAAAGGTGTAACTATTGAGGTCTAAAACCGTGACTGGTATTGCAGATTTAAATATGTGTGCACCTGTCAACTATAACAGTAGTAGCATAATACATGGAGACAATTTACTACTTAGACATCCACCAGGCACTTGAGAATTGCCCAATTCAAGCTTAAAACTAGCCAAAAATTTTCTAGAGAAAAATTAGTTTTCAGTAAAACTAGATTTTCACAGAAAATTATGTTATTATTTCTGATATTAAAAAAAAAATGAAGCTTGGTTTATAATTTAACATGATGATATGGTTAAAAGAAAATGTAAAAGCTAAAAATGTCAAATATTTGTTATATATGTTATGCCTATACATATTTATCCTTATGTATAGTTATGTATATGCATATTTATAACAGGTTGTCTACATATGTGATATACATTTGGGGAGAAGTTGGACATTTTATCTTAATGTAAGAAAGAATTATGTTTTAAAATCTCAGCAATTCACACAAAAAGGGAAATCTACATTTGCACAGGCTGTAGTATAGTTTTTTCCTACACCTGAAAAATATCTACCTGAAAACAGAGGCAACCAGTCCAGATGATATATGCTCACAATAGACGTGACCATTGGACATGCAAGTAAACGTTTGAGAAAACCTGAGCTTCAGCACCTAACCTAAGTTTACTAGCCAACCAGCTGTTAGCAATAATTTTACACAGTGGATAAAACCATGGATGGAGCAATTTGATACTTCTATGATGTATGTGATGAGAGGTGAATCAGATGCTATCTGATGCTCTGTATAAGATAACACTTTATTCCTTCATTTTTAATTTTAATCAACATTAGTGTACTTCACAGTGCTAATTAGTAATGGCCAAAAGACAAACACGTTCTGAAAAAATAGGAGTCTTAGGGAAAATGAGTAAAGAAAAACAAAGCTCTGAGAAAGAGATGGAAAGAGACATGAAATCCGTGCTAGAAGACTATGACAGTAAGACACAGAAAACCAAACTAAACAGAAATATTTCTCCTCATTTTATTTCTCTCACTTCCTTTCTTTCTCTTTTTTTTTTTTTAAAATTAAGCCAGTTACTTAAGGAAACTAAGATTATACTAAGCAATAATTTGTTGCAAATTCTGTGTTTGAAATGTTCAAGATCAAAACATGATTGATTTCCTTTTGGAGAATTTGCATTTTGGAGTATAGGGAAGGAGGAGGATGAATCACAGCAGGAGGAAGAGAGGGAAGAGGAAACAACAAACCCCATAAAAGTAACTTCTTTCAAAATGGAGCTTGATCAATGGATTATGTGATGTGGTTATCTGCTGTAGCACTAGCAAGGGAATGGTCTCAATGACCAACAAAGCCCCTTTACGATCTAATGTTCTACAGTATCTATCATTTTAAGTTTCTTCAGGGATCACTCCAGTTTCAAGATGATAGCTGTAATTGAACCCTAAGGTGGTAAATACATTCAGTTACAACAGGAGATAGTAACTCCTTATGGAGGCCAAGTTGTTCCCAGAGCACTCAAGTTGGAAATTTGCATGCCAAATGATTGATTCTGTTGCAAAATTATGGTGGTGATATGATTATTTGTCTTTTTTAATCTTTTATTTGCACAGCTACTACCCAAAGCTCTGTTAGTTTTTACTAACTGCAACTTACAGAGGAATGTTTCAGTCATGGGCCCAAACTTTAATAAGGTTGCTCTCTCTGAGCTTATAAATAAACCAGGGTCATGCTCTGCATAAGGGCACACTTTATAGCTTTTCAAGCTGCTTCACAAATGTGAACTCTACATGGATAGGGGCTAATACAATTTGAAAAACCTGAGAAGTAACAATCTGAAGCATTCGTCTTATTTGGAGCTAAGTGAAGTTTTCCTGACATCCCCATCCTAGAGAGTCCACCTCATTGCTGTCTGGAACTGAGCGTGAAACCCTTCCTGTCATCCTCAGGTGGTTATGTAGAATTTGCAGCTCACATATCTGACATGAAGGCAGGTAGTTAAAATAGTTATGTTGGGAATGAGTGGAAAGAAGCTTAATGGAAACATACTCCAGCAGAATATCTTTTCTCTAAGAGTGAAACAGAAATAAAGATAGAAATCTCTTACTAAGATAAAAACAGTTTGTCCTCAGAGAAACAAAAAATCCCACGTAAGTGTTTTCTTGCTGTTAGCTGAAGTTGCAACCAGAGTTTGAATCATCATCAGTGCACTTTTCATTTCAGAAGATCACTGCTACAAATTATCGCTGCATTTTGTAGGAGTGAACTTCCATAAGGAACATACATTAATAGAGTTTTTTCAGTTTTATGTCAAAGTTGAATAATGCATATGACTTGTAGTATATTTGCCCTTGATGTTATATTGGTGATAAATTGGCTCCATCAGTTTTAATTTGTTTCCTTATTTTATTAATGCAGTATCATTTTCTCTTTTTACTTTGTAGCTAGTATAGTCATTGGACAGTGACACTAATACTGTTAAAGATGTTATAGATATAAAAATCATAAAAGTAAAGAAGGAACTATTTGGATTATCTTTGATTCTGGACTTATACAATTTCAGATTTCCTTGACGATTCATTGCTCTATTAAACATGCAGCAGTAGAAATGAGATGAAAAAGAATCATATGGGACTCTGATGAAAATCTTCTTTTAGAAAGCAGTCATCTTATCTTCAGGGAATAGGAGGTAAACACTGAAAAGCAGCTTTACAAGCAGTTTCAGCTAGACTTATATAGAATCGAGTTTTCTGTTGGTTTTGTGATGTACATATCTAACCTCTTAGAAAGGAAGACAGCTCCATAGATGTATGCTAGTTGTTGTTTTCAATCTTTTTGTAAAGCTATGTGTGAATAGTTTGATTTGAAAGGTTGAGATACGGTGAAACTCATTTTGGGCTGAAAACACAGACTCATCCACACTTCAGCTATAATTACATTACCAGACCACAAAAATGTAAACAGGATAAATTTCACTTACTGATTAGGGAGTGTAATCTTAGACTGGAAACCAAGCTACTGCAAATATCATCTCATAGGTTACAAAATAAGCTAATTTTCAGCTCTTCCCTGGGTAGAATTTAAACTGCTTTTAAAAAGAGCAGGATAAATAAGCAGTCATCTTTTATTCCAGAAAGTTTGCTTCCCTTCAAGTTTCTAACAGCCTTTCTACTGAAATGTTGTAATGCATGTCGGAGGGCTTTTTGACTGGAAATTATCAAAGAGAATGCAAGTTTAGGTACAAGGGAAATGAAGTCATCAATGGTTTCTTGAGTATCATCCACATTTGAAAGGGGAAGGATCATTTTAGGCATATGAGGAGAAAAACCACATTCGGAAACAAAGATAGAAAAAACAAATTCCAAAATAACCAGGTAAGTTTTGGTAAATAACAATAATTTGTGAGTTTCTCACGATTGTGGAATCTTTTGAGGTTGTCTTACTATTACTGAAAAGAATGTTTATGCTTGTATTTGTAGTGTGAAGACCAGGTCGACAGTAATTTTTCTGAGAATCCTAGGTACGTATTTCAGTACATCATCTAGTCAACTAACTTTCAATTTATTCATTGTCTTCCCGTATTCTCTTGCCGTTAGATATGTCAGTAAAATTCAACAATGCAAACTTTGCCTGAATTGACAGGTTAAATAAATTTCATCTACAGGTTGTCAGATATCTCTAGCCTTCACTTTGTTCTGTATAAGTCATCCCATACATAATTTTGAATTTCAATGCTTTCTTAAAGTTTTTGTAATTTTGTTTCTCTTTACCAGAAAGAAAATGTTAAGGATAAAACCCCAAAATATAAAATAATATATACAGTTATCATAACTATAAAAAGTGATCTTTGATGTTAATAAAATATATTGATTGTATTGAAGTTTTTTTTTCCTTATAGTTTTTTTATTTTGAAGGTTTTCTTTCTTTAAGGTTGGACAGCAATCCAAAGCTTTTGAAAATATTTATAATAATCAAATGATAAAAATTAATAAACTGCTCTAAAAGATGTTTCATTTAACATATTTTATGAATACTGTTTGAAGATTAAAAAAACACATTTGTTTTGTCATAGATGATAGAAAAGTGATATCAACTTTCCCCCCTCCAAAATACATATCTTTATGAAATTCAGGCAAACAATAAAACTATAGGCATAAACTATAGGATTGAATCAGGAGATGATCAACGGTCTGATAGTTCAAAGGAAAGAATAAAATGTTAGCAGTAACAAATTATATTTATTCAAATATGTATTAGAAGGGATCTCAAAGCACGGTGGATACACTGCTAGTGCCAAAAAGCATGTCAAAAAACAGTAATAGCCCCTCTCACACCTGTCAAATGTCCGTCTCATTGTCTTTTCTTTGGAGGCCGTGGAGAGCTGCTGCTCCTCTGCCTGCTGAGCAGCAGCAGGAGCTCTGGAGCCAGCAGTGACTTCGTGCAGCCTCCAGGTGAGAGGGGAAGGTGGAGCTGGTGCCCTGCCTCTCTCCGCGCTGGCTCATGGCCTGGTGAGAAGCCCCGGGGTGCTGCCTCCCACCTCCTGCATACGACATCAGTGTCTGCAGGGTACCGCTCTCTGAACGAACCAGGTTTGAGAATCACTGCTCTGATGCTTGTGCTGTGTATTTCTGTATGAATCAGGGTCTCCTGCTCACTGTCCCTGCAGGGTACAGAACAGGGAAAAGCCACAGAAATCATGATGGCAGTGATACCGTTATCTTTACCAAGCAGTCACAGATGCCTTGCTAAAAGCTGATCGTGGGTCCTGTTTAAGAACAGGAACTGGGCTGACAAATAGCTACTTCTAAATATCATAGTCTACCTGGAACAGAATAGTTTGAAATACCAGAGTGTTACTCATCTCAGAAAGATGCTCAGTGGTTTAATCATGGGAGAGCTGTATACACGGCTACTGCTAGAAGCCATTGTCCAGTGGGAGAGCTCTAGAAATGAACTGGAAAAAGGGCCAGTTTGTAATTATTTTCCAGGTGTATGGGACAGCCTTCTAAGAGGACAGTAACTTCAGAAGGATTCTCAAGTGGGACAGAAAGAATAAAAAGGAGAAATAACATTAAAAAGGGGACTAGTATTGTGTGCTACGGGTCACTTTTAGGAAGAGTGGCGGAGCAATGGGTGTGAAGGAAAAAGAAAGGTTAGGTTAGAGAATGGTAAACAGAGTCATGCACAGCGATGGGCTGAGCAGAGGCAAAGAATGGAGTAAAGGAGATGTTGTCAAATCACTAAACCACGGTGGCAATAACTATGCCTTGTAAATTGGTTTTCTGGGGATTAACCTCTCCTCTGTAGAGGATAGACAGCTGTAGAGAATTTTTGCTTACCTCTCTACTATAACTCACAGATTCCTGATTACAACCATTTATCTACAAGGACTTATGCATTTTCTTTGACCTTCTTGCCTTTAATTTCAACTTTTATCTATCCTTCATATCTTACCAAACCCAAAGGCTTTTATGGCATCATCAGGCTGTGTTTTTTATATATATATAAATATATATATATATATTTCCATGGGGAGGCCAAACACCTAGGATCAGGAGATAAGCAGCTGCAGTACTACCCAGAAGAAAGGTATTTCTTTCTGAACTTAACACAGACATAGATTCCCTA
The DNA here is from genome assembly GCF_964195595.1 of Calonectris borealis. Lineage (NCBI taxonomy): Eukaryota > Metazoa > Chordata > Aves > Procellariiformes > Procellariidae > Calonectris > Calonectris borealis. The sequence continues at coordinate 32,317,317 of NC_134316.1, forward strand.
TCCCTGGGACTTTTATTAAGGAATATATGCTTTTTAATTACCTTCTATCTAAGCTTACATGAGAGAAAAGGCATACTATTGTGGATCACTCCTGCTATGAATTTAGAAAATATGTATTATTGCACTTTTAAATGAAATAATTTAAAGGTAAAATACGTAGATATACATTTAAAAAAGAAAAGGAAATAGAGCAGTAATTGATTTTCCAAACAAGTTTATCCTCTACAAGCCTTATATCAGGGGAGGGTGAACTGATGAAGGCTGTGACCAATGACCTTGAAAAAATTGTGAGGTATGGAAAAATCCTATGTCACAATTCTTTACCTATTTTTAAAAGCATGTCTTTTGAAAGATTTGGGAATAGAAAGGGTAAGTATATTTCATTGTTTTGAAAGGGTTGTTGGCTTTCACAAGATTGGTAAGCATGGAGTGACTGAACAGGATGTATCACAGGTGAAGAATGCTGTGTAATATTTGGAAAAGTATAGCAGTGCATGGAGGTATTACTGGAACTTGCAGGATATCAAGGAATTCTGCATTCTACAGTATTTCCTGTGGAGGGTGATCTCACATCACTTAAAAGATCCCATTAATTTCTACTGGTCATTATCATATATGAAACAGTGTAAATAAAGCAATATAAGAATGTGATGTCCCAGATTCCACCTACTGCTCTCTGATGAAAACAACAATATGAAGTATTGCATTTCTTATACCTAAACATAGAATATCTACCCTAAAAGTATGCCATTTTGTAGCACGTGCTGATCTTTTTGCCATTATGCATTAATCTTTTTTAGTGCCAAGATATCTAGTACATACATTAGTATAAAAACTGAAACCAAGCCTGGAAGTGACGGAAAAGAAATGCCGCTGTTGGCTTCCTCTGCAAGTGAAGCATTATGTCTTTAGGCAGCAATAAAGGTAATGATTTCAGAGCTCTAAAATGAGCCTGCTAGATTTATGTTCACAAAATTTCTTCTCATCTTAACATTCTGAGCAAATAATGTCATTATCAAAGGTACAATGTTACAACTTTATGAAAAAGTATCCATGGGTACATGTTCAGTAATCCCACCTGTTTTCTGCTTTGTAACAATTTTCCAAGTGCTCTAAAAATCTATTCTGAATAAACAGAATCTATAATTTTATTGTATAATCTTATTGTAGAAATAAAAAATTTCTTTTGAAACTTGCTGACTCCAATTTTTTAGAAAACAATGATATTTAAAGATCAAACATTAAAATATTTCAACATTTCAAAAAAAAGTATATTTCAGATTTTACTTTCAAATAGGATTTTGTATCTAGAAATTTATTACGAAAGCAAAAGTCAGACTGTAAAAAATATATTATTTCACTGGATTTTAAAATATTTAGGTAGTTAAGATGAAAACTTATTTATGGAATAAAAAATAATAAATTTTATTGAAATTCTATTTTCTGAACAGATTCTCCTAATATTGGCAGAATTTTCTTCTACTAATAGAGACAACTTATTTACCCTTACACTTATGCCGTTTAATCTGGCCAACTTTTTCACTTGGACTGGTCCGTAGGTGAACTAATTCCATAATTACAAGCCATTTTTTAAAGTACTTTCTCAGCTTGGCACTTTAAATTCTCTGATCTGGGTCTCAAAAGATATGTAGGCACCTCTCTCTTTACTTTCCCAAAGTCTCCAAGGCTGCTTTTCAGCTGTTACTCAAACCTACAGTTACACAGGTCTTGGTGCTTAATCTTCTGTGTGTCAACATTTGCAGAATCACTTTGGTGCGGAATCCGCTCTACAGCAAAATACCTTCTCAGAGTCATAGGTTAAGCCAAGGCTTAAGAGGGTTCTCAAATTACTTGGGAAAAATGTTTTTTGTGATACTGTGATCTGATCACAATGTTATGTTTAGAGCATTTCTGACACTGATTAGCAGTGTTACTGCATTAAGATAAAAAGAGGAAATCCAGCTACATATGGAAGAACAACAGAATGCCCACAAAAAGAGTCTATCAAGACAGAAGTAAGTTAAAGGTAAATGAGAAAGGGGTATTTAGCAAGAGGAGGGAGAACAGTCAGATGGATTCAGGAGTCGCTATTTGGTTAACACAGCCATTGATCCTGCCATTAAATAGGCAGATCAGGACAGCTCTAAAAGCATTACATAAGACAGCTTTCTCAAAACCAGCTCAGGTATGTGCTTGACGTTGCGCTATCTCAGGTACTAAAATCCAAGTTGCCTCATTAGAAAAGACTAACCATTACGGAAAGGCATTCACTTAGCAGACAACTAGCTTTTGAAGATGCTACTACCAAAGATCTGTTTGTCTCTGCTTCTTTTTTGTGTTGCCATCCCAAAAGCTCTGCCGGTACTGGTTCATCTGACTGTTCCTTGATCTGGTCCAACAAGATCAATTTAAGCAACATTAGTTTAAACTGAAGGTTTGAGGAGATTAATTGTATTTTATCTAAAGTAGGACAAGTGAGCATTTCACTGACAGGATGCAAACTTGTGCCAGAAGGGTACCAATGAACTTCTTGTTAAAGTTTCAGACTTTGCTATTTTATATTTCGTCAGGAACATTTCCGTGAGGCAGAGGCCAGCATTAGCCCAGCTATACTGTTTCTGCTGTATGGACTGCTTCACTTATTTCCGCATGCCACTGCATAGCACTTTAGAGGCTGGAAAGCTAGTAGAATCTTGAATGACACAGAGGTTTCTGAAATATTTGTCATATATTTCAGTAATAAATACAGTGCAGAATTTAATTCTAATTTTCAGCTAGATTTGATAGAATAGCTTTTATATGTGTAATAGATATTCATCTGATGATTCATATTATATTTGCATTTATATATAGACACACCTTTATATATTAGAAGAATATTTTAAGCATAACTAGGCATACATCAATATCTGCATAATTAACATATATTCATCTAAACACATATATGTGTTTTTTAAAAATAGTTTATGTTATTATAGGAAAAAAGCCCTCATAAATTTTTATATAGTCTGAGACCATCTTAAGCCTACTGCTATTATGACTAAGCTCATCAACTCCCTGCGTAATTTCTCCTTTTCTATTGTCTCCTTCTGAACATTAATTCACTTAAATATACATTTATATCAAGAAGAATCAGAATCTTGTACATGCCCCCTCATCTACAGTAACCAAACATGTTTCATAGTGCAGTTGAGAATATTACAGATGTGCGCGCATGCACACACACACACTATGAGACCATGAGAGCTTGTGCTGTATGTGAAGTAATGGGCACAGCAGCACAGTAAAGCATCCCTACTTTTGCGTTTGAATTCCTTCAGAGGTGTGTTGGCACAGTTTATGACAGTTATTTATATTCATTGCAAGCCTGGGGGAAGAACAAAGCTTGAAAGGGGGCTTGCTGGGAAGAGTTTTCAGTCCTTAGAAAATGTACATAAAGCGGAAAATATTACTTTATTGTATTTTTTTGCCAGTGGAACAGTAATTACAATTAATCATTCTCCTTCTTACATTGAAAATAAGTTACATAACATTTGAAAAGAACTTATGAAGATTAAAAAGATGATATAGTCATTTTTTTCTGCTTTGAATTTATTTAGGTGCAAAAATAACAAATTCTATGGAGCAAGAAAATTATTATTTTAGGAGAAATGTATTGCAATATTAACAAAATCAAACCAGAAGTAAAGGTAAAAGCAAGGCATGCCTGTGAAGTTCCAAGCCACAGAAAATGCAACATAATTGGTGATGAAATATTTCCAGCAGGAAAAAATATGAAGATGAAAAGGTTTCCATAGCAATGCATTACTATTACTTTCTCTTAAAGCAAAAAGGCTCTCTAGAATAAGAACACTCTCTAGCAAAAATGAATGCAAATATATTATAAAGCTTTGATTCTGTACATTTCTTTTATTATTTCATTTTATAAGACTTCAGAGTTATTAATGAATTGGGAGGTGAGGCTCTAAGGTAGATTGACTTGGCACATGTAAAAAATAAAACAGTATCAGTATTAAAATAAGACACATTCACAAAGGTGATCAAACTGTGAAACATCATGATGGACCCAAGCTTTGTTAATGAAACACAGAAGCTGTTATTTTGCTTTATTGCATTCTTCTTCTACCAACTGCAAGAATGGAGATAAAATTCAGATTTATCTCTGCACATCCTGTATTTCAAAGTTAGCTGAAGGTCTACACGGTTCTTGATGAAATAAGTTCAAAGATTTGTGTTTTAAATAACATTAGTGTATAAATGGTACATTCTGAACTATTATGATGGTGTAGAGTAGCCAGATCATAAAGTTACGTCTTCCTAATTTGTCTTACTTTTCTTCCTTCCCCATGCCTTTCACAGCCAATACGGTAGGAGCAATATGGAAATTGTTTCTGTTCCTAACTTTCCCACCTATAAAACAGAATAATTACTCACCATTCCATAGCACAACAGATCCTGAAATAAAATCTCTCTATATACAAATGTAGAATATTATTATCAACTATTATTCTTAATAAGGACACATTTTGTCATTTTGGTTAAACAGAAAAATACTTGACTTTTGTGTCTTGATTTTGGTAGGAATTTTTCTCCACTAAAATGTTTCTTTCCAGCACTAAGTGTTTTAAAAATATGTTAGGTAAACTCACTGGCCCAGGACTGCCACTGTATACAATTTTAAAGAAGCATGCCACCTTGAAAGAGGAAGACAGTGAGGAATCAAATTCTGCTCCTATGTCCATCACTCTCATGTTTGCCATTCTGAGAGAATAATTACTTTCTGCAAGACAATACCTGCAATTCATTTAAATTTTGCATCCATTTAATTTCATTCTTTAGCCTGTGAATGTTACATGTTCATATAATGAATTTGTCAGATGTGGCAAGTTGAGAGAACTGGTCTCACTAAAGTGAGACTAGTGGGTGGTAAGCCTTTAATCTTCATACAAGAAGACTGATCCAAAAATTCATATCAGTTAAAACATAAATATTATAATGCAGATCTCTGTTGTGGTTAATATTGAATTCGCATTGTACCAAGGCAATAGGTTGAGTGTTATTCTTGCCTGCCTATTCTCTCAGCTTAGTCCAATTCTCAGCATTTTTGAAACCTCTTTTAAAATAAATATCTTTGCCACTGTGTACTGCATTTTCATAGTCTGGGTATCTTTGATTTGCTTGTGGTACTTTAAAAAAAATATTTACCTTAGGTCCTGGGTCCCTAGGGCCTACTTTTTTTAGTGACATCTCATGAGGAAAAGGAAGAAAAGAAAAAGAAAAAGGAGTTATTTTTATATTTTCTCTCTTATAATCTATAATAGCTAACAAGTCATACAAAGAAAACCTTCATTCTTGGAGGTTAAGTCTGAAAAATTATTTTGCAATATTTCATTCAGCTATGAGATACAATTTGGTGAGTCAAGGAATATTCTGCAAATTGGTAAATTATCAAGAAGAGCTGTCACTTTCTTTATATGAATGCACATGTATATTTGCAAAGCAATTCACTAATGAAGTAATATATTTCTCAGTATAAATAAGATTTAGTAAAACAAACGAACAAAAATACTTCCTTTGGTAACAACACCAAAATTGGCATTTTTGCAAATCAAAATTGATAGAGAAAAGAGATCTGGTCAAAGCTGATACCTGTTTAGGTCTACTCAGAACACAAAATCACTGATTTTTTTGAATATAACATAAGAAATTCCAAATTAAATAGAGAAATGTCTATGTGGAAAGATGTACATTACAGACAAAATTATATTTGCATGATATAGTTCTTTAAGTCCGATGCAAATCTCATACATAAGTTCACTCCGGAGGTATGCTATGATTTCACAGGGAATCAATGCCGATTTACATTGATGTTGCAGAGTGGAAATGCGTTCTTAGAATTCTAAAGCAAATTTTAATAAGTTCTATAATTCTATTGAAATGAATATGTTTGGATGGATGAAAGATCAAAGAACATTTTTGTAGGAGATTATATAAAGTATGTCTAAAATAAGAATGGGGATACATTTTACTCAAGGGATATCTATTTGAGCACTTGACTCACATTGTCCTTCCAATTTTTGATTTAAGTTACTATACATATGCATCATAGAATCATAGATTCATTAAGGTTGGAAAAGACCTCTAAGATCATCAAGTCCAACTGTCAACCCAACACCACCATGCCCACTACACCATGTCCCTAAGCGCCTCATCTACATGTCTTTTAAATACTTCCAGGGATGGTGACTCAACCACTTCCCTGGGCAGCCTGTTCCAACGCTTTTGCTTTCCTTTCTTGTTTTGCTTTCTATGTTTTGCTTTTCTTTCTTGCTTTTAGCATTCAATGAAACTGGAGTGAGAAGTGAATTTTGTGTTCCACAGAATGCAGAGAATAGCTTTTGCATCTGGTTGCATCAATTGTTTCCCGATAGTCTGGCTATTTGGGACCATGAAACTCTGAGTGCTCAATTCTGGCAATGTTAATTGGCCACTATTACTGGTGTTCTGACTCCTCTGATTTCCTATATTTGTGGACCACAAGAATGGTTTTCCTATCTATTTTGCTGTTGTTAACTCAATAGCTTACTCTAACGGCATGGGAACTGCTTCTCTGACAAGGATGATGTCTCTTACCTGTGTGTTGTGACAGATTGTACTCCAGTCTTCTGGAAGGTCAAAAAGTTCTACTAAAGCTTGATCATAATTTGATAATAGCTTGATATTTGCCACCTGGGCTGTTCTATATTTCCATGGAAGTATTAACTCTCAATGATTGGACACGGCTGTGAAAATTCCTTTCTAATTATGATCCATATTTTCTTTTTCTGTGCTCATTGTCTTCCACAGTATCTATTCTGGTACTATTTATAGTATCTTTTCTTTCTGCGTCAGCCAAACTTTTTAACATAATGGCCAAATTTTAAAAATGTGTTTGCAACCTCGTGCACTAACATGAGATAAATAACAACAGAATTTTTGGGGCAAATATTGCTCTCTAATTTCTTCTAAATTAGATCTGGACCTATAATGCTATGATCAATTGCAGAATTTTGCCTCATAAATGCAATATGTATTTTGAGGTCTCAGTTTTGTAACGTTTTTTCATTCCCTGATTTCTAATATATTCAAACAAATATGTAAAAAGAGTACGATTCTTGGCCAGGCTTTTGTGAACTCTGCTTCCTCTTATTAATTACCACAGGCAGCCTTCTTAGTGAACATGGAGAAATAAAATACTTATAGGAAAGATTTATGTCATCCTGAAGTATCTTGTAAAAAAGTTAGATGACTGATTTCCTAAAAAAATGCATATTTCTCTTAATTTACTACAAAAGGCATTTATAGTAGTTCATAGCTGTAGAGAACCAGATTTCAAATGTACAACATGAACCAAAATGAATTGCAACCATCATGTCTGCAATATAAAGGAAGACACAGTTGAAGGCTTTTTGATGGTTCAATAGTTTTAACTTTTGTGGACACTTTGCCTTTGATATTACCTGTTATTTTCTATGCTTTCCTTACTGTATAACGCAACAGAACACCAGCCTCAAGAATTACTTATCTACCCCTTTCACAGGCATTATTTTTTTTATCTGTAAAAAAAGAAAAAAAAGATGAAAAAGATGTTCAGGACTGCCTTCAAATCAGACTTCTTGAATACATTTAATTTACACAGTAAAGATATTTATAAGTATTTTCAGAGGAATATTCCTACTTGGAACCCTGTGGAAGTTTTGCAGATTGGAGACCTATACATTTAAACTTAATAAATATATTACTGAATAAGTGAAGGTAAATAAATACATTATTATGCAATTTAGAATAGTTAAAAATCTTTTGAACTTCTCCTACATACATATTCACCATGACACATATTTTCAAAGAGAATTTAGTTATAACATATGCATTATGAAGTGTATAGCAGACGACACATCATAAATCAGCAATTGCCATTTAACAATAAGTTTTATGTACTCGCAAACTGCATGTACATTATCCCTGTGCTTATTCCCTTTTTCTGCAATATATTTTAAGATGTTAATGTATGAAAATTTTCAGACTGCTTGCTAAACAATTCTGTATTCTTCACCAAGCGTGACTATTTATATTCATTACTTAATGCCATGTTCTCAACACATACAAAAAGAAAACATTAAAATAACACCCAAAGGTAAATTTTTAGCAGTCCATAGGAATATCTTTCTTCAACTATTACAGTCGATATCCATGTTGGTAGAGTCCAGAATAACATTCTTTAAAAGCCATATAAAAAGGGTTTGTTTTAATTCACTGGAACACAGAAAATTGGGCCTTAAGGCTAAAATGTCATTCTTCAGTGAGCCTCCTGTGCTTAGGTTTTGCAGTTGACCTAGGAAGCTCAAAACAGAGGAATGAGTTTCCATTCACTCAAATTAAACAAGGCAAATACTGCAAACCATTGGAATACTGACATCAGTAAAAGAAAAAAAAAACCACAAACAACAAACAACATGTTTGACTGAATTTCCTCTGTCCCTCCTGTGTTCATTTGCATACCCAGCGTAACTGAGAAGCAAGGTGTGGTAGACTCAGTAGAGGCAGTTTAAAATGTGACTTTTCCATGACAAGTTCACCCTGATCCTCTGTGGAAATTTCTACCTCTTTAGCAAAAGTGACAAAACGGAGAACAGGTCTGTTTTTCAGCAGCCATAGTTTACAGACTAGTGTCTCAAGACAAATGCAGATGAAAGCAGTTGATATAATACAACTAACCGAAGTCTGGGGTGGTGAAGACTCTGGAACACAGGGCCAACTGTCCAGCGAATATGTAGATAACCCTCCAGAAGAGAAACAGAGCAGACAGCAGAGCAGTAGCATCATAAAGCACCAGACCTAGGTGTCCAAAATATTTTGATTGAAATTTTGATTAAGTTTTAGCAACATGAAAAGCCACACATTTTAAGCTATGTAAGAAAAAAAGAGGTTTTTTGTAGAAAGTCCATATGTTAATTTATACACATTTGTTCTGTGATGGACTCATGAAGTCACAGGAGAAATAGTAGTATCTGTGTGGTTAGTCATAATGTGGCAATAAAACTTACATATAGGTAACTGCAGAGTGGAAAAATAAATCAGAAAGAAAAACGGATCCTCTGTCCAGGCAGTATCATCTGATATCTTTGAGGTATGTTTGGCATTAACCTTTATGGTAATAATTGAGGTAATTGGTTCTTTTTACTATTATTTAGTAATGTAAAAATAATGTATTAATTTTTAAATACAAATATATTGTGCATTTATAATGAATTTAGTAGAGACCCCTGAAGTTCAAACAGTATTCCCTCTCTTCTATTGCTTATCAGGGATTCTGTGGCTAGTGTGAGACACTAGGAAATGATTCTATCACACCAATGTACTATATTAACGGTGTTTATAGAAACCTCTGCAGGTTTCTAAAGGATTTCTCCTCCTATTTTCCCTGCCTTTTCTGTAGTCTTGAGACTGTACAAGAAATTGAACATTGTTAAATGGTCTAATACATTTATTTTAAAGATGACACAGGTAGGGACTATAGTGCTTTGATGTTTGCCAACTATCCTGAAGTCTCTCTTGACACGAGTCAAAGGTTAAGGCAGAAAGAAAAAAAAATATATTTGCATAATTTAAATGTAAACATCCCATTTACTATTTTGAAAAGTGCCAAAAAAAGTAATCTATTACTTTGTTACGCATATTTTACCTTTGATATGAACAACTCTCATATTAAATTCCTGAGGCAGAAGGCTCTATTATAGCAATTTAGAATATGTTCCTTTCATTCTGTCAAACCAGATTAAAGAGGACTAGTATGAGAGATGCCTACATTTACAATTGATCAGATAATGGTTCTGCTGCTTGAAAGTATACTTTATAATGGAAAACTTTTGCTCACTTCCCCCCCCCCTTAAGAAAACCAACAAAGTGCCTTTTTTTTCCTTCTGTCTTTCCCAAATTTCATAAGCACATCTCAAGTATTAAAGATGTGCTCAAATATTTTCTCAACATTTGGGACAGCAAAGATGGGACAAGAAAGATTAAGACAAGAATGCCTTTACCTGCTTAAAGCCTTTCTGAAAAGCTTCAGCCAGAATTATCTTGTTAATCTTCTGTTTTTTACACAGTGCAGTAATAGGAGCAATGATGTCATTGAAATTTTCTGCAAAGCTTCTGTAATATCCTGAAAGTCCTGTGAAAGACTGAATTTAGGCATTTGGGTCAATTTATAATGGCCTTCACATTTAAGGGATTGGGATACATTTCTTCGTTTATGCCCAAGTTATTTTTGAACTACATTAAACTGATTTTCCCTTTGAATAATGTGAACTCTGTAGGTAGGTTTCCCCAAATAATTCCACACTTTCTTTAGTTTGTTTCCAGTTTCAGAAAGCGGTGATGTCATCAGTGTGATTTGTCACAACTGTGTAATCCAGCCAGCATTTAGCTGACCTGCCTCAATATACAGTTGAAGGACCAGTCAGTCTTTTAACATAATCTTGTCTCACATCAGTGATGAGAACTGGTTTTATTTTTCCTCTATGGAAAGAGGGCTTTCCAGTTAAATCCACTGTGCTGGCATTCTTTTCTCTGTGTAATCTTGTGGGCCATCCAAAAAAGAAATGCATCAGTCACAGTGACACGTTGACTCTCCAGTCATTTACATGCAACCTTATCTTACTATTTCCTCACAGTATTCTCAGATACAGTTCTGCATCCGAATTGTATCTGAGAATTCAGTTATAAAGATTCAGTTACAAACCCCTACTCTGACATTTTTCCTACTTATGTATCTGCTTCACAAATGACTACAAAACCTCCATAGCTGACTCTGTACCGCTCTTTGATGATGATGCCAAAAATCACAAAATCAATTAGAACTGATTCTTCAAACTTTACTTTTTTATCTTGTGTTCAGTTTGGATTCCCTTCTCCCTGCTGCATCTGAAGCTAACGACCACCCAGCTGTGATAGGATTTTAACCTACTGTGTATGTCAATAGTATGTATGTTGGTGTGACCTTGTTCCAAAAGGGTTTTTTATTTACTTTATTAGTAATGTTATTAACCATTTCCACCACTTCAAAAGACTTTTCCCAACAATTCTGTGTCTGCTGATACTTATCTTTGGAATTCCTTGACAAGGGACTGCTCTATAAATTCCTCATGTAATGTAAATTATGTTGACCCAGTGAGTATATACAATGAGTGCTTCAGCCTCTTGTTCAGCGCTACCCTCCCCAAAATCTCTTGTAACATCCAAAAAATTCCAATTTTGATTTAGATAGATGATTAAGTCAGATTGTATGCTGGGTTATCTAGGGAGGGTAAGTACAGCAATATTGTAACTTAATCACTTGCTGTTTCAACTTATTAGTAACCTGCACTTAGGTGTCCCTTTGAATCTCTCAGCCTATTTGATTAAAAACTGGAGTAAATAAATTTTTCCTTTGTCTGACAGTGGGTTCATCCACCTTTGGTAGTCAGTGAAATATAAATTCTGCCACTGCAGAATTCAACTTCTGCATTAGGAAAAGGACTGTGTCTGCAGAGAAAATAATGTCACATGACCACAACCGCAGTTTTTCCCCTTTTGTGGTGATCATAGAATAAACCAACAATATCCATCAAGACTCCAGGGAATGGCTCCTAAAAGAGAGTGAAGACAGCTTCAGGAAAATCTCTTCTTTTTCTTCTGACATGTCTGACAATGTCAACTTCTGGTAATATGCAGTAGTTTTTCATTTCTCTACGCACATCGTACCAATATTTGATTGAGCATTTCATAAGCTTTATCTGAGCTATGCATGATACCTGGTACACACTCTTGATGGATTATAGGTATATTTTTCCTAGATGAATGCCTCTGCACAAGAACCAACTTGTAGGAAACGTATCTCCATATTCTCCCTTAACATTTCGGGCTTAGTTTCATAGCTTGCTAAGTGAGAAAGCTTTTCCAGGTTCTGAGACAAACTCTGCAGGAATTTTGTCTATACAGATGTTTGCTTCATCCAGTCCTGCTGGCTCCTTGTCTCATGCATATCATATTATGCTTGAGTATGTCTCAGGAGTTCTTTAGTTTTCTTTTTCCTGTATGTAATATTACTCCTGTAACATAAGCCTCTTTCCCCTCCCGTACATATTTGTCTCCCTGAAGTCTAAAGACACACAGTGGGTATGTCTTCAACTGAAAATTATTAGATTAACTAATTAAGACAGATTTTAAAAAAATCACTACAAAAGTATCATTTATCACCTGGGAAAATCACCCTGTCCTCATAACTTGCCATGCACATGCATCTTTCTCCTTTGATCTCACATCCCAAAGCTATGCATTGGACCAATGCATCTTCCAGTCATTGGAGAAAGAGACACAAGAAAGTTTTAGTCTAGGAGATTTAAACAACCAAAATGGATGATTCTTGTTGTGAAGTACTTCCGTGTTGTTTTGTAATGGTCCGACATTATACAACATTTACACTCTTCACAGAATAAAAGGATTCCTGAATTGGAAGCATGAATTCCTATAGTTGACTATAAGGGCTTAATAATCCAGCTGTAATAACCGTGTGAGTGTAACAAGTGTTGTGGATCAAACGCACAGAGGACAAGTAATACTGGGATTGCACTAGCACTGCAAATAAGGGATGTCTGTTGAGAAAAAATGCAAATACCTTTTGAAACAGTGCAATGCATTAAATGCAGTTAAAATGTATTTTTATACCACCAATAGAAAGAACTAACTGCCTGAGATACCAAAACCACATTTGATTTTCTGGTTTGTTTTGTGCTTGTGTTGCAACGTGTGTCAGAGTCTGCAAATTCTCAGAAAAGGAACAAACGTCTTTGTGTAAGATGCAGGACTATGCATATTAATTGAACACAATAAATATTTGCAACCGTAGGAAAAGAACACTTGTTGTTACAGCAGTTGTTGTATTAGATAGTACCCAAGGGCAGTAGTGGTTAGGATAAAAGCACAGGTACATACAACTTCATAATTTGTGCATATGATAGATTTGCTGGTGGGTTCTGGGAAGGAAAAGTGCTCTATAGCAGTATGGAAATGTGGGTAGCTCAGAAGGCCCAGAGGTATTTGTACTGTGCTGTGACCTATTTTGTTATATGTTCATCAAAATATATGAAACTGAAAAATTCCGAGTTGGTAATAATATTTTTTGTGATAGCTCATGGTTCTGACAGCCAAATTCAGTATAATAGCTTAGTACTGCATTTCTTTACCATCTAAAATATTAATACAAGATTGACTAAATATCTCTTCTAAAGTCTATATGGCCCAGAGGTTATTAAGAAATCCTGGTTTTGTCTTCAGGGGGTTCAGTCTACTTTCCATACCTGCAGATAGCTTTTGTGCGCTCAGCTTTTGAAGGATGGATCTTTTTCAAAGCAAAGGCAGAGGAATGCTAATAAATCACATCTTTATGAAATATTCATTAATTCAGTGTGTTCTTTACAAGGCTGCTGCCAAGGCAGCGCAGGGTGACGAATTACATTTTACACACACAGGAAATGGTTGACAAGATACATTGTCTATATAGAGGGTTTCCTGAATGGTCACATACAAAGCTAACCAACAAAAGTTGTTTACACTATTAAGCAAGCAGGACAAAAATGCAGCTGTCTATATCCCTGCCAAGTTCCTGTACCTCTTCTTTTATGAAGAGTTTTCCCTCCTGGCTTAATTCTACTTTTTTCTTGTAACAAATTTTGTTCTTATGAGGTGCTTTACTTAGAATGCCAATGGAATGAACTCAGATGGTAAGAAAAAATGTGAGCCAGTCTTGTGGCCTTTGTTACATCTTATGAGAGGATGTGGACTTGCCTTAAGGTCTCTCTTATTCATGTGTCAACAGTCATCAGAAACACACTGCACAAAAACAAGCTGAATGTTCCTTCACTAGAGAGTGAAACGGAATCTCTTGATTGCCTCTTCCATCTCTTTAGCAATCCGAAAGCAACCCCTGGGTAGCAAGGACACTGGAATCAGTATGACTATGCTCCATCTTGCCCACAATTGCACCCTAACACAACACCACGATAAAGGATGGTGTTCTTGTGAAATCACTCAACGGGCACATCTTTCATTACAAGGTACATATCTTTTGACTGGCTCAGTAAAAGAGGAATCACATAGATTTACAAAAACTCGAAGGCAAAGTTCACAGAAAGTAGCCATTAAAATGTACTGGAACTCTTCCTTTTCAGGGGACTGTACAAAATATACAAGAATTGGGTTTTGTCCCAGACATGAAAGGAAAGACAAGATGCAAGGACTGTGATTTAATTAGACTGCATCTTTATTAACTCATCTGGGAACTATGCAGGTCATCTTAATAATTTCCACTTTCTGAGGGCAAAACCCACCATACTCAAACTCCACACCCTCTGGACCTTTATCAGGGTGTTACCACTCTCCGCTTATATGAAGGTGAAGGGGCTGCTGAAAAAAGAAATATCCCCCAGTCTATCTACATTTCATATATATTGGCAGTGTCCAATTCTGTTCCTGAAAATTTCTTGAGGATGGTTCTATCCAGGACCATTCTCAATTCCCATAAACTGAGAATGAGCTTCTGTGTGAGTTTTTCTTGATAATACATAAAGTATCTTGGTTATCTTCGTTCACTCAAAGCAGATTCCTAAACAGCTCACTCTCTTGTCTAAATATACAGATATATATACATTGTCTGGGAAGAGGAAAATTTAATATTTTCCATTTGTTCATCTTTGCACTTTATTTAACATTAGAGCTCTTGTATAAAAAAATCTGAGTAGAATTGAATCATCCCATAAGCAGTCAGGAGTCTCAGAGAGCACAAGTAATGCCTTTCCCAAGCAAAGCTTGACTGCAAGCCAGTAGAGTGCCTGTGAAGAAATATTCGTGACACTTTGTCATCTACCAGAAGCTCTGTTATTTCCTTTGGTAGTAGCCATAGTGCCTATCTTGTCTTTGTTTCCTTATTATACTTTCTCTGTGATTCCTCTTCCCAGTGAATTTTTCAACTACCTGTTATCTTAACTTAATGAATAAATTCCTTGTCTTTTTAATTTGACTGCAATGCCTGGTTGAGGCATTGTTTCACCTCCTGGACTTGGTGCATAGTCTCCTCTCTTCTCAACTGTCTGTTCGGCCTCTGCTGTTGTTCCTGGGTGCGGTGTCTGACACCTCCAGTTCCCAGCGTTCACACACCCTGTTATGCTAGGTTCCTAACTGGTACGTGACCCCAGGCTCTGTACTGGACTTTTGATCAAATTGAATAAGCCTGGCTACCCACTTTTTTTTGAAGACACTTTATACCTTTTGAATGTGTCCTATGTGACCACATTGCAAACATTGCATCTTTTATCTCCAAAGATACAATGACTGAATCAAGATTTTCCAAACTTCAGAAAAGGCTAGGTCACCAGTATGCTTTTTTATTTTGTTGATACTGTTACTATTGCTGTAGCTTTATTTTGGGTTTATGCCTACATCTTATACTTCCAAAATATATATGCAGTTTGAGAACAATATGGATGTCCTACCCTGAAAATAAAATAAGCTTCTTTTAATTTTCATACTAACTTCCTTTCCATAAACAATGCTTGTGCTTGATTTCAAGTGTCTTTTTTTTAAAAGAAAAAAACCCTGAACATTACCTTTTGTATTAGGTAGGGGAAAAAAAAATTATGTGATGCCCTATCAGTATTTTAAAATTTGGAATATGTATTCTTTTCTTAGGTCTGTCACAAGTAACCACTGTGTAGTCTTATACCTGGTGGCTGATACGAAGATTTTGAATTCTGAATTAAGTTTGTGATGGTAAACAGTGTATACTAGACTTTTTTCCAAGAAATCTAGATTTATCCACTAAAGATCAGATCAGAATCTAATCACATACTTAAGGAACAACTTGAATGGATTTTAAGACTGCAATACATTTTAAAGTGCTTACCTGAGGCCAAATCCAGCTGATCACTAATCAGATCTTGTTTGCACATAAATGCAATACCTTCTGTTTTCACAGAAATTAACATGTATGTAATTAAGAAAAAATAATTTAAAATAACAGTTTAAACAAAACAACTTGTGTTAGGAACAAGAGAGTAAGTTTTTAATTCTTATTTGCTTCTTTTTCACATCCATATGAATTTCTGTTAACTTATGTATAACCCATTTATTTTGGAGCAACAAAATGCAGTCCCCTAATCATTTTGGGTCAAATTCTCCTGAACTTCAACCATTGTCACCACATTGAAGTTCATGAGCATAAACTAGCAAAATTTACAGGCACACTGTCTACAGTAAAAGGACAAACATTTTCCTTTATATAGTAGGGTCATGAGCAATGAATGGAGACTGTCAATACTATTGAAATGCATGATAATTAAAAATAAGAAGTCCAAGAAGTAAGTCTAATGGGAAATGTTCTGTAATTTGTTTCAGTTTTAAGGTCCACTTTTAACAAATTCAAACAAACTTTAATTTGAATCATTTCAGCTCACTAGGGAACATATATCACTGAAGCATGTCATCTGGCTTTTCCTGTGCTCATAATCTCCCCCATCCTTGAAATGTCCCCTATACTGAAGTTATGAAAAGAGAGGTAAAGGAACTAATTTTGATATCTATATGCCTTCAAGCAATTGTGGGAGATTTCTGTTCCCTTGACACAGCTGAGCTGGACAAACTGAGCCAGGAAATGTGTCCCTGAACCTTTACTCCTCTCTGCTGTGTGAAGATAGCTCCTCATTGGACAAATTAAGTCCCCATGCCCCCTATAAAGTTGGCTGCAGAATGCTCAAATGAAATAGAAAGTTAAATAATAATAAACACTTTCATAGATTTTACATGTTTAAAGCAAAAGAGAAATCAACTATTTGATCAAATTAGATTTGATTGTTTTTCTCCAAATTTAATTTCTTTCTATGTGTCTTTTATTTTTGTCTTACTATAAATAGTACAAGCTAATTGAGGGTTTTTGAATTAGGGCCTCCAATACCAATATTCAAATATTCATATTTATTACTGACACTAACATACTTCTTTCCCTGTTTTACTTTGTGAAATGGCTACCCTGAATCTGCAGTATCATTTTGATAGTATTTTATTCACGTATATTTCTGATACTGAGTTTATTTCAGCAAATTCAAAGTTTGAGGCTTTTTGACTCAGTTCAGAAAGGTGAAGCTGTAACCTTAGAAGAAACAGACTTCCGTAGGCTTTTTACAGATGATACCAGTATCATAATCAGCTAAAGACATGGGGTTGCACTCCTCAAATTATCAAAAGTATGATGAAAGATTTCCTTTTCTCTTTGAGCTCTTATAGTCAGAGTTGTAAATTGGCCATGCCAGCTTCCAGGCCTGATTGAGAAACCCATCTCCTAACATTTAGCATCAGTTCTAATACTTGCCAACTCCTGCAATGACATTGAGGTTTGAAAATCTGAAATGTGGCCTAGGGAAGGCTCATGGAATTACCTTACAGCAGTATCTCTAAGGCCATAGCTCAAGAAGAATTTAACAAAAATATTGGGCCTAGTAATGTGGGAAAACAGTGCACCTCTTTCATTTTCAACATCTTTCTATATAATGACTTTCTTACAAAACAGCAAGAGACAGAGTTTCACACATTTACTGCATATTCACCCACCTTTTGCCATACATATGCTTTCCTTTTGCTTCAGCGGAAGGTAGAAGGCCTAAGAATACCTTCAGGGTAAAGATTGTATTGAAAATACATATCTGCACTAATGGCATGAGTTTTGAATTAAAATATGTATACTGATTTGGATTTATATTTTTGATTTTTTTTTTCCACTTTGGATAAGTAATTTGGGAATACAAGCATGAAAATATTACATCATAGATGAGATTTAATCTGAAAATTGCCTGCAAAGAAATGAATGTCGTATTCACCACTAAACACTATCATAAAATTCAGGAAAAGAGCAGGGCCTGGGGAAAAAAAAAATCACACTTAGAAAGAAAATATGTGTTCAACGCAGCGAATGGCAAATGGTGATGATAGTCTTTGTAGGTTCTGAAGTTTTATTCTTTACAGTGTGTCTTGAATCTAATAGTGATGATTTATGACACACCTCAGAAGTTGTGTCACTGGGTTTCTGTTTGGAATTTACTCTATAGAATCACCTTAAGAGTTGAATAGACACTAACTATAAAATCCCTCCAGTGTATTTTTCCCATGGAGCTATTTATATATATATGTGAGTAAATACACAATAATCCAAGCAACACTAACTTTCTTGTTGCTTTTCTGAGCCATCCCCCTTGGTGTCCATAGTTATGAGCTCATCAAATATGTTGGTGTTAATATTTTCTTCTTTAATGTGAAAACTTGAACATGGGAGAGGGAGTGCAATAAGCATGGGACTATAATCAGTTGGTATTTTTTCTTATATGAGCAAAATATTATGAAGATCATCCCTATATTGTGTTGCTTCTCCCAAAAGAAGCAGCTCAGAATGTAGTGTACAGTAAGTAAAAAGCCTAAGATACATGAATCAGTATCAGTTTCCTTCTTTGGACCCTTGAGTAACCTTGAAAGGAATACTTGAAAGAAATAATTTTGAAAGAAATAACCTTGAAAAATGACCTTGAAAGAAAGATTCTGTCTTTTTTTTTTTTTACTTTTTCGTGTTGAACCATATGTAATATCCAAGTTGTGTTTAGTCATTGTTTGAAGAGCTAGACTGAAGGTTTAACTGCTGTGCCATGCTTCTTCTTACTTAAGTGCTCAGAGGTTTCTTTTTTTCTTTATTGTTGCAGCCCTCCTTTTACAAAGAGATACAGAATGATGCTTCTAGAATTTGATGTCTATTTTGGTAGTTGGAGTTTTCACACAGATTTGTAACAAAGGTATTGCTAACAGAAAGAATGCTGTATGATTCACAGTTGTACTTTAATATTTGCTAGGTTGTGATGATGGGGGTAATAATTATGCTTTGACTGTTTGGAGGTGGCATTGCTATGGAGTTGGAAGGTCAAGAAAAGAAATCACAGACACAGTCTAGGTATCAACATTTTAACTTTTTTACAGTTTAAGCATCAGCATTTTAACTTTTTTTCCTTTTTAAAATCTCATCAGTAACTTGTGGTCCAGAGATTATCATCTCTGCTAGAGAATCAGGGATTTCTGAAATGCTGGCTTAGAAAAAGGCTATCGAAAGGCCCCATCTGTTACTCTATTCTGGCACAATTTGGGGTAAGAGGATCTAGCATAGGTTATTTCCAAATCCTGGGTCAAAGAACAGGCGGAGAGAAGACATATCCTGCTTCACAAGTGTGGACCTTACCTTTGGTTTTAGCTAATGCATGGGAAGAAAAGTGTTTAAATCCTCTAAAGATCCCCCTTCTCTTTTTCTGGTTTGCTTAGGAGTTTAGGGAAAGATGCTCAGGCCCCCAGGTGAGGTGAAAAGAAGGAATCTTCCCTAATGCCTAATTTAACTGGTTTGGAAAAGCAAATAAAAACCATCACTTATATTTGAAAACCAAGGTTTTCCTGGGTGCTGGCTCACATCCATTGCAAACATCTGGGATCTTTGATGGTATAGAAAGTTTCAATATGAAAACAAAAGTAGAGATATACCTCTCATCTCTAATCCTTCATGCCCCCTACCACTAAAGTATCTCTTTAGTACTATACCCTCCCATTCATAGTCTATTCTTTTCACATAAGCCATCATCTCAGAATCAGAGCCTCCAGGCTCTTCCACCAATCCCTGTTGCAGTCCCTTCACTCCCAAACTCCACTTTCTACCAAAGCAATCCAAGAAACAAAATATCCAAATATCACAGATAATGTTGTACTAAAATCGCTTGACCTTAATTCCAGGATTTAAAAAAAAATAAATGTCTTTCATTAGCCTTTCACTTAATCAATGCTGAATGATTAATGTTATCTTCCAGTTTAATCACCCAGGCAGAAAAATAATATCATAGTCTGCAATGACCTATACATTACTAATTCTTCTAAGTTAGATGTGCAAGTTGGCAAGGCTCATTTTCTCCCATATAATATCCACCCCTGACAAAAACAGATGGCAGCAACATGCCTACAAGGTAGATGGGACCTCTGATAGGAAGGGTTCAGTTTAATGGTACAGGATTGTACCTCTCGTTCAGTGATCACAGTACGTCCCTTTAAGCCAACAAAATATTTAGCAACTGACTGTCTTCAACTGACTGTACCCTTTCTGTACATGAGCCTTCCCGTCACTTTGTTGAATGTACATATAGTGTTCTAGAGACAAAAACCTTATATGAATGGCATTTTCAAGTTTGTGTCCTGAAGGTAATAGGCGTTGTGCACTAGCTGTGTGAAATTAAGTTTAGTGATGGGACCATTAAAACACAGTTTGGGCTCCTATAACACTACAATTTTTAAAAGGACTTGGGTTTGTGGAAATTTTCCTGCAGTTTTGGGAACCTCTGACTCCAAAGACTAATTTTGGTTCACCTAAAATCCCAGTGAGAAAAAACAGTTTCAGGGAAATCCATATGGAAATAAGGAATATAGAGGAGATGCCTTTTAAGCAGAAGGATTCTTTTCAACCTTAATCATATAAAATTGTGCTATGATTTTCTGTGCCTGTGTGTGTTTGTTCTTGAAATCTTTATTCACTGCTGGATAGCTACCAAAAATTAGAGGTGGGAGGGAGACAATGTCTTGCTGAATATCAATGTTTGGGAGAACCAAATAGTTGATGTTTTCAGTCAGGAAACAAAATCTGA
Organism: Calonectris borealis; assembly: GCF_964195595.1. Taxonomy (NCBI): domain Eukaryota; kingdom Metazoa; phylum Chordata; class Aves; order Procellariiformes; family Procellariidae; genus Calonectris; species Calonectris borealis. The sequence continues at coordinate 32,338,091 of NC_134316.1, forward strand.
TTACTTATAACATTTTATGGAATTTTGCAGCACCTATTCTTTTTTATTATTATTTATGGATTTTTTCTAACCTATTCTAATGAAGCATATGTGAAATATTGAAAAGCAAGCTACAAATAAGTATCAGGCACCAGGGATATTTGGGGTTAAACAAAATGCATATACGTGCTTTTGTATGAGTGTTTCTGTATGCAAGTGTAAAAGAGAGAGCAGAAATAGGTATCTACAATTTCTTTGTTGCATTCATCTGTCCAACTGTACAAGCAATTCTCTGAGGAGGTTGCTGCATGAAAAGTCTGCTTCTGATTTTGTTATGTTGCTGTAATAACAGGGATAAAGATCCAGCAGAAATCTACTAATGTTCAAAATTAACATACAATAATTTTTACATTTTAACATTCCCATGTGCTCAATTAATATCTTATTTTAGAACCTGAGTGTGCTGGTTAATGACTGAGTCTTTGAACATTAGCATTAACACTGCTGTCCTAAACCACTACCATTAGCCTGCAATGCAGCAAATTGTTGACAGCTATAACAAAGCATCACATCTTGCTCCCTTGTAAGCCTAGCATTCTGAAATGCTCTCCGTTCCTGCATAGTTGAGCAAATACTATTTCTTTTTAATACTGCCACTCAAAACAGAGCAATCAGTTGGTCACCTGGAATTGATTTCCTCAGTTTGCTTTCTTAAGTGATACCTATGAAGTCTGCTTACCTGCCAAATATTTGAAGCTATTTGTATTTAATTGGAGTCTATGACCCATGAATGTGTGAAAAAGTAGGCGATTTCTTTGCCATGTAAGTGATCTTTTGTTACAGGGTAGCAAATACTGCTAGATGACATGTTGCTGCACCCTTACCTCATTTCAACTGCTGTTTCACAGCATTGTACGGATGAAATGCAATAGTTGCTGTATATCTACTGATTTTCTGCTCTAAATTAATGTAATCTGCAATGCAGCAGTCATTCTATGAATCCAAGGCTGTACATTCAACTGACTGGTTTTCCAGTAGAAGGCTGGTTTGTTTAAGTCTTCCCTGTTTATAGCTACATAAATTGAATCTTAGTCTTATGTGGAAGCATCACTGCTTTAAAAGTTATAACCACTGCAGATCAAAATACTGATTCAGTCCTGTGCAGCTAGTTTTCATGTCTAACAGCTACACATGTGCAGTGGCCTGCAAAAGTATTCAAATATCACATTAATACCTTTAAAAATAGGGCACTTCATGAGAGGTAATTTTCCACAACATTCACTAACAGGAGCTGCTAAAAGCTAGAAACTAAGCTATAAAGATTGTTGGTCTGAACTGATGGAGCACTATCATTTTTGTTAACTTTTTTTTGTATTGGTCTGGGCTTTTTTTTATTGCCCCCATGCTGTAAATACTGACCCCACCTTTGTTTTCATTAATAAACCTTGCTGTTCATTTCAAGAAAGCAGAACATCTAGCTAATACTTTTTAAGTATTCATAAGTAAGGATTCATACTGTAGTCCTTTCTCAGGGAACATCAGAATTAATCAAGAGCAGAATGTGAAGATTTGGTTTTGATGAAAAAAATGCAAATATGAAACACCTCAAGCTGCAGTTTCAAGTACACTGTCAGCTAGCACTGCTGCCTTAAGCAGCAGTCCTGACCTCCTTCTCTACCTGACAGTTTATTCTCACCCCGCTTTGCTTCCTCCCTTGGGCTAGCAGAAATGTTTGCACCGCTGCTCATTGAACTAGATCAGGGAACCAATCAGAGGTAAAACTGCCTTTTTTTTTCCGGATTAATTTTAACTCAGATCAGATTCTCAATTTGGTTCACCACAGGATTGCATGAGCCTTGCATTGCAAGGCTGTTGGCCTGTGGGAAAGGAAGGCGAAATGCCAATTCACGTAGCATAAGTATTATCTTAAACTGTGGTTCCAGAGTCATCAAGAATTTGCCTCATTCTTGCTGTTCACATACACAGAAATTTGAAACCTTCTGTTCGAGCCCAACCCCTCGATTGAACTTTTGGTTAGCTAAGGGTTTTTTTTCAGAATTACCAGTGAACCTTCCCAGCTATCCATGCCATCTTTACTCAACAGGTATATGCATAAACTGTATGATTCACAGTAAAGATATAGTATAGCACACAGACAAAAGGTGTTCAGTCTCATGGCATCAGCAAGTACTTTATAAACTTCCTCTCAGAAACTTAATGAGCTCCATTTTAAAAACATTTTTTTTTCTCATTTCTCATTGCAGCTTTGCTAGAGAACCTCTGCTCTGATGGAAGCCGCCTTCTATCTCTATGCCTAAAATTATTCTATGCATTAAAAAAGAGCATTATAGCTTGGATTTGAACCCAGGACTTTGCAGAAATCACTAATGTTGTCTTACAGAAAACCCTAGGAAGCATGTAAATCTGAGATACCAGTATTCTTTGAGAGTGTTAAGCAACTTAAAATTGTTTCAAATTATGGTAGTGTATTTGGTTTATGTGGCAAGGTTTTGGTAGCAGGGGAGCTGCAGGGGTGGCCTCTGTGAGAAGAGACTAGGGACTGTCCCCGTGTTGGGCACAGCCAGTTCCATCTGGCTCCAAAATGGACCCACTGCTGGCCAAAGCTGAGCCCAATCAGCGACGCTGGTGGTGCCTCAGTGATAACATATTTAGGACAGGGTAAAAAGTGCTGTGCAGCAGCTGTGAGAGAGAGGAGTGAGAAAAATGTGAGAAAAAGAACCCTGCAGACACCAAGGTCAGTGAGGAAGGAAGGGGAGGAGGAGCTCCAGGCGCCAGAGAAGAGATTCCTGTGGAGACCATGGTGAAGCAGGTTGTCCCCCTGCAGTCTATGGAGGACCATGTTGGAGCAGATATCCACACTGCAATCCGTGGAGGACCCCATGCTGGCACAAGTGGATATGCCAGAGGGAAGCTGCAGCAGGAGTCCACACAGGAGCAGGTTTTCTGGCAGGAACCGTGGCCTGTGGGGGACCCATGCTAGAGCAGTCTGTTCCTGAAGGACTGTACCCCGGGGAAAGGACCCACCTGGAGCAGGGGAAAAGCGTGAGGAGGAAGGACCGTCAGGGATGAAGTGTTCTGAACTGACCACAACCCCCATTCCCCATCCCTCCTGTGCTGCTCAGGGTGGGGAGGAAGTAGAAGAGTTGGGAATGAAGAAGCGAAGTTGAACTTGGGAAGAAGTGAGGGGGTGGGGGAGGAAGATGTTTTTAGTTTTGTTTTTGTTTCTCACTATCCTATTCTACTTTTAATTGGCAGTAAATTAAATTAATCTTCCCCAAGTTAAGTCTGTTTTGCCCATGAAGGGAATTGGTGAGTGATCTCCCTGTCCTTATCTTGATCCACGAGCTTTTTCATCTTATTTTCTCCCCCTCCCCTGCTGAGGAGGGGGAGAGAGACAACAGCTTGGTAGGCACCTGGCAGCCAGATAAGGTTAACCCGCCACAGGTAATAGTAACAGTTGGAACTATATTTGCAGCACTTTGATGAAAATGAGCAAAAATTAAATCTTGAATTGGTCTTGTAGTATTTAATACACTATTGTTCATTCTACAAAAAATTATCTGATTTAGATAAGTCTTCTGTTTCTGTTAGAGGTACTATTTGGATCTAATTATGATTAAACTATCAGCTGAATTTTTGATTTAAGAACAGACTGGAACTGATTTTCAAATTCTGATTTTTTCCAAGGCACTTGTAAATGATCTTGGGTAAAAAAATAGCGTAAGTTTCATCTGTCATCTGTTCTTGAAGAATATATATTTTCTGGGAAACAAATTTCATAAGAAGAGCTGCCTTTGTAAGGGTTCAGCTAAATTTTCTAATTCTTTAAACCAATTCAGGAAAAAAAAACCAACCAAACAAACAAACACAAAGCCAAAAACTCAGAACAACAACAACACAGGAATTTGCTTTGAATTTCAGTTGAATGTAGTGAATTTGAATGTATCTCTAATACCCTTGATTTGAAACTCAGAGGTTCAAACAGTTCATCTTTAAAATGTTGTCTGTGGTCTATCCCTACTTTCAGTATAATTTAACTAACAGAAATGTGGGTGAAGGTTCTAACAAATTAAGACAACAGGGACTAATGACCAGCAGAAGTTAGGAACAGTATGTCTATCATCCAGCACTTCTAACAGGGAAAAGAGTACATTTATATCCTTAGAATAAGCACTTTTATAAGAGCAATCCAACTATATCATAGTGAAATTTCACTTTGAGTTTGATAAAGTCAACATAATTTTTAATTTGGTTTGAAATTTGTAGTTCATTTAGAAGGTGTTTCATGAACATCGGGATACAAACTCGGTAATGAAAAGATTTTAATGAACAAAATATTTAAGACTTTTGGAATGTTTCTCATTAATACTCCTGGATTTTATGTCCTCAAAAGCTCGTGGCAAGACTACCTTGGAGATTTTAGTTCATTTTCAAGAAATGGAATACAATTTTGTTGTTTTGTTGTGGTTGTTTGTTTGTTTTAGAAAGAATTCATGTCTCTCAGTTCATGTCTGGGTTATAACCTTTTCATGTTACCTCCTCAAGGCAAACTGTTGATGATAAAGCCATGATCCAAAGCCATTGCTCTTGGCTTGCCTGGATGGAACCTTCAGCTAGGAATATCTAGGCAATGAGGTGATTTTTTTTTTCTGTCCATTTTTATCAATGTGCAACAAAATACTTGATAACAACTTTATGAAAGTGTTAATAAATCTTGCAGCTTGAGCAGTGAGTGAGTGTATGTCCTACAAACAAGGATTAAAATTAACATGCCTTGTGAAGAGAATGTGAGGAGTTTTTGCAGTGAGCTCATGAGTTGTTTTTAATAAATATCAGAATTAAACATCTGGCTTTAGAAAGGGGTCCTTTTTAATTTTTGAAAATTTGGTTTTACTACTAAAACTACTTTCATTATTAGATTAATGCATATTGTAAAAATAAAAAATACCCATGCATTCAATTTCAAAACTGTTTACATCAGCTAAGGTATATTCTTAACTACCAAAAAAGCTTAACTTTTAAAAGTACGTGATTAGTGTTACTGCTAATCAGCTAAACATGTAAAAAAAAGGTGCTATTGACTTCTCAGAGACTAATAAATTTACTTATACGTTCTGACAAATAGAGCCCTCATAGTCTGAATGGACTGGAAAGTAATCCAAAGACAGTAGAACACTCTCTCCTCAATTTAGAAGATGACAACAGAGCTGAAACATACACTAATATATTAACTCTTATCACAGATAAGACAGAGCTTAGCTCTTAAGCAAAAGCTAATTGTCAATGCCCTTCATATTAGGTAGAAAAAGAAATAGTAATGTTGTTCACACATCTTTCAGATAGCTTTCAGCTATCTCTATTGGAACATGTCTATAAGGTTTCAGTTCTGCAAAGAAAGTGCTTATAGTCAGAACAAAAGGAACTAGCCTTTTCAGTCCAGTCTAGGCTGGCAGAGTTTGAAAGGATTTGGGACTCATTCTTTAAAGTTTGAAGAAACACCTGAATAGGCAGGTGATGATGATAAACTTCAGAGAAATTAGAACTGAGGAGAGTGGTTACTAAATTCATGATATAGAATATGTATTTGAAAATATATAAAAAATTGTTCTTTAAACCCAGATCATCTTATTAGTTTAACGAGTTCTGCCTTATTTTTTCATATTAGCTGATTGACATGGTTTTTTTTAAGAAAGATTAATTTGTATTATAATATTTTATATCTAGAATATATTTTACACATTAGTTGTAGTGCAAAATGCTTAATAAATGTTATTGATCGAAACTTCTTATTTGTAAATATTCGTAAAAGTTCACAGTAAAACTGAAAATTGCATGCACAGACAATGTAATGTATTTTGATTGTAAAAAGTCACTTAAGAAGCTAACATTGATTTCTTTTGGTTCCGTGAAACCCGAACTACGGTGAAACAGTGGCGTTGAAGTTTTATCCAAGAGAAAGGTATTAAGACTGTTCTGCTTTAGTGAGTTTTAATTTTTTTTTCATTATGAACTTTAATGGGATCTTTCAACTTAAATATCCTTTTGTTTTCAATAGTTCCTAATTGTCCCAGTTTTAACAAACTACTTCTATATTATAATATCTGACAGATGTTCAGAAGATGCTGCTGTCCACTAGAATAATAAGGAAAATCTGACTTCTCTCATATAAACAGTGAGAAAAGCTTGACACATGAATATTTCAATGCCTGAATTGTCTTCTCTTTCCCATATCAGTTTTGGGGATTCCCCTCCTTACACCTTAAAGCTGTTGTTGCCTTAAGTCAAAAGTGAGGTAGGTATAAGATAGGTAACTATAAGAACTCTCTTTCTTATCAGAGAGAGTATGAAAGAGACCATGGCACAGATATTGAGTCTAATATTAACTTTATAAATGAGGAAGATGAGAAATCCAATGCAAATCTATAATAATCTAATCTATATAAATATATTTTGATATTTCAGTGTTTGAGCAAGAAATACTGACAAGTTTGATCTGGTTCAAAAGGATTAAGTCAAAAGTTTTGTGGATGCATACGATTAGCTGGTCTTATATTAACAATTTTGCATGATCATCTGGTAAATTCAGCTTCCATGTAAGTGTCTTTTTAAAATAAAAAGCTTGTATTTCAACTGGTTCTGCTCCAGCTAAGTAGCACTTTGCTTTTTCAGTCATAGATGATCAATGTGTAAGCCTGTCACTGTCCCTTTGTAAGTTCTGCAACTGACAATTAAGTGATCACAGTGTGTTTGTTATAAGGAACTATGTTCTAACACTGTTGCCTGAAGGAAGCAGAAAGCAGGATCTTCGCAAAAGAATTGCTAGAGGATGTCTATAGACTGATGACATAAATGAGGTGCCTTTTTGAAAACTCAAGGGAGAATAAAATTCAGATGAGTTAGGAATCCTGACTGTAGATGCTGCAATTCTTCAGTGTTTCTCAGTGCCTTTTAACTTTTCATAATATTTAAAATGATCATTCTGAAGAAGAGGTATGCTCACCCATTATGAACGTGTCTTTTCAGTAAGTGGAATGTGTCACTGTTTCTCTTTCAGCTTCCGTTACTCTTTTGTAGTCTTCAAGTTTGCTCAGGTTTATCTGTAGGAACATCTTTTTGATAAGACTGTATGAGACTTCTTCACAGTTTAAATTGTTTTCCTAATATTTATTGATATTAATATGGTGAATTTGATAAGATGATTTCAGAATATCCTCTAAGGTTTGTGTGGGCCTCCAGATATTCATTTGTAACAGCACAGTTGACTGAAAAAAAAAAATTTTCTGAAGTCTGGAATTTATATATTAATGATATCCCTAAGTCAATATAGATGAGATATTATTAGGAATTTTTCACCACTTGAAAGGTTGTTATGAGTTACATGGTTATATCAGTGGAAAACTAAGTCTGAGAAAGGCAACACTAATTAAATTGCTTCAATTATTTCAATGTCTGGTGACTGTGCAGAGACCAAGTTGTGAACTTATAGAAGGGCATCCCTGTTACACAGGCTCTTGGGTCCACATTGGATCCCTTGTTCACAACAAATATTATTAAACAGGCATAAAAGTACAAGATTATTTTGGAAACATGAAATATTTCATAAATATTCACTACTGGAAGAACAAACTCATGAGCCATTTTCAAGCCTTTTTCTATTAGTTAGGATAGGAATATAACTGTAAGGCTTGCCTGGGCAGGTTAAGCTTTCTAAGTATAATATTTCAGCTAGTAGTTAAGGCAGCAGTTAAGGCTGACCAAATACACTGGGGAGGTGAAAAATTGTTGTTTTTTTTTTTAATTTATAATTAAAAAAATATATATCTGTAACTCCTCTGCCAGCCTGATTTATCATATTGAAATTTTCCTTCAAAAAAGGAAGACTTCAAAATTCTTTAAAGGCCCTGAAGGCAAATCTTTAGGCTTATTCCTTCAGAACTTAACCTTTATATGATTTCTCATGTAGCAAAAGTAAGCCAACAAGCTTTTGGTATCAGTTCTTTTAGGTATATTGTGAGCAACTTTCTTGGGGTAATGTTGACCTCTAAGCTCACCTATAAAAGGATTCTGTAAGTCCTATTCACAGGTGCTGTTATTATAAGATTAAAAACAAAATAAATATCTAATATATATTTTTATTCTCCTAACTGTCTGATTTCCTTGACCAAAGGGGAGGTAATTAAAGTGGTAAGGTGCTTTTGGTTTGTAGCCTAATCTGAATGCTGAAATTAGGAGAAAGGATCTCTTCAACTTTGAATGCAATCTGGTACGTAACTGTTTCCATGCTGTCTACTAATAAATTAAATAGTATTTCAGTGTGCAAAAGCAGACTTACGAATTTCCTGCTTTACTAGAGAAATCCAGCAGAATATTCAGAAGTCAATGAAGAATTACTTGAGAAACTGTTGATGAATGCAAATGAAAAAGAGGACAACATGACATATTTGTTTATAACAGAAATCTTGCTTATTTCTATACAAAATTCAAAAAAGCAAAACCAGCACAAACTAGAAAAGGATCTAAGACAACACTGGAGAGATGATAAGTGCATAGTGAGTATTGCAAAACCCAGGAGCAGGTGAATGAATAGGGAGCTGATTGGTTTTGAAATGAGAAGCTCAGATGACATGGCTACAAATTACAAGGAATATAAAATCGAGTGCAGCTTTAAGTGTGCTGAAGACAAACATGGTAATAGCGTGGGGAAAGGAATTTTGAAAGCAAATGGTAAGATTTAGCTTCCTTTGTTCTATTATAAGAATACACAACTATTTTCAGGTGCAATCGTATGGCTAGTAATAGCTAAAGCTGCATTCTCTTCTAGAATTGTTCTGCAAAATACAGGAAATAGATCTTTTTCTTCTTTTTGCTTTAAATAGGTACAATTTTAGGTTTTTAACTTTAAAAAGTAAAGACAAAAGGCCACTGTTGATATTACTAGGTTTATTGTGTTCATTTTATAGACATTCTTCTTAACTTTGGGAACTTTTTATCCTTTGGATAAAACTTATAAAAATATGTTTGGAGTCCAGATCTGGAAATATCGATGTTTTAGACTGAAACAGGAACAGCTGAAGTGTTACTGAAACCTTGCTTTCCAAGTAGCTATCAGACAGGTTCTGGTAATGTAGAGAGAACTGTAAATGATACCTATTTTTAGTGCATCTGTCAGTAGGATTAGGAAAGGACCTTATTTTTAAATAAAAATAATTTTGTAATTAATAAAGATAATACAAAGTAAGAATTATTGCAAATACCCCTTTGCCCATGAACCTCCTTTTCTTCTTGCTTTGACTGGCCTACTTTTCCATGGATAGTATTTGTTCAATTTGTGTGGTCTTAGCTGTAAGTTACAGTCCTTTTAGGAGAGTAATTGCATTAGATGAAACTCTGGAAAGAGCTGGAGCTTCTTCTTTCCCTGGGGGCCAGCTGAACACCCCGGAGGATTCCAGAGACTGCAGGATCTGAAATGCCAATCTGCCCTGCAAAGACTCCATGGCTAGGAGGGTATTGCTTTACATATACTTTATTTTTTTGTTTTCTTTGGTGTAGCCACTTAAAGTTTTCTCTAGTTGGTAAGTTCAGCTCTAATAAACACCTATTTTTTATTTGCTTATTTATTTTTAAAAGACTGTCTTTTCACTGGAAGGAAAAGTTCTTCCACTTCAAAGATCTACCAAACTTAAGGTTTTTTCAAAAGTCTGTAGCACGTGACAAAATGAAAAGATCTCATTTTTAAAAAGGTATCCTTTACACTAGTATGTCTACTTGTGAGTACAATTGCAAGATATGAAAGGCAATCCTACTGCATGGCTTAGCATTGATATGTTTGTCTCAGTTGAATTCTGCATCCGTTTTTCATCTCTGTACATCAAGCAAGATTTTAATCACTGGGGTGTTTAAGAAGAGAAACAGCAGTGATTAAAAGCCTGGAAATTTTTTAAAGAACTCTCTAGAGAAAAGTTTTGCCAAGAATGATGTAGAGATAGCATAGATATTGGAGAAAAGGGAGGTACTAGGTGAAGTCTGTCATCATAAAGTCATCATAAAGTAACTTATGCCATGACATACCACAGCTGATGTTATAAAAAAACAGGAGTATGCGTACCACATGAAAAGTTATCTTTAGCTAGTCAAAAATATTAAGCTTTTCTTGCTGCATAAAAAGCCTTTCCCCCCCTCCTGTTTAGTGTAATTTCATTAATATAAATGAAGATCCTCCCGACTGAGAGGTTAATAGAATCTTCACAACCTTGTCTGGACCCTCTAACATTTACAAAGATATGGCTTATGATCTTGATACATACAAATTGACTACTGAGTTCTGATATATAATAATAATGGAAAATAATAATTAAAAAAAACATTTATAAAATATTATGTCTGTCCCCCTAAAATCATAAAGTTTCCAAATTCATTTGCATCCTGGTTACTTAACTGGAAACAGCTGATAATGAGTTTTACCTGTTTGAATATAGTGCTGAAAATAGCTATAGTTTGATCCTCTTTTTAGGCCAAAGACATTAATCAATCTCTCAAACACACCTTTTAATCGCTAAACAAGTATCCTGAACTTGACAAAAGCAAATTTAGGTCTGAATTACCAAAAGCATGTTAGACATAGCAGTCGAACATCTCAGTGTCTAAATATATACACACATAAGTATATGAGAACAGTAATATATGTGTTACAGTAATATATATATGTGTGTGTGTAAATAAATAATACTGTTTCCAAGATGTTAGCATATAAAATAAGATTATATGAAACTGATGAGTTTAGAATAAAAGAAAGAGGAAGATAAGAATGTGGTGGCTCTATAAAAATACACAAGAGTTACGAGGCAGTAGACATTTAAAAATATTGGGAAGCTATGAATGATGACATAGGTGAAAGTTAGGCAAAGAATAAATTATTGTGGGAATGTGAAGGAGGCAGCAGGTGAAATGGAGGTCACATGGAGGTGAAAAATGGAGATAAAAAATTTGTGATCACAAAATGAAAAATATGTAATGGAAACGTCATAAGTGGTTTCAGCACCATGCCCAGTACCTACAAATCCAGAGTCCTAGTATGCTTTTCTCGTACAAATGAAGTGTGATATTCTTCCGTTCTTTGTCTGATTCTAGCAGATCCACTTATATGAACTAAAACCCTTAATTTTTTAGTAAAAATTTGTAGGTGAGGACAATATGTTTTTGACAGTTTAACTAGTTTTTGTTTTGTTTGTTTTTAAATGGACCATGAAACCAATCAGTGGTTAGCATTGCAGATGCTTGCAACTAGGGACGTGGATTTGATCACAGCCTGTCACCAACTTAGAGCACTATTAAACTGGTTTAGTGTTCTCACTTTTTGCCTTAGCGTGTAGTGGTTATGCTTACAAAACCACTCCAACTATTTGTATAGAAAAGCCTGGCTCTCATTTCCTTGGAGAAGTTTAAAGATCAACCAAATTGTCAAATTACAGCTATTGTGTCTTGCATAAAACTTCCATGGTGTTTCTTTGGGGTTTATCTTGTTCAATCTAATTTAATGTTTAAATGTAATCAATATGTTATAGAAAGATATTTTAGGCCTACAAGTAAAAAAATAAACGGTTTCTCTGCTAAATCACCTAAATCCTAACATTGAATTGAATATTGTTTGTTAGAAACAGCATAAAATTGCTGTTTCTCTAAGTATTCTACAGTGTGAACTACATCCTGAAAAATGTCCAGATTATTTTAACTTCCACTTGTAGACTTTTTTTTGACCTATGTATAAATTGAATCACCAGGTTGATAGAAATAAAAGAAAGCACTAATTTGGAAAATTAGTATGAAAATAATTTTATTTGTTACCTATTGTGATTTCTTAATTTTGAGGGTGGAAAAGTTTAATTTTTTATTTTGCTTTTCTGTAAATTTGTGTCTGGTCCATGGTTAATAACAGAAAGTGCTATAATGATATGAATGAGTGTTTCTTCTTTCTAAAAGAATATAATTTTGCTTTCATCTTTCCATATCTTTTCTAGCCCCGCTTTCTTAGCTGTAGCTTTTTTTGCTTTTTGTTATTATTCCTCACCTGCTATATTCCACCTGCTGTTTGACTACTACCACTATGGCAGTGTGGTCCTTTGCAATTCTCCAATAATCATCTTCCATTCAGCCGGAGCCAGGCAAATTTTCTGATGGTGATGTTTGCAGACGTTTGTGTGAAATTGGAGTGGAGCTTCTATGGGATCATGTCAACAACTTTTTTATTTATCGTTTGTGTAAGCAGCTTTATGTTTCCACAATTATTCAGAAGATTTTTTTCGTACATAGAACTCTATTTGCATATCTGTGGTTAAAACACCAATGGAAGAGGGACTATTATTTGTTTAACCTCAATAAACAAAAACTTACAATATACCCCAAAACAACCTAAGTAATTTTTAGGCTGAAAACTTTTTCTTTGCAAAATTGAAGACGAGTGTTAAAATTAGTGTGAGCCCTGTTCACACCAAATAAATAGAGAGGAACAACTTAAGGTGCTGAAATTCATATAATAGCTCAAAATTGAAGCTGAGAGAATGGTAAAGATAACCCAATTGCTTATTATTTCTGAAATCTCAAACAGTTCACACTTGTAATGGGAGATATTTTGAATGCTGACATAAGTAAATATTCTTTACAGGCTGCCCAGGGAAGTGATGGAGTCACCATCCCTGGAAGTATTTAAAAGACGTGTAGATGAGGCCCTTAGGGACATGGTTTAGTGGACATGGTGGTGTTGGGTTGACGGTTGGACACGATGGTCTTAGAGGTCTTTTCCAACCTTAATGATTCTATGATTCTATGATTTTAGGACTGCTTTGGCATCTGATGCATATGAATTGTATATCTTAGAGTCACTGAGTACATCCCTCACAGTCACAAGAAAGCATGAAGTGATATCCTGCACACCCCTGTACACTGTACTATTTTATACCTTGCTTTATACTACTGTATAAATCTATGTTACAGATCTATTCCCAACAAGCTGTATTAAAGTCACTACCAACACAGAAAAATAAAATGTACCTCAGGACAATACTAAGAAAAGAACAATGATATCACCAAAGCCTTAGATCCTTGTAATACTGGACTGGAGAGAGGGGCATAGGGTTGTTTTGTCTTTTTAAGACAAGAGTGTTTCTCAGTTCATTCCAAAGGTTGGACAACACCTCATTCTAGAGAAGATCTCAGTTGTCTCTGGCAATTTGATCTAAGCAAAATTCTTTCCAAATTCCAAGTTTTGTAGTCAGTTTATACTCAAACAGACATAAAAAAATGTTTTAATTTCTAACTCCAGTGGCTCTGCCATTTTGTTGTCTAATCCTTTCTATAATTTATCAGATTCCATCAAATAATTTAGAATGTTTTAGTAATAATAAAAGGCAAAAAATTTGCTAATCTTCCAGACAACAGTATTTCATTCATCACTTGAGAGCAGACCACATGAAACTATTCAAATGGGACAAAATAATCCCAAGTAGCAACTCAGCCTGAGGTCTGACTCTTTGTCCTGCAGTTCTGCTGAGAAGGGCCTGGAGGTCCTGGTGGACAGCAAGCCGAACATGAGTCAGCACTGCACCCTTGTAGCAAAAATTATTCACCATGTGAATAACTCAGTATTGGAATAGATTTGCCATAGAAGTGGTGGAATCTCCCTCACTGGAAATACTCAAGACTTTGCTTGACAGGCACCCAGAGAACCTTGTCAGAGGCCCTGCTTTCAAAACCTGATTGGACCAGATGGTCTTCTGGAGGTCCCTTTTAGTCTAGATTTTTCAATGACTCTACCATTTAAAAAATAGTAAGGGAACACAACTTTCCTCCTGAAAATGTTAAAATAAAAATCTAAAAGGGTAGTCTCGTCCTGGTAAATATACTTTTTCCATTTGCACTTAACTTCTGCAGTAGTCCATCATCCACTTAATGGTGTAAAGAATCAAGAATATCCTTTTGATGTTCATTTGCCATCAAATACATCATGTCATGTACAAATAGGTTTATCATGTCTTCTTAGGATATTGCATCCTCTTATTAGTGAGAAGTTTTCAGTTAATTTACCATCACCAATATCACTGAAAGAAGAGAAAATCTGGATATGATATTCAGAAGGAAGCAATTTTTTTTACTACAGGTGTGCACATAAACAGTGTATGATTCCCTACATTTTTTTTGGAGGGGAGGAAGGGAGAAGCTAGCTCATTCCTACTTTTAGATCCAACTATCTTACAGGATATGTGTGCAAGATAGAAGGCAACACAGAAACATCCAGAGAGCTGCTCATTACGTGCTTGCTTAGGAGGAGGACAGGGCTCAAGGTGAATCTGTGATTGTCAGTACTAAAAAGTTCAACTAGTTTATTACAGAGAAGAACCTTATATCAAAGAGGAACGTCTTTAATAATGCTCTTTAGCAGCAACAAATTAAACATGCAAATACAGAAACAATCTCATATTATTTTACCTACTGTACATTTTGAAATTGTCTTCATGGATCACTAGGTTATTTAATGGCCTTTCACCCCTGAGGCCACACTTCAAATTAAAACTGTGTAAACTTTCAGAAGTAACCAATATCAAGTTATGTTTTGAATTTGTATTAAAATTGTATAATCTTGGATATCTCCCTCTGTGAACTCAACAAGCTTGCAAAATGTTTAGACAAGACAGCAAAGCCGTCACACGAGTGGATATTTTCCTTATTAGTACAGGTTATTCCCTGTAGCAAATAAAGGATTCTCCCAACAGAAATGTGAGAAATACCCCATACTATTATACTGCAAAGAATACTGGGAAAGGGGGGTGCAGGGTGGGAACGGGAGCTCAGTTTTGTTAGTTAAGTCTACCTGAGAAGTCTTATTCTACTATGCCATTGGAAAGAGAAATGAAGTGAGTTTCTGCTGCCATTTAGTAGGATTCTTTTATGTACACAAGAGGAGATGGGGAAGCAAAACTGTTCACAGTTTTTGTCAAAATAGTTTTCAAATACACAACATTTCTCTGAGATAGTTTGCTCATCTGACAGAGTGGACCATTTCTTTTTAACCACACATTTTTTCTTGACAGTGATCTATCTGAAAACCATATTTCTTTATCTAAAGTGGGAGCTTTAGAATAAAATATAAACATACACACCACTCTGTATTCTGCAGAAGGGATGTGTTTCGTTTCCGTTCGATTATGCTTGTTCACTGTGTCCTGTGTTGTTGTCTCTCTTCTACAACCTTGCATGTGGGTGACTGAGAGCAGCCCTATGCGAGAATAGCTTTTGCTTCCAGGAAGAAAGTGGCTAGGGCTCCCTCATGGTGTTTTTATTACATAAGGATTTACCATGAGATGCAATGCATCATCTCTATGTCACATCATATTACTAAACAGAACTGCAGTGGAGCTCATAAATATGCTCTTTCAGATAAATATTGCTCTGGGCAGCAATCCAGCTCCTTATTGGAGAGTTTCACTAAACATAGGCCCTTCATTTGGCTTTCCATACCATTTAGATATTGCTCCTTTAGGTTTTCTATTCAAGGACAGGATGAGATGACAACAGGCTGTGAGTACTGCCTGAAGAGAACACCCAATGGTGCAAATAAGGCAGTAATCCCAGCTGGCCCCAGCACAAGGAGAATGGGAAGTATTGCCCTATACAGGATCTGTGAGATGTCATGAACAGATCCTACTCCAGCATTCTCACTATCGTCACTATAAATAATACAAAACCTGCTGATGGTGGTCATTATTAATGCCTTGTGATTGATGTGTCCTAGGTAGTTAAGTGATAGCTTCTTTTTTTTTTTTTTTTTTCTGATGGCTTTCCCTAGGCTACATAACTTCCTTATTAAAAAAATTAAATAAAGTGAAAACAGCATAAAACTCACTCACTGATGATTCTTTCCTATACTCCCAATCACATATCCAAAAGAGAATAGTAAAACATAGCAGATGATAGAAACATACAGAAAACAAAAGACGTGAGAAGACTGGAGAAGAAAAAGTCACAGACACAGGAAAAAACATACAGGGCTAGAACATTAACAACTGGGTTTTTTGCATTAGAATAAGCATAGGCTTTCTTAATCAACTTTTAAAACTATTTACCATTCATTTTGAGAAGTCTTCTTTTCACTGGGTATCTCCATTAGTTATTTTTGCGCACTATGTCCACACGCTTTTCTGATTTTTATAGTTCTTTCTTTATAGTACACAGGTAACCTGTGTGTGCCTGGGTATTTTTTAAAGCCAAAATCTAACTCTGATTTAAAAGTTAACCATTTGTATTTCTCCCATAGCACAGACAAAACCCCCCAACAACTAACAATACAAGTGACACAAAGACATCAAAACAGATAAACAAATAAGATAAAGATATAGATGGTGTTACCTGAATCTAAGGTCCTCTCCCACCTGTCCAAAAAGGGCAAAAATTGTGGGTGGACACCAGAGGGACTAAAGACTGTGGGTGATCTGATGCCTTAACCCAGCTGCTGTTAATATGTGCATGTTGTGCTAATTACCTGTGCAATTTGTTTCATGGTTATACTAACTTTGTGGCTTCTTTTATTCTGAGCTTTGCCTTTCAGTATGATAAGAAAATAACAAACTTAAAGGACATTTCTAATTTAAAAGGCTTTGATCATGAAAGTCTCAAACACAACAGAAATGTTCTAGTCAAATACGTGGAAGTTCTGTGAGAACTCCAATCTGTTTTGTGGATATAATGCAGAGATAACATTCATCTTCTACACTTTTATTGCCTTTTACTGCAAAAGTGCAACTTAAATACTTGAAAATTTAACAGCATAATTCAAGGAATACTTTCAGCAAATGTGATTTTCATTGCTCCATTTTCTTTGGAGAAACTCAAGACTTGAATATTAACACCACCACAGTAATGGCAAAGATGGTTGTGATGGGAAATCTTATTAGTAAACAAGAGCTGCATCTGAAAAATATTGTCATTAAAAGCTATGTAGTAGTTAATTGAGTCTGATATGAAATTTAGTGCTGGAAAGTTAATGACTAATGCAGCTATTTCACACAGCTTGGTTACTGCAGGCTCTATAATGATCTCCTTTGCTTCATAGCAACAATGAAATTAACCTCTCTTTTGTCCTGCAGGTGTTGTGTTCTGATAATGCATATCCTTTACAAGTATGAGCAAATTATTTGCTTTGCATACAAATTGAGCATAAGGTGAATCCATATGGAAAAGAAAATGAACATTTTTATATTTTTGGACTAAAGAATACACACTTAAATGTAAGTCAAAATTCTATAAGTTGGCATCTTGGGTGACTTAAAATAACATTAGTACAGGTAGGAATTTAGATGATCATTATTTTCCTGGGTTTCTATCTCTACTATTCTATTGCCTTAAA
This sequence comes from Calonectris borealis, assembly GCF_964195595.1. Classification (NCBI taxonomy): domain Eukaryota; kingdom Metazoa; phylum Chordata; class Aves; order Procellariiformes; family Procellariidae; genus Calonectris; species Calonectris borealis. The sequence goes on from NC_134316.1 coordinate 32,355,483, forward strand.
ACCTTATTGGATGTAAAGCCACCAGTTAACAAAGCTACTCCCTCATTTCAGCCTATGAATCAAATCCCAAAGGGTAGAGAATTTTAAGTACGGTGGTCTAGAAAACAGGTTTGGGTGGGGGGCTGGGTAAAAGGAACATTGTTAGCTTTTGGTGATCAGGGTGTCTACTGGGTTAAAGGAGGCAGACTACATTATAATTCGGTGGAGGACATAAAAAGGAGCCGCAGAGGCTTCCGGCATTGTGTCAGATTTTAAAATCCTCACCATCCTCAAAGTAACTAAAACGTAAGTTAATAATCAAAAGAAAAATAAGGAAAACACAGTGAGAGTATTAGGAATGAAACAATAGGAAATAAAACCAGTATGGGTGGAATAAGTAAAGTAAGCATCTGTTGTACTCACATAAAAGATATTTTTGCCTTTTGGTCATTCTAGTGACAAAATTGCTCATATATTTCTTATTGGTTGCATTACCAAGAGATATATTTGCAATAGAAATTATGAGATTTGATTATGTCTTCACTGTGAGTATGAAAGGTCAAGAAAAGCTTGATGTTGCTCCCTCTCTTCTCTTTTCCAGATTTCCAAGATTCTAAAGGAAGGTGACAAGGGAGATGATGATTTAACAGAAGATTAGTTGATAGATTTTAATAGATTGTTGTAGTACGGTTCTTAATGTAGACTATTTTAACTAGCTTCTTCCTCCTAGTCTGAAGAGCAATCATGAGGACAAGGCGAGAAATGCTTACTATCATCTCCAGAACAATGATGACTCTGCAGCTGACTTAAGTCCAACCACTGCTATCAGTGAGACTGTGTAGATTGATTCAGTTTGCATATTTAGAAACTACATCAGCAAGTCAAAAGCAACCTAATATCAATAATTTTCAGGAAACAGCATGCTTGACTTACTATTGCAAGCTCAGTCTAAGCACCCAGTTTCTGCACATGCCATAAAAGTGATGCATAAACTTGGGCATAAACAAATATTGATTTTTTTTTGATGGGAGGTAATTATCCAGGAATTACATTTTCAAAGCTAGCTTAGAGTCAGAAAATTAGTGGGAAACAATTCCTTTGTATAAGCCACCAGTTTAATAGGACAATACTGTATATTTCTGTATGTCAGAGTCAGTGATATATGGTTGAAGAGGAAATCAGATGCTGGGTTAAGCAGCGTGCAATATTGGGACGCTCAGACAATTTGCCTTTATTCTGAACACTGCTTTTCTGATTTTTTTTCAAGATATTTAGTAGGAAAAACTCTTATAAGAAACAATTGAACAGTTGTGGTAAAAGTGTTTTCTTTTCGTTTAATTTCCCAATATAAAAATAATATAAAGTATTTGAAAATAAACCTATGGAAATTTCATGTTCCTTAGAAAAATCTGAAAATTGGTGGAGGAAGGAACAGAATAAAGGTAGAAAGTCAGAATATTTCTTGAAAGGAAAATACGGAAAAGCATTTATTTTACAATGCTAGAAATTTTTTTGTTGGAAAACTTCAAATTCTTATTTGGAGGAATGCCTCCTAGCTCTCACACATTGGTACACATGTAGGAAACTGAAATATTGGGGCCTATGGTTCAGTGCATACCATTTAGACATCTCACAGTTGTGTCTACTTGTCAAAACCAGGGGTTTATGAAAATTGAAAACAAAAAAGATTAGTAAAACTCTCAGTAACTTTAAAAGTGCCTCAAAATTTTCAGTAATTGTATGGTAGGCCTGGTTGTATAAAGAGAGAAAGTAAAATGTATCTGTGTGCATTTGTGTATGAAAGGGTAAGAGAAAAAAAGGGAAAGTTCATAAGGAGAGTATCCATATCTTATTTTAACAATTCATAGATAAATTTTAATATCTGAACTATTTCGGTATCTAATTACAAAGCTTTGTGGAAAGTTCCATTTCAAACATCCGCTCACAGTTTTGTTAGTATACATCAGTAATGCAACAGTCTCCTCTTTTATTTTTCATCATAGAATCACAGAATCGTTGAGGTTGGAAGGGACCACCAGAGGTCATTTTGTCCAATCCCACTGCTCAAAGCAAGGTCAACTAGAGCAGATTGCTCAGGAATGTGTCCAGTTGGGCTTTGACTGTTTCCAAGGATGGAGACTCCACAGCTTCTCCAGGCAACCTGTTCCTATGTTCAATCACATTACAGCTTTGAGCAACCTGATCTAGTAAAAGATGTCCCTGCCCATGGCAGGGGAGTTTGACTAGATGATCTTTAAAAGGTCCCTTCCAACCCAAACCATTCTATGATTCTACAGCAATTACACCTTTTCTTGTGTTTAAATGGAACTTTCTGGATTTCAATTTGTGCCCACTGCCTCTTGTCTTTTCGTTAGGCACCACTAAGAAGAATCTGGCTCCTACATCTTTATTCCCTCCCATCAAATAATGATACACATTGATAAGATCCTCCCTGACCCTTCTTCTCTCCAGTCAAAAAGTCCCAGCTCTCTCAATCTCTCCTAGTTCAACAGATGCTCCAAACCTTGAATCTTCTTACTGGTCCCAAACTAGATTCTCTCCAATACTTTCATGCCTCTTGTACTATGGAGCCCAGCACTGGGAACAGTGCTCCAGATGTGTCTCACCAGTGCTGATTAGAGGGGAAGGATCAACTACCTAGACCTGCTTGCTGGTGGTGCTCTTCCTAATGCAATCCAGGATGCTATTGGCTTTCTTAGCTGTAAGGGTGCATTGCTGGCTCTTGTTGCAGATTAATTTGTGAGAGTCAAAGGGGTGGACTTAGCTTTGTAGTGTGTAAATCTAGGTCCTGATCGAGTAGTCTGATTTCATTCTTGATTTTAAAGTCAGCAACATACATCAAAGTACTGATACTTAAAATGTATGCTTTATTTCTTATTCAAATTTCTAAATTCCACAACCAGCCTTTGGTTGCTTTATTATTACATTTTTCCACCTAACTGAGCCATCTCCTTTTCACCCATCTGGAACCTTACCAACAGAGTTCTATCAGTTGTGGGGTGTTTTTGTTTTTGCTTTCAAATTTGTCATCGTGTGGCTTGAATTGTGAAATACAGAAGACACAATAGTCCAGTGCCATATACAGATACTATATAACTGCCCTTATCCCATTCAGTATATCCTTGTTCATACATCCAAGCATCCAAAGATAGCTCTATTTGCTCAAGTTGTCAATTGTCATTAATTAATTTAGCTTTCTTTAAATCTCTCTATTGAATCTTGCATCAGTGTTTCCACTATTTAATCTGTGAAAATGGTCAGACTGAAAAATCTATAGTTATTTGGGCCATGGTTTTTACCCTATTAAACCAGATGCACAGTGGCAGTTTATCAGTCTTTTGGAACTTCCAGAGCTGTTGAAATTGAATATTAATGGTCTAGAGATTTCATCAGCTGAGCCTTTTCCAATTATTGTTTGTAAACTATCCATACCTTCTGATTTGAAATGTGCAACTTTATTAGTTGTTTAAATCCTGCTTAGTATCTGCTGGGATGAAAAGTATTTTTCCTTCAATCACCACCTGCTTATTTCTCAAACTTAGAACACTATTTACCGAAACACTTAAGTTTTCTATGTTAGAATTTTTATTATTTACATCAAATAGGAGTACCTAAGAAGGGAGCAAAGATTCATTGCCCCTTGAATTGCCCATATGGATTTCAGGGCATTCCAAAAACATGACAAGGGAAAAAAAGCACTTGTCAGAGGAAAGAGCATACATTTTATCCAAAAGGTGCAGGGAAGGCCATAACATACCCATAAGTAAATTTTGCTGTTGTTAGGGAGGTAAGAGAACTATTTGGGAAATTAGCCTAAAAAGTCAGTTTAGAGAGGTGGTAGATTTGATCTTGGATGAGGATGTATTAATAACTGCTGCCTCCTCTTCGCTTTCTGTCTGGCATAGCAAATTGTTCTGGTCTTCAAGACACAGCTTCTGATAGTGACAATGACAATTCTTCCTCCTCCCTCCTTTGTGGGAGGGAGGCTACAGAGGTGCAGTGGCCATTGCAGTAGGGGTAGCTGGCAGGGAAGTGGCAGGAGGCAGGCAACAGTACAGGGATGAACCAACACTTTCTAATCCACTTTCTTTTCTAGAGGAAGCTGAGTCCTACAGGTCAGCCAAGGACTTCTGAACATGTACTGAGTATAAGACAGATGGAATATGCAATAAAATTTTCCTATAATGAGAATTACAGTGTTAACATTTCCAGTTAAATCTATGAAGTTAAATCTACTTTCTCCATGTAACAGAAAATTTAGAGTTGAAAAAGAAAGTTCGAGAAGGGAAAACCAAGAGAAGTGTAGAGCTTAAATACAGTAGAATAATCTGTGGAAAGTTCCAAGGGATGGCAAGAAAGCAGTGACATCGCCAGTGTTCCCTAGGCTTTGGGATGTCAGAGGTTAGCTGAAACTACCAAGTGATGCTTTAGTGTTTGTAGAACTATAACTGTTTTACAGAAGGAGAAAAATTCACTTGTCAGAGGAAATTGAAGTTTGGGTTGAATTCATAGGTTAGAATTAAGGAGGCTCTGGTATACTAAACATGTCCTTGTGCTTCAGGTGGTACTTTGTGCAGTGTTCCCTGTGGATCATGTACTAGTTCTATGAAGGGACATGGTTTAGTGGGCATGGTAGTGTTGGGTTGATGGTTGGACTCGATGACCTTAGAGGTCTTTTCCAACCTTAATGATTCTATGATTCTATGAAGGACAATGTAAGCTGCCTTGCTGACCTTTTCCTGACTGCAAGGTGATGCAGTCAGAAATATGTGGCTATTCAACTAGATGTCTTATTTAGAACGTGTAATTGTGTCAGCTGAAGTTGCCTCCAACAAGCTGCACTTGTTACTTTCCCTGGTGACTCAATTTAGGGACATTTTACAAAGGCATCAAAGGGAAAATCCTAGGCATACTCTGTAATGGACAACTATACAACTTAAGCAAAAAGTAGGGTGTTTTTTTTTCAGATTCACAATGAATGATGAAATTAGAAAAAAGGATTTACTGAGTTGCAAGTTATCTAGCTGGAGCCCTGCAATGTCACACTTGATTCATTAACGCATTTAGGATATGAAAAAATGGGTAGATAAAAACGTGCTAAATTAACAAAGGGCAGTCTGTCAGTTAAATCTATTTTATTTACTCAAATTCAGGACTCTCCTCCCAGTTAGGGGAATTTGAAATCCTGTATGTGACTTTGAATTCCTGGTATGTGAACAGATAATCCTGGGACAAGACACTTTGTGGGGCAGTGTAATAGTATGCTTTTTTTCCTATAAAAACATCAGCTGCTTTACAGTAACTAAATAATATATTTTAAATAGGTCCAGAAACTCTGAAAGTTTGTCTTTGGTTTTCAATTCTCTGGAAATTGGATAAATATGGCAAACTTGTATCTTTCATTCACTTACATTCTGTCAAATCTATGAAATGGTACATAAACAAAGTCATCATTATGAGCCCTCCTAACTTTAAAAACTATGTATCTATGGAAATATGGATTTACTGAATGCATGTAAAGTTATCTGGGAGACACTTCTCCATGGAAGAAATTTAACTGAAGTTTCTCAATAAAACTGCTGAGACTTTGTTTCAAGGAATGCTTTCAGAATGCTTTATATGCAAAGACTGTAGTAGAATGTAATTCTAGACCAAGTTTATTTTTTTAACCTAGCAACTGAAAGGTAAAGGTTGAAAATGTCTCATTTGAAAAGTCTGATAGGAGGACAATAGATTAAAGAGAGCCTCTCATTTATCCCAACAAGATGGTCTTAACTTTTATATTCAAGACATTAACACTGTCAGAAAATGGAGTTATAAAACATTGACTACAAAGGGGAAAAAAAAAAAAAAAGAACACCTACACTGGAGAATACTGTGAAAAGAAAATCTGATAATGTTGTATTGTCAAATTCTTCTCTGAGCTAAAAAAAAATAGTGTTTCACTATAGACTTTCAGGTTTACATGTGAACCAAAAGCAAGAGTTTTAGCAATTAGGGATCTCATGAGAGATATTCTGGCCAGTTGTCCATATTTTTTTTTTCTTTTTAATAGCTGTACCTATTAACTAGAGATCCCTGAAGGTAATTAAACACTTGGAAATGTGCTGGGGCTATATAAATAGGAAATTACTCCGGTAGTTGCAACAATAATTACATTTAAAATACAACCACAGTATATTAACTTGCTGGGAATAACTAATCTCTACAACTACTAAATTCATCACAGGATCATTTGATGACTGATCATCAGAATCAATACCATTGAGAATGCATACATCATAATACTGAAGAAAGACATTTGTTATTTTCAGCAAGATGATGTTGTGCGGATTTTTCTTTCATCTTTCCTCCTGCAACATTTATATCTGACTGTTTCCAAGACCAGTGTCCTGCAGCAAATGTTGCCAGCAATACTGAATACTTTCAATTAGTAGTTCTCTACTTCTCCGGTAGCTAAGCAACTGACCTGTGGTGAAGAATACATAATGATCTGCATATCCACCTTAGAGTATCAGAGAGAGCATAGGCTTCAAAACATGGATTTGTTCACCTGCATTGATGACTTTGGCTTAGCCTTCTGTGAATTATGAAGTGTGTTTACTGTGTGTTTGATGTAAATAAGTCAAACATGGAACTAAAAGGTTGTATATATATGTTGCTTTATCTTTCCCCGTTCATTGATAATTATCGTGCTGTTAGCAAGCAAACATTCAGAATTCTGTAAAATAAGGGTAAATATGGATTTGATATATCAATATACAACAATCACAATTAACTACAAGCAGAATACTTTTTGGCTTTTTTTTTTAACTAGTGTGAGTAATATGATCTTGTTAATAAAGCAGACTTTATGTAATGGGGATCTGAGAAAAAACAGCAGCTGGTACACACTTAATCCACATAAAATAGAGAGGCTGCTAGTTGTCAGGGGGATGGTAGCACGAAAAAATAGCTGAAAGAATAACCTTATCCATTATGAGACCTTCCAATACACTCTATACCTCAGAGTTGGTCTGGAATTACTGTTGTTATAAGAATCCCAAATTCTAACAAATGCCTGAGAATTTATCTTCCTTCAGCTTCGTTTGGTCAGAGGACTATACTTATTCTGGTTCAGTGAAGCTTTCACAGTCGTAATCCCTTTATGTATCACCTGTGGGAGACTGCACAATGCGAGGAGGATTGGTATGGTCTCACAGATGAAGCAAACTAACAGAAACTCCTTAAACACACTGGCCAAAAAACTCACAAAGAATCCACAAGGAGCAGCATAAAAACAACATTTTAGATTATTGGGATTATATTACAATGACCTAAATAGTTCACATAGGAAACATAAGGACAGTTTGGCCAACAGAGATAATCCATTTGCAAACACACAAAAGTTAAAGGTGAAACTAATTGTCAAAGATCAGAGTTTGGTTTAGCAGTAGATTTTTCACAGCACCAGTCTAAAGAGTGTTTGGGTTAAAGTATAGTTCACACCATTCTCCAAGATAAAGAACACATGGCAATAACTGAAATGATTGAAAGTGTCTCTGAGATACTTGTATCTGAGTAGTGAAAAGTATTCGTCTTGTACACAGTGCTTCAACAGCTCTCCTTTTTCAGTTAGTTCAAGTCCTCAGGGAGTTTTTAGGCATTGTAGTCTGCTGTAAAATTAATTTGAAGGGAAGATAAAATGTGTACAGTCAGAAAGACTGGAGAAACTAACATTTACCTACTGGAAGTCTGTAGGTATCTGTGTAATAGTTCTTGTTTTAGACAAGTGGTATTTATATTTCTCTTGGAATAATTTTTTTTCTAAATTCACAGTTATCCTCCCGGTCTTTAAAATGTCCTACCAATGATAGCTATAACATAAACATTTAATTTCCTTTATTGAAACAAACACTGTATCTGTAAAGTCTTTTTACTATATGCCATAACTGCAATTTCCTACTGACAGTGTGACGTGATTTTTTTGACTCTTCAAAGTGGATATGTGAAGAGCTATCTATTATGTAATTTACTAGCTTTACCTAAGTTTGTAAAAGCATATGGCATGCACTGAAATAAAAAAATACAAACCTGATTATTAATGACATTGTCTTTTTATAAATAAAACATATTCAGCCCAGTAGGTGGTCCAGATTTCCTCAGTAACTACATGTTAATAGCTTGGTAAATTTTTTAAAGCTATAATATAAACCAGAAAATATCAGTGGTTTCCATGGCTTGGCTCTGAGCCAGTCTTCATAACAATTTTTGCATCATGACATCCTCACGGACAGTTAAGCACTGTACAGCTGAAATGAAATATCTGGCATCACGTCCTGTCTTTTACTAATTTTTGTAGATCTCAGAACCTAAATATATGAAAAAAATCACAAACATCATCAGTGTAACTAAGTACTCAAATTCAATCTTTTAAAAAAATCATATAAATTCAGAAGTCAGAGACTCTAAGATGGCTTTCTGTGCACAACTGAATAAAAATACTTCAAGTTCCTCCCCCCAAAAAGAGTGTGGAGTTATACGGGGTTTTAAAAATAAAAAAATATTAAAATAAATCATCTGAAAAATTACTTTCTCAAGCAAGGGATTTTCTTTACATTAAAACAGAGGATTTCACTTGGGAGCATTGATATAAAAACCTGTAATAGGTAAATAGATCTGGATTTTATTCCAGTCTGGGACTGAGAGTCCCTCTGTGATGTGGGGAGAATAAATCATGTGGTCTCCCTTCACAACTCTAGTTCACTGCATTTGTCTCAGACTTTTCCAGCTGTAATGGATATAGGATATATTAAAGAAAAAAAAAAGATTTTAAGGATACCCAGACTGCTCCTGCCTTATACAGAGAAGAATTTTGCCCTTCTGTGAAGGAAAGTGCTACCTTGTTGAAAGAACTTTGCCTGCCTCCTGGAAGTCTTTGAAGTGTGATGGTGAAAGAGGAACAAAGTGGAACGAGTGCAGTCAGAGAGTGAAGGACTTTTTAAAAAGAGAGAGAGAGAGAAAGAAAGAAAATCAGCAACCTGGTAGAGAGTGAAGAGGAGAGAAGAAAAGCTGCTAAAAAGAAAAGTCCATATATATATAATTGCAAGCAGAATGCAGTTATTTTCAAAGGAAACCAGTCAGCACATAAAAATCTAATTTAAAATTATATCTCAGTTTTACAAATTTTGTCCTCATTTTTGCTATGAGTACTGCTAGTTTTCAGGCTCCTTCTTTGTGAATTTATTTAGTGTGAAGAAAATTTCGTTGGTGCTATTCTGTCAGCTGTCACAGCCACTCCAAACGTTATCAGCTTGTTGCCACCAGAGTGGATGTTCAGCCTTAAGTATGTGGCTGTCTGCCTTACAGTGGCAGATCACTTCGTTTTTCCAGCTGCTCTGCCCATGACAGGCTGATATCTGTCAGAGGGACTGCAGTTGCTGCCGGATAGTAAGCAATGGTAGTATTCTATGCTACATCAAATTATAGAGCCCTACAAGAATATGCTGTTCAATAAAGTCATTCAGGGGATGGGAATAAAGAACTTAAAACCTAAAATGTCTTCCCAATTTGATTTGCATTTTCCTAAATTTAAACCAGATCAAGGGGAAAGTTGTGCCTGTTAGACATTGTTCAGTCATGAGGACACTGGAGTTGAACTTTCCTATTGTAAGCTCAGGATGGCAATACTTTCCAACAGGACTCATATGCCAGGAGGAATCACAGAATAATAGTGCTAGACAGGCAGCAGCAGGAAGTGGCAGTCAGAGTAAAGAGAAACTTGGGTTTAGAATCATAGAATCATAGAATCATTAAGGTTGGAAAAGACGTCTAAGATCATCGAGTCCAACCATCAACCCAACACCACCATACCCACTACACCATGTCCCTAAGTGCCTTATCTACATGTCTTTTAAATACTTCCAGGGATGGTGACTCAACCACTTCCCTGGGCAGCCTGTTCCAAGGCCTGACCACTCTTACAGTAAAGAAATTTCTCCTAATGTCCAGTCTAAACCTCCCTTGGCGCCACTTGAGGCCATTTCCTCTCGTCCTATCGCCTGTTACTTGGGAGAAGAGACCAACACCCACCTTGCTACAATCTCCTTTCAGGTAGTTGTAGAGCGCGATGAGGTCTCCCCTCAGCCTCCTCTTCTCCAGGCTAAACAACCCCAGTTCCCTCAGCCACTCCTCATAAGACTTGTGCTCCAGGCCCTTCACCAGCTTCGTTGCCCTTCTGTGGACACGCTCCAACACCTCCATGTCTTTCTTGTAGTGAGGGGCCCAAAACTGAACACAATATTCAAGGTGTGGCCTCACCAGTGCCGAATACAGGGGCATGATCACCTCCCTAGTCCTGCTGGCCACGCTTTTTCTGATACAGGCCAGGATGCCATTGGCCTTCTTGGCCACCTGGGCACACTGCTGGCTCATGTTCAGCCAGCTGTCAATAAGCACCCCCAGGTCCTTTTCCTCTGGGCAGCTTTCCAGCCACTCTTCCCCAAGCCTGTAGCGTTGCATGGGGTTGTTGTGGCTGAAGTGCAGGACCCGGCACTTGGCCTTGTTAAACCTCATACAGTTGGCCTCAGCCCATTGATCTAACCTGTCCAGATCCCTCTGCAGAGCCTTCCTACCCTTGAGCAGATCAACACTCCTGCCCAACTTGGTGTCATCTGCAAACTTACTGAGGGAGCACTCGATCCCCTCATCCAGATCGTTGATAAAGATGTTGAACAGGACCGGCCCCAAAACTGAGCCCTGGGGAACACCGCTCGTGACCGGCCGCCAACAGGATTTAACTCCGTTCACCACAACTCTCTGGGCCCGGCCATCGAGCCAGTTTTTCACCCAGCGAAGAGTGTACCTGTCTAAGCCGTGAGCCGCCAGTTTCTCTAGGAGAATGCTGTGGGAGACAGTGTCAAAGGCTTTACCGAAGTCCAGGTAGACCACATCCACTGCCTTTCCCTCATCCACTAGGCGGGTCACCTGGTCATAGAAGGAGATCAGGTTGGTCAAACATGACCTGCCTTCCATGAACCCGTGCTGGTTGGGCCTGATCCCCTGGTTGTCCCGGACATGGTTCGTGAGCACCCTCAAAACGAACCGCTCCATAATCTTCCCTGGCACCGAAGTCAGGCTGACAGGCCTGTAGTTCCCTGGATCCTCCTTCCAGCCCTTCTTGTAGATGGGTGTCACATTGGCAAGCCTCCAGTCATCCGGGACCTCCCCAGTTAACCAGGACTGCTGGTAAATGATGGAGAGCGGCTTGGCAAACTCCTCCGCCAGCTCCTTCAGTACCCTCGGGTGGATCCCATCCAGCCCCATAGACTTGTGAGCGTCCAGGTGGCATAGCAGGTCGTTAACTGCTTCCTCTTGGATTATGGGGGGTTTATCCTGTTCGCCGTCCTTGTCTTCCAGCTCAGGGGGCTGAGTACCCTGAGGATAACTGCTCTGACTATTAAAGACTGATGCAAAGAAGGCATTAAGTACCTCAGCCTTATACTTGTCCTCAGTGGCAATGTTCCCCCCCGCATCCAATAGAGGATGGAGATTCTCCTTGGCTCTCCTTTTGTCATTAATATACTTGTAAAAACATTTTTTGTTGTCTCTCATGACAGTGGCCAGGTTGAGTTCTAGCTGGGCTTTTGCCTTTCTAATTTCCTCTCTGCATGACCTAACGAGAACCCTGTACTCTTCTTGAGTTGCCTGCCCCTTCTTCCAAAGGTGATAAACTCTCCTTTTTTTCCTGGGTCCCAGCCAGAGCTCCCCGTTCAGCCAGGCCGGTCGTCTTCCCTGCCCGTTCTTCTTACAGCACATGGGGACAGCCTGCTCCTGCGCCTTTAAGACTTCCTTCTTGAAGAACGTCCAGCCTTCCTGGACCCCTTTGCCCTTCAGGACTGTCTCCCAAGGGACTCTCTCGACCAGTGTCCTGAGCAGGCCAAAGTCTGCCCTCCAGAAGTCCATGGTAGCGGTTTTGCTGGCCCCCCTCCTTACTTCACTAAGTATTGAGTATTCTATCATTTCATGGTCGCTAAGCCCAAGCCGGCCTCCGACCACCACATCTCCCACCAGTCCTTCTCTGTTTGTGAACAGCAGGTCAAGCGAGGCACCTCCCCTAGTGGGCTCGCTTACCAGTTGCGTCAGGAAGTTATCTTCCACACACTCCAGGAACCTCCTACACTGTTTCCTCTCTGCCGTGTTGTATTTCCAGCAGACGTCCGGAAAGTTGAAGTCCCCCACGAGAACAAGGGCTAACGACTGGGAGACTTCTGCCAGCCTCTGGTAGAATATTTCATCTGCCTCCTCGTCCTGGTTAGGTGGTCTACAACAGACTCCCAGCAGGATATCTGCCTTGTTGGCCTTCCCCCTCATCCTTACCCACAAGCACTCGACCTCGTCATCACTACCATTGAGCTCTAGACAGTCGAAGCACTCCCTAAAATACAGGGCTACCCCACCGCCTCTCCTTCCTCGCCTGTCCCTTCTGAAGAGCTTATAGCCATCCATTGCAGCACTCCAGTCATGAGAGTCATCCCACCGCGTTTCCATGATTGGCATTAGCTATTAAAACAATGTGCTCATACATCTACATAGCTTGAAATACAGGAATAGGTTATAATGGACCATCTCCATACATCCATCTCCATACATACATACAGCTGGATGTGATTCCAGCTCCCACAGAATAAGAAACTAATTGCTATAGAAGTCAATATTGTGAGTTTTAAAGTATTTTCTTAAAAAGTTATGATATTTGAAAATTTATGTAGAATTTTAGAATCTCCTACTTGATTACTGCAACAGTATCCTTCAAAGCCTTCAACTTCACCTCCCAGTCATTACCACCTCAAAGTTGTTTTGTACTTGTGATGTCTCGTTTTGACTGAGAGCTAGGCATGAACAAGATTCATTATTTTCAATTGGTCCTGTAAGATAATGTTATTATTGCATATGTTTATAAGAAATGTTGATTTCAGAGTATGAAGAAATCAAGCAGGGAAGGATGAACTACTTGTTTATAGGTAAGCACTGGAGCAATGGTTTGCATATTCTGTATACAGACGAGGCTCAAGATAACTCTGTAATATCCAAATGACAGTAGTACATTTTAAGTCAGGCATTCCACATTTCTGTAGAAGGAAGAAGATTAAAAGCTGCCTCCTGAAGAAGGATAGAGTGAAGTCTGGATATGGTCTCAGAAATGTTGTGGTTTCAGAAAGCTACATGTATCCCCAGAAAGGGGATACTGTTCAGAGTGTGATCCTCTGAAGGAGGGCTTTGATTTCATGAGCTTGTGCGGTATCCCAACTACTTTTGTTGCATGAATCAGAAAGCAAAATCTCTTGGAGTTCTAAAGCACAGGCAGCAAGATGGTGTCTCTAAATTGAATAGACATATTGCTACACATTATTTATTTTCTTGTATTAAACCTTTGTCTGGCTTTAAATAATTTTTCAGGGTATGTGATACATGAGGTGTTAATTTCCCACAGCTGTGGCAATACCTAAAATCACAGTACTAGCAGTGCAGTATCCAGCACTCCAATACAAAATTGGGCAGCTGCAGGAAGTTGCTGTGCTGGTTGTCCACTGAGATGATGTGGTTAGGTTTTGGTAACACAAAAGGTTACTATTGGGGTGGCATCTTCTATTGAGGGCTTGTAGCTGGAAGCCTTTAGGAATACATCAGTTTATCATAGACATTGATTGAACTATGAGGATTCACAAAAGTTTGTAACATCATCTATCTGCTTGCTAACAGTTTAAATTACATTATATTCTTCAGGATCTTTCTGGAAAGGTGCATTACTTGAGATATTCTCTTGAAACTAAGTTTGAAGTGGTGATAGGATAAACATTTTCAAAATATGGTCTCTGCTTTCTATGCAGTGCGCTGATGGCGATTTTTCATTTAATATATCATGTAAACTTGCTGCTGCAACATCAAGGAAAAAGCAGCAGGAGTATATTCTCTCATTCTGTGCAGTATGTATTTTGTGGAAATATGCATGCGATGAGCACTGATGTCAATCATTACACCATGCCCTATGTCCATAAAGCTTTTTCCCTTCGTTTGCCTCAGCACTGAATACTTCAGCAGCTTGAACAAGGAAAGGGGAAACATGCAAGAGGAAAAGCAGCAGAGGTGATTTATGCTATTATTGCTGCTACAGAGAGCTGAAGATGTCAAGGAATGGTAGTCTGATGACACTATTAGGAAAACAAAAAATATGTTTTCTTGTTAGAATATTTTCCTATAAAAGTTAACGGGATTAAGTAAATGGGATTTTCTATGGTTTTTTCCCTTTTCTTGTTTTTGCACACATTACAGGTAAACTACAAACCATTAACTCCTGCCTAACTATAATAGGAGGAAGTGTTTCTTTTAATGTAACTTTACTATTTCTTGACAGAAGGGAATATTTAATGAACCCATGAAAGAAAGGAAAGATGAGTTTTTAGAGACAAATTCAAATTCATCAGCAGCGTTCAGTTTCATGAGAGAGAAAGCTTAAATACTGAAGAGATGAAAACCTGAATAGAAAAGTTAACATTAGTTGTGAACTAGCATTGCTGAGTGACAAAAGTGGATATTCAGCTGTGGATTTGTTTCTTCTTGGGTACAAAATTCAATGGCATATTTTTTTTCCTGACAAAGAATCAAGAGAACGTCCTTTGTGAAACCAAGAAAGCTTTGAAGACCTACTGTTTAAAAGCAAGTTTCAAACTATAATACTATACCAATGAAGCCATAAATCACACATTTGGATTTTTCTTTTTGGTTTGGGGATTTCTTTTTGGTTTTGGGGGTTGTTTCCACCCCCCATGGCATATTAGGAAAAAAATATATCTATAAGCAAGAACACTTTTGAAATCAATCTTGATATAATCTTTGCAGAATCTAGTTTGCTGGTTTTATTCATTTTGAGTTTAGCTTGTGATAATCTACACGAAGTAGTAATATTCTGAAAGAGTTACAATGAGATGTTGTCATCATTATTAATGAGAAAATTGCTAGAATAGCAACCCATTCCTTGCTCAGAGAACAAATAACCATGAGTGGGAAGACTACGTTGGGATCAGAGCAGAATGCCATTAGTCTGCAGTTGATACACCTCCCATAAATGCACTTTTCCAAAGGAATTTGCAGACCTCATAAGGAAATATTGCATGTTATAAAGGCAAAGTCTCTTTCTAAACTCCCTAGAATTTATTAGAGTATACTGAGACTCTGTACATCATGCTGCTCAGTGCTATGGCTAAATATGAAAGTTTGACTTTTGCATTATATCCTTATGTGCAGACTGAGACTGTGACCCCCCTAAAAAAGAGATGATGCACTTAAAAGGTCAATGAGAGTTCCTATCACGTGGGACAGAGGTTGTGGGAAAACTTTGCAATTGCTGGTCATCCTTTTGACAGTTTGCTAGGGTTTTTATGGTAAATATGAGGAACTTGGGGTCCTTTGATATATCCCAAGCCCAGATATGTTTGGAAACAAACATCTGTGAACATTTTTAAGAGATTCTTGTTTCTGCCCAAATTATTCCTCAATTTTATAAAAGTTATTCCCACAAACATATTTCCAGCCAAGATTGTTCCTGTTTGTAAAGTGCTTTGAGATATTCAGATAAAGGTTAACATAGACTACAACTTTTCTGTGGGGCAGTTATGGCACATTTCACAGTTCTGGTCTCATGACATCCAAACTGAGGACTTCCTGCAGACCACTTTGCATCTCTTCTAGCCAACATACCTTCTTTTTCTTTCCAGAGAAACCAAAATCTCTCAAGAAATTGAGGGTATACACCTAGGTCTCATCCCATTGTGAAATTATGGGTGTAGAAAATACTGTGGTTGAGGAGTGTTCTGCAGACCCTCAGGAAAAAAACAGTCATAGACTACCAGGTGTATGCATTCTTCCAAAGGAAGAAAAAAGAGAAGGGAAGAAAAAAAAGCCCAATAATACAAAAAATCTCTAGATGTTTTTGGTTTTGGAAATAAGGAATGATTTCTATAGTCTTCCAGGACCTGTCACCATCAATTTCAGATAGAAATTGCACTTTTTTGGTGACATTTTCTTTTTACCTGAATCAGAGAGCAATTTTACATTAAGATCTGTGTCCAATGTTAAAAAGCCTCCTGAGAACCTTTTTCTTCACATTGTCAGCATGAAAGACAAAGTCTTCTGAAAACTAGGTCAGGAAATGACATCTCCAATGATATCCATCTATTTTGGCTCTGATAAGTCCTTCGAGAGGACTTGACTCAGAAGATCAATACAATGACAAACCACTAAAATGTACAAATTTTGCTTGCTGTTACTCATAGAAGAGTTGTGTACTGAACAGTCATAGTACCCTGCTCCTTCACAATAAACATTCCACATCTGATCAGGAAAGGGTATCTCATTATCAATGCCCACCCGAGCAATCACCTTAGCTAAAAATGTCTCCAGGAGGCAGTAAGTGGCAGTGACATATTTTATTTACATTTATACAATTATTATTTGATATTATATGTACAAAAATATTTTTTTTTTCTCTTCAGTATGTCTGGGAAATTCATGGCAAGGTAATAATGACCATGTGATTTTCAAGTTTCATAGAAGTGACTGTCCAGATATCTCTTGTTAGCTAGAACAGTCAGGTATTTCATTACCATTTTGTGTTTAGTTTTTAGCTATTTTTAATTTCTAATGCTAGAAGACATAAATATCTCTGTGGAGGTGAAACACACTGGACTTATTATTATTATTGTTATTATTGTTATTTGTTACATTTTCATGTGTATCATGATATATTCAGTTATATATTACCTAGTCTGAAAGCAAACCATTTTATATGCAGATTTAAGGTAATGAGCATTCAACTTTAAAAAATGGTTCTGGTATCCTGTAGCTTCTCAATAATAATATGCTCTTACATTCCAACAGAGAAGGATGGATTATGGGTTTTTCAATTTGCATCAGGCATATTAATTGCAGAGTAGGATTTCCACATAAAATATCAATGTACTGGAACAAACTGTTAATGTACCAGAATATGAACACTTACATTCATTTCTTGAGATTTAAAAGCAATCTTCTTTTTCATACATCTGAAGAGCATTTTTTTAAAGTCTGTTAATGAGAATAACGTAACCAATGTTTTCTGAAAACCTTAATTAGCTTAAGTGTTAATAGTGCTTTCCTAGTCATTGTACTAGCAAACAATACAACAAGCCATTAGGGAAGGAAAATAATTTACAGAGTATGGAAAAACTTCAGAGCAGCTTTTAAAAAACATGCCATGGAAGATCAACTTTATGTTGTAGTAGCAAGCAAAGAAACATTGAATTCAAGTTTTACTTCTTTTTTTTTTTTCCCTTGGGAGAAGAGATTCCTAGACTAATAAAAGTGTACTTGGAAGTGAAGTTCAGCTGGCAATTTGCAAAGTGATTTTAATGATATAGAATAGCTAGATTCTACAGATATAGAATAGGTTTATGTTTTATCAGATTCATTCGCATTACACACAGACTCCAAGAAATATGTTTTAATAGGTATTAATAACATCAAACAATTTTGCTGTTTGATGTAAAGAAAAAATTTGTTTAAGAGCAGGTAAGTAAATATTAGATGAAAAGTCTTTTTTATGGCTCTTAACAGTGCAAAAGGGATTGTTTACAACCATTACCTTATTATTTATCTTATTATTTATACACCTGAGCAAGTATATATCTTATTGTTCATTTTCCAATAGTAGACTACAACTGCACTAAAAATACGCTGTTGTCAAGACAAATTAATTCATTCTTTGTTTATATTGTTTTGTTTTACGACTGCTCTGTTTCAAACTACTAATCTTGAATGGACCTTCAACTTTTTCTTTTCTTTTTTTTCCCCCTTTTTCTTAAAAACAGCAAATGAATGCAGGTCCTTCCTTTTAAAGCCAAACAGAAAGAGAAAAATATTTGAGTTTGCATGCCACAGCTGCAGGCTGTGAATTATCACACTAGGGAAGAGTGGAAATACCACCCACATAATCCAACAAGAGGCCTGATTCATTTTGTGTTTGAAGCAATCATTGTGGTCTTACAAAGCTGAAATGAGTTTCCTTTGCAATCTTCAAAGGAGAAAAAAATGAGAATATCATCCTTACTAGTTCAAAGCAAGATTCCACTTTTTAATTTATTTTTACTCCTATTTCTCATTTTTATTTTTCTTCCTCAGTTTCTTACTATTTTGCAACTAGCTTGACTTTACATATAACAGTGGAATTGAATTTGAGATAGGATATAAAGGAGAGCCAAGCAATATCTTCCCAGCCCTATCAATCCCAGCTCAACTTGTGACAAATGATTTAGTTAGTGTGTAAGAACCAGATCCAAGGAACTTTGCGGAGCTTGTTTTTTAGGCTTCTAATTGTCCCGGAGCAATCAGAAAACCTTGCTTCCTATCTCACACATAGGGGCAGTTGTTGCCATCTGTTTAAGATCCCAGTGGAAGCACCTGCCTAGGGTCCTCTCTAAATATGCAGGACTCTACTCAGTATGCGTAGACACTCTTTATGTAGCTTCCTACAGATCATCAATAGTGAATAATAAGGAAAGAGATATTAAATTCTGCCTTTTAGATTCTTTACTCAAGATGGGCTGTAGGGAGGTTTTGTCCCCTTGGGATCCTAATGCTTGAATTTTCACTTGAAGAGCTTTAAAGAGCTCAGGATCTTTCTTTCAAAAAAATGAGTGGATTAATGATTTAAAAGTTCAGCTTCTGACATGAAATGATGACTGCAGTAAAAGTCTGCTGGTTGCAGTACTTGTCCAGAAACAATCCTTGTTACTGCCTCAATATATTCATACACATGCTGTCCCTCTCTTCATACAATGCTGTAGTCACAGGGTTGTGGTTATTAGGGCAGGAGGACAGAAGGGAGGAAAGAAGGAAGGAGGCAGGGAGGAAGGGAGAAAGAAAGAAAGAAAGGTATTTGATTTGAATTCTCTTGAAGAAGAAAGTAGAATTAAATATATGGGGTTTTTTTGCAGTTGGACTAGGGGATCTTTGTAGGTACCTTCCAACTGGAACTATTTTTTTCTACATCCCCAGAGAATATCTTGGACATGAGATTAATGCTTCCGTTCTACAGGAAGTGGAAACTGCACCTGTATGTTTAATGTGTGTGAACAGGTGCACTTTGAGAACACTTTCCAGATCAAATCTCAGTTGAGTCAGATAGCTGCATGAACAATTTCAGGATACTGACCAAGCTTGGGCCTGGGTGATGTACTAACCTGCTCAGTTCTCTCAAGAAATTGTAAGGATGTGGAAGAGCTCGTCTCTTAACCTGACTTTACAAGTGTTTATCATAGAAAGTTCATAGATTTCAGATTGTTTCTAGCAAAGATTTAAATTAAGAGATTTAAACCCAAGTTATATTATATGGTTCTAAATCTTTAGTCACATCCATATGTGCTTAAATTCATGTGTATTTCAAAACAAAAACCTAGGTCAGTACTTATTCAGTGACAGCAGAGATATGGCTCAGAATTCAGTGAATTCCCACAAATTTTGCTGAGACCAGTTAAGTTCTAAAGAGGTATAGGTAGTATATTTAATAGCCTTAGACATATGTAATGATCTTGCAGTAATCATTGTTTTAAGCTTCCATAAAGAAAAATAAAAAACTGGAAAAAAAAAAAGTCAACTAACCACTTTTCAGTTTACTCATGAAACATAACCTTAGCTGTATTTTATTACGTACATTAAGGACCTGTAATCTCTAAAAAGCTTGCCAGGCATTGCCTGTGAACTCACGCTAACAGGCATCCTAAACAGAAAAGGAACCTGAATACAGGGGAAATAACTGTTCTGAGAGCTTTGGCATGGTCCTCGTTGCCAGGGAAACCTCTTCTTTGTCTCTACGTGTTCAGAATGGCTGCCTCATTAGACACTGAACCTGATCATCACTTTACACTATGGGGGAAAAAAAAGAAAAAGGGAAGGGGAAAAGCTAACAGGACTACAAATCTTTAAGAAAATGCCAAGAATGAATAGGGGTAATCTTAAATAAATCTATGTGTAATTATAATCATAATTATGTTCTGTTGAGAGTAAATTTGCCCAGGCTGCTTCATTCCACATTTATATGCAGGTGAAGGAATGAGCAATTCTTGATTGTCTTTTACTGAATTTAAAAAAAAAAAAAAAGTGCAAACCACAAAACTGGTCAAATGCCTGTTTTGTCTAAAATATATCTCTTACTTAATATTGCAAAACGTCTATTTAATAAGGTCATTCAGCTTATTTAACTGCCTGCTTTAGCATTGCTGCAGCAGATTTTATTGATGGAGTCAGAAGCATAAAATGGCAGGGAAAAACCTATAGAGGTGCATTTATTACTCTGATCATAAACAGGAGTGGTGAAAAAATAGTAAAAAAGTGAAAATATATAGTGACAAGAGAGTTACTTTATATTAACTACTAAGTTTTAATCAAGATACTAAAACCAGCACCACATGAACATCTGAAGCACAGCAGAACTAGATGCAGTTTCAAGGCATTACTCATTGGTAATGCAACTATGAACCCAAGGTCCCCCAGGAGCTCAGCTCCTGCCCTTGGCTGATGAGAAAAGCCTTTGAAAACAGGGTCAGAGCTTAACCTCCACCTTCTGTGGCTTATAAATATCAACAAAGGGAAAGGATTTTAAAGTCATCGTCCCCACAACTCTGTTCTCTGAGATGAAAAATGAAATCCAAATCACAGGTGAAACAGTTAACAAATGTCTAACTTCTCTACTCATATTTTTGAAGAGGGAAAGCAACCCAGCTAGAAATTTTTTTTTCTTTTTGCAACTGTACCAGATGTGAAACTAAGTAGTTAGGTGCAAAAACAAGAGCACACCTGACCAGGTGGTCTGAGATTAACTGGTTACTTTCCAAGAGTATAAAGAAATGATACAAACTGGATTTACATGCACCTGGAGCCATTTTCCTTCTTTCTCAGTGATACACTATGCTGAATCTCTGACTGTTGCCTAAGGAACAGTATTTAAATTATTATTTTTTTTTTAATAAAAGAATGCTTTTCATATAACAAACATTTCTATGGATTTTTTCCCCCCTCTGTGATAGCATTACTAAAATAGGGTTTGCAGATTACAGCTAGAAGAAAAGAGCAAAGAAATGGCAGAGTGTAATCACCTATCCACTACATGTCAAGAACACACACACACTTAGTCTCCTTGGAAAATTCAGTTCCATGGCGAAGTGCTCTCAAAAGTTAATGAAAGATGAGTCACTACCAAGGTAAATAATTTTTCCAAATGGGGACCTGAGGCAGATATTCTGGAGGGTTCCTGTAACCATCAGTGTGTTTTGCTTTCTATATGGCACCCTTTTAAACAGTTACACATAGAGAAGAACTAGATGAAGATATTTAAAATCAATATACAAGGCAAGAAGTAGCAGCGAGGAAGATACCACAATATTGTTTGAAGTAGGCCAGATATGAAAGATTTGAAGCAACTGTTCTTTGTACCACTGACTTAATAACAACTTTTGGTAAATATAGGGAAAGCAAATGGTTCCTCTTGGCTTCCCTTTTGAGCAAATACACGCAAGGACACCAAGGTTTGAAAAAGAAGATTAAAAACCACTGCCTGAATCTTAATGCATAAATGTGTGAGCCTGGATGTCTGTGAGAAAAGGTAATTAATTAGAAGATACAGTTATAACTGGGTAGAAGTTATTATGATCACTCTATTTTGTTATGATAGTTTAACTGAACCAGGCTGGAAACTCTAGGACTTCAGTGTGAGCTACATTTCAAAGTCCCATTCATGTTTTGAGCTGTCAAGTACCAGATTTTTTCTTGAGTTAAGTCTCTACTGACATCATTTCTTGATTGCATTAACAGACCTAAAATGTAAAATCTTGTGTCTCTTCATTTTTGAAGAGGAGTTTAGAAAGAATACTGAAGAGATTTCAGTAACGTACTGATCTCTCAATGCAAAAAGAGAAAAATGTTTAAGAAAAAATATGTATACTTTTCAGTCTCAAATATTTTACAGAAATATAAGGCATGCTTTCTCACACAAAAGCACACAAAAGCACAGGGCAGGGAAATTCAAATACAACTTTTGATCCAGCATAGTTTTTAAGATTATACATTAATTTTAGCCTTTATATGAATTAGTTGCTAATATCTAATTGCTAAAAAATACACAAGTTGTACTGCTTTTATGGCTCAGGGCCCCACTTTAAAGAAGGAAAAGCTTCCTCCTATGCACTTTGTAAAATTTCTACAAAAGCTGTACTTACCAGTGCATTGAAAAAAATTTCTTTTTCAATGTACCAAACTGTACAAGGTACTAAATAGCTCACATTCCTTTATTTTACATACAGTGTTGTGAGACCCAAGGAAACAGTCTTATCAAGGTTTAAGGCCATTAAATATTACACACCGAGTATGCAGGTCCTAGGGCAGAAATGAATGCACAATCACCACAATCATTGAATCAGAAACTTCCAGAACTAAAAATATAAGCAGTTTTAGTTGGAGGTAGAAGACCATGAAGGAAAAAGGATGCTTATACAGACTGCAAAAGCCTTAGAAGTCTCCAGGCAAAAGTCCTTAAGTCGTCACTGAGCTCACAAACGGATGCTTGCACATACAAGTCAGCCTTTCAATACAAAAATAAGAAAATAAGTAAGCAAAAGGTTTGGACCTTTCAGAGTGGTTTAGTTGACAAGCAGATTGTATATTATAGATGCCTAATATCCTCACAAGGTCCTTGGTCCTATGTTGCAGTGTGCATCTTACTCTCTGATCCCAGCATACCTCCAAAGCCACTGCAAGAAAGAAAGCAGCAGGTCAGCTTCATCTTTATCCTATTATTTTTCACATGTGACAGTGCGCACCCCTTGGATAACCAACTAGAAGCACTAAATGCAAGCAATGATGTAACTCCTAGCTCCTGCACAAGGCATATACAGAAAAAGGGATGACATAATTTGTTTAAGGTATATACGGAAGTGACACAGAAAAAAGGCACAGGTCTCCTACCTTGGTGTTATCAGAACATGATGATTGCCTATGTTTCTTTCTTGTGTTTATTTCTTCTCTTGAAAAGCCATCTTTAAAGATGCATGCACATCTTCCTGCTAAGGTACCTGCATTAACAGGCACAGTGAGTGAAGGGAATCTTAAAGTTTGTATTTGAGTCCAGTGAGAAAATTGCAATCTGTTGTCTCTCTGCTCTGCTTCTCTATTTGGTGAATATAATCAACAAAAACACTTTGTCAAAGCTGGAAGGAGAAATCAGAAGCATAAACTAGAAATTGGGTTGCCAAATGGTAATTATCCTACCAGAGCCCCAAAATTACACCCTTTGTTTGGATGCTTTGAATATGACTTCACCTTCAAAAGGAAGTATTATTATCAGTCAATTGATATTTTTAAACACCATATTGTCACTGCTAAATGAAAATCACTGACTGCTCTCACACAAATTTGGTACTGGCAGAGCTATAAAAGTATCCTTTCTAAGTGCTAAGCCTTGGGACATAGTGTTTGTGCAGTCTAACAGCAGTTCTTGTCTCAGCATAACATACATTAAAAATCTAGAACACGTTTTAAGGATTATTTTTAGGTTTTCTTTCCCTGTCTCTCCATGCTTTTGCTATTGAAATTATCTCTGAAACAATAGCATTACATGCATATTTGTGACTGGTATTTCAGCTATATTCAAGAACATTTGAAAGGATGCAAAAAGACACTTTCTCTTGTGGGTTCAAAATTTTAGCTGTACTGGCATTGGCATTGCAGGTGAAAGACAAAAAAAGAAGAAATTAACCTGTTGGTAGCAACCTACCGTTGTCAGTCTTATTCCCAATCACACCAAGGCAGAAAGCAGCCCTGACATTTCTGTGACTGCTCCAGCCCATTGTAAACAGGAGGTGGCAGTTCTAGTCTTTTATCCAATATGCTGCAGTGTTATAAAATGGCAGTAACTAGCTGGGGAAGACAGTTCCACAATACGCAAGCTAAATAGCTTTTCCAAGTCTAGCCAGAGCTGCTTCCCCTTTAATCCCTTTTTGCAGGAGGCTAAAAAGTGCTACAGAAAGAAAAAAAGAAAAAATTAGAGCAGCTTTCTGACAGCTCAGTATTGGTAGTGTGATAAAGACTCTGGAGCTATCTGCACTACATCCGAGGTTTTTTTTTCAATGTGCAACCACATAAAAACTGTCTTTTTAGGGCTTTTGGGGAAACAAAATCCTCTTTATTCATCTTGTGCTCTCTCTCTCATGCATTAGTTTCACAAATTTTTCTTATCACAGACAATGTTTTTCTTCTATAATACTAAAATTCTCCCTAAAACCAAACCTCCCCTGTTACATGGCAGGGTGAAAGCTAGCAGGAGTGGACCTAAAATCCAACGCAGTCTATGAAACAGACCATTATTTTTTAATTTCTGTTGCCTTTC
The DNA here is from genome assembly GCF_964195595.1 of Calonectris borealis. NCBI lineage: Eukaryota > Metazoa > Chordata > Aves > Procellariiformes > Procellariidae > Calonectris > Calonectris borealis. The sequence goes on from NC_134316.1 coordinate 32,379,931, forward strand.
CGAGATGCCCTTCATTTGCTAGGAAGACATTGCTTTATCGTTAAAGTAACTTCAGGATGAAATCTCCTCTGCTGGCTCTAGATATGGAAATGAGAGCCTCAAACCACATGTTAAAAAACCCTATGACAGTGAAGACCAATAGCAAAGTAGATCCACTCTGAAAGTCTTTCACCACAGAAGGAAAAGAAGCAGAATAGGGGAGGTAAGAGGGTGTGAAGGACAGTCTGACATCTAAGAGAAATAATACAAGCAAGCATTGTATTTACTGCTTTTTAATCCAGCTCTATGTCTGATTATGAAAAATGTCAGGAATCACAGCAAAATATATTGCACAATCATGTTGAGAATTTTATAGAAGGTCTGGAAACTAGGTAGAAGTGAGAACTACTAAAAACACCTGACATTCAGAATCATGCAGGGTAGCACATATCTGCAAGGTGCTAGTCTCCATGAAGCTGTATAATGTAATTGCCAAACTACAGCTTTTCTTAGGAAGAGGCTTGGGATGCTTCATTCTGATCAAATCGTTTTTACCTTTGTGATATTCCATCTACATTGTAAGTAACTTCTCTCAGAGTAGAACGACAGCTTACTATCATGGTGTGTGAAACTAGGACATAATGTCATGGCCATAGATAACAAAATATCCTACTCTTCCTATCCTGTCATCCAGTGGGAACTCCTGTAGTCAGAGATTCAGCGGTGTACATTAATCTTCACAGGGTTGTACAGGACATCTCTAACTCAATTCCTCTACATTCTCACAACTGAGTACGTCTAATTGCAGAAGGATAAGACATGACTCTGATATTGCTAATCAGACAGGCACACACTCTGACATGTTTCACAATAAGAGGAGAATCCGGATCACGTCTTGTAGCTGTGGAGGAGAATAAGAGTGATAAGGCCAGTACTGAACTGAGGAAGAAATCTGGTTATAATTGTGGAAGTATTGAGGAGGCAGGAAAGTAGTACAGAGGTATCGACACATATCATAATTCCAGGATCTTTCTGAGAGATTTAGGAAGCATTTTAAGGATTTGTGTACAATGAAGTTCTCACAGTTTAATTATTGTGTATCAGCTGAGCCATGGTAACAGTCCCCAGGAATGCCTTTTGGCCAAAGTCAGGTGAACACTGCTTACTCTTCTTTCCAACCTAACTATGTTTGACTATATTGCATTTACTGAGCACTAGAGGAGCACAGATGAACAGGTTAGTGGTTCTTCTGACATATAGTACCTCAGGCTGTGTTAATCTGACATGATATCTATGTTTCCTTGGATTATTTCCTAAAAAAAGTACTGAGGCAGGGTAAAATCAGCACTGCATATCCTAATTTAAGGGGACATCTGGCAAACCAAACTTCTCACACAGAAGATCTCATGGTAAGAGCTAAGAGGCTGTGAAAAGATTCACAGATGTTCTAGGTATAAAACAGAAAAAAAGAGTACGGCTCAGGTTCCTAAGCTTCTGTTCTAAGCAGGTAGGTGCCTTCCTGCTCACCGCAGAGATCCTTCTTTTTAAGGTTTGAATTTTCTTACATTTTCATAGTCTCCCTCTATCCATGAAAAATAAGAGCAACCCCCAACTGCACCACTCACAAGGAACAATATTTACTTGTTACAGGAAAGAGATTTGGAGCCAAAACTTGAATTTCATTTCCCTGTGTATGTGCAAAACCCAGACATCATGGGGCATCCTGTGATATGTTTTTTCCATTGACTCCACTGAAAATAGTATCAATTCTGCATAACTATCCTGTTGCGTAGGACTAGAATCTCCATGAATCCCTAAGTTGCATATCCCTGACAAGTGCCTTGAAGAGCAACCCACAGAGTTAGTCTTTTTTTCCCCTCTCTCACACACTGATATTCTTTTATGTAATAAGGACAGCTCTATCTCTGAGAATACTTCACCTTAGAAGACCAGTTAGCATTTGGGAGACCAGAGCTCAAATTCCTCTTGCTGTGTAAGCATTGGATGCTAATCTCACACATAGACGTTCCACGTGGCTCATGGTGGCATGCAGACACCTGCACAGTTCAGCTGTGTTCTGAGCAGACAAACGCAACTCAGCACTCCTGCCAAGAAGGGAAAGAGTTACCTATTCTGGGAATCACATTTTGAGTGTTTTGAGGTCTAGCAGTGGCTATGATAGCTATATAGCCTTGTAGATGTCCCCTGGGAAAGGAAGACAAATAAGACAGCATGGAAACTGAGGCAGACAGAGAGCAATGTGGTCACTGAAAGGCAGTTCTGAGACTACAAAGTAGATGATGTGGTATCTATGCCCCTCTGAGTAATCACATATATATATATATATATATATAAAGCCCTTGTTGAAGCTCAGTTATGTAAACTGTCCTGATAGTTTCAGTGAGACTTCTGAGGAATAAACTTAGGTGTGTGGTTCAGTAGAATCATAGAATCATAGAATCATTAAGGTTGGAAAAGACCTCTGAGATCATCGAGTCCAACCATCAACCCAACACCACCATACCTACTAAACCATGTCCCTAAGCGTCTCATCTACATGTCTTTTAAATACCTCCAGGGATGGTGACTCAACCACTTCCCTGGGCAGCCTGTTCCAAGGCCTGACCACTCTTACAGTAAAGAAATTTCTCCTAATGTCCAATCTAAACCTCCTCTGGTGCAACTTGAGGCCATTTCCTCTCGTCCTATCGCTAGTTACTTGGGAGAAGAGACCAACACCCACCTCACTACAACCTCCTTTCAGGTAGTTGTAGAGCGCGATGAGGTCTCCCCTCAGCCTCCTCTTCTCCAGGCTAAACAACCCCAGTTCCCTCAGCCACTCCTCATAAGACTTGTGCTCCAGGCCCTTCACCAGCTTCCTTGCCCTTCTCTGGACACACTCCAACACCTCCATGTCCTTCTTGTAGTGAGAGGCCCAAAACTGAACACAGTATTCAAGGTGCGGCCTCACCAGTGCTGAGTACAGGGGCATGATCACCTCCCTAGTCCTGCTGGCCACGCTTTTTCTGATACAGGCCAGGATGCCATTGTCCTTCTTGGCCACCTGGGCACACTGCTGGCTCATGTTCAGCTGGCTGTCAACCAGCACCCCCAGGTCCTTTTCCTCTGGGCAGCTTTCCAGCCACTCTTCCCCAAGCCTGTAGCGTTGCATGGGGTTGTTGTGGCCGAAGTGCAGGACCTCCAACAAGAGAAGGAATACAGTGTATCAACTCCACTAGACTTTTAAAATGTTTGAAAAAAGCTTAGAAAGAAATATAAAGTCTCAGACATGCAAACAAGTTGCTGAAGGTTAAAAATCTGTTGCCTGTCAGCTGAGACACTCTAACTGTTCATGTGAATTCTCTTTCATTGCAGATGTGACTAAGTCAAATTATCCCAATTTTGCAAGAGTAGAAGCCCACACATTGACAGGAGAGGAGGGGGGAGGAGAGGAGATGAAAATGGAGAGGAAGAGAGAGAGACAGAGGGAAGGGAAGAAGGAAACTACCTGCCATCAAGAATCAAATAATTGAGTAAAATGTCAAGGATAAAATCATGGTTTCTGGAAGCAGAGAGACAGTACTTATAGACATGTGAAAAACACTAATCTAAACAAAAAATGAAAAGTGGCACAGAATTCAATTATACATTAGAAGTCAGATAATTTCACAGCAAACAGTATATTTTGTATTTCTCCCTTTTTACCATCTCAGTATTTGTAAAATGTAACTGATTTTACCTGAGATTTCCCCCCCCCAACATTAGATATGACAATGTCTATCTTAGTTTACTTATTTTCACTACGTTCCTCCTAGAATTTTGTACATAGTAAGCAGATTTGTCCAATAAGTTATTAGAGACCTTTTCTTCTGCAAAAACATTAGAATAAGCTTTTTTATGTCTTCTTCTTCTTTTTTTTTTTTTTTTTTTTCGCTTTCTCTAGACCATATATGCATATAGATGCATATTCTCCTCCACTGTCTTTTTGGTCTTGCCTGTTGCATTCTTCTCACTTTTGTCACCAGTTTTGCTTCAGGAGCATTAGACTGTTTCATTAGTTATGACTCATCAGAGAGGCATAATCATACCAATTCCTGCTCAGTGTCATCCACTCTCATTTAAATATAAAGTCTTTGCCTGCTGCTGAGCTATCAAATATGTTTTATTCCCTGGATATTATAATAAAAATTGAAACTGCCTTTTCTTTCTTCTATCAAGAGGAGGAAACAAAGTTGTGGTTTTGTTTTGCTTTACCTCTCAAATGTTCACGTCATTTCTAACTATCCTAATTTCTTTCTTTCTTGTGAAGGGTTTATTATGAATTGTTTTGTTAAATAAATCAGATTGTGGTCTAAATAAAATTAGCCTAGAAATTTAACCAACATAATGATAAAATGGAAATTTTAAGCACAAGACATTCTTCATTGAAATTGTCGGGTTTTCTGTTTAAAAACAAACTCACAGATACTGAGTTTGTGATAAAACAAGCAAGACTGAAACCTGCAAGTAACTCTGAGTTTGCAGATTGTCATTAGCATAGATGTAGTATTGGTAGTAGTGACTTATTTCTCCTTTAAAAAATATTAAGAAAAGAGAACAAATCTTTAGTGGTATATCTACTTTCTTTAGCCATTAATCACTAGCACCAAAACCTCATAAATACGGTGACAGACACAGAGTAATCTTTATATTTCAGAAAAGGTCAATCAAAAATAGATATGGTAAAAGTCCAGTCAATAAATAATCTTATAAGGCTAAACATTGCACTCATTCTTTTCAAGTCACTCATTAGTCATCCACAGTGCCCTCAATGACATTTTTAACGTATTATTTCAAAGTCTTTTCTTTATTATTGAGAAGCGAAATATTTTTAGCTTGCAAAGCTCCATCTGCAGTCGAGGTCTGGTTCACCATAAATGAACAATTTCCCAGTGGACAAGAAACTACTGTGACAGGAACATTAATAATACCTCTGAACATCTACTGCCCCATTTCATTTTTTTGAAGAGACTTACAGTTTTATGGAGAAATACTGGAGAAACAAAAAGGAGACGGAAAGAAGAGGTAGGAAAGGTTATTTTGTGGCTAAAGCTGGTTGAATTATTCATTGTTTAACATTTCATCTTTTAAATTACTGCTTGAAATTACAATCCTAAGACCGTGTTTTCAGTTTCAGTAGAAGGAGCTGCATCTTTGCATAACAGGCCATTCCTTTAAGGGTAAAATTTCTGAAGATGGTTAAATGACTTAGGTATCACTTTGAACTTGAAAGACACTAGATGTCTTTCAGGCATTTTCTAAAATCCCTGGAAATGGCTTAGATGCCCATATAATTTTTTGAATTGCCTCCCCCCACCCTTGATATCCAACAAGCATTAGGAAGTCTAATATAAGCATCTAATTTTGAAAATTTGTCCCTTATGAATGTACTGTTCAATGTGTTCCTTTTGTTCTGCATTGAAATTATTCACACTGAATTTATAAAGCTATTAAACACATTGTAATAAGTTGCTGAAGAGATTTAGTCTTTTTTATAATCTAAGAATTTAAAAATCTTAATTTTGATAAACTTTTAAATTACTTAGGTCACAGAGTCTTATTTTCAAAAATGTCTCCATGTCTGAGTAGTCTGTCTCATTGAAAGTTACCATTTGGCTGTAATATTATTCATGGGATGTATTTGATCTATTCACATTTTATCTATTCACACAGGAGATCTGCTCTTCAGCTATTTGATGGCGGTTTTACGAGGACTATAATGACAAATATCCAAATATAAATGATTAATAAATCACTTATGCAGTTTCAGAAAAATAATCTGCTCAGTGATTAAAAAAAAGTGAAGAAACTTTTCAGTTTGGGAATATAGAGGCTGCCAAATACTTGTAAATAATTTGTAAAATACAGAATGAATTTGCTAATCACTAACAAATAAATAAAGGGAGAAATACAGGGAATTCAGAGAAAATAAGAATGCTCAAGGGCATGGAAAAAACTAATAAGAGCATGAAAACACTGGGATTTTTCTTCTGAAAGGAAAAAAGACAAATCAGAAATTTATATAAAATAATGAATGATCAAAAGAGCATAGCTGAAAAGACGAAAAAACATTTCCTATCCCAGTTCTATATATAGATATATATATAGATATAAGAACAAAGAAATGATTAAATGGTGGAAGGCTTGAAGTAAATAAAAGGATATAGTTCCTCACAAAACGTTAAGTCACTGAAGCAAAGAAACTGAAAAGAATAAAATGAAGACTGGACATGCAATCCCCGGTGTGGATCAGTGTGGCACTTCTAACCCAAACAGTCTGGGTGAAAGGGAGATCCCACCCACCCTGGACTAAGACTAGGTACATGAAGGAGACCTCAGGCTACTTACAATGGCACAGCAGTACTTCTTGTCGGTGACGTATAGATAATGCACCGAGTAGGACTGCACTGTAAAGGAAGGTTGTATCTCACAGGTTCACGGGCTTTGATTTTGCCATCTGTTTAGGGGGAGGATAATGCAATACAGACCAGGACAAAAGAATTGCTATATTTATTGTGTTCTATTTCCCTTATGAAACTGTATAAATCCTAGTTGTGCAACAACTTTTGAGACTGAGGATAAGTGGAAGAAGAAGTTACAAACATGAAAAGAGAAACGTTGATACATAACACATTATGCTGGTGGCAGTATTTGGGAAATATTCTTATGACCTACATTTCTAATTAACAGCAACTCAAAAAGTTTTGTTTCTTGCTGAGTTATATGTGTGAGAAGATAGTTTTGTATCTGTCGACCATTTCTCTCGCTCTACAGATGTTGATCTGAAAACTGATATTTGCACAGTAGTACCTACTATATTTAGACATTATTTTTCTGTTATTACCCAGATTTACTCAGTACAGTAAAACTCTAAGAAACAAAACAGAAATAATTTTCAAACTCTCCAACCATAACATGCATACTTGCATGTTTTGTAAAGGTATGCAGAAGGTCTAAAAACTTGTTTGGTTTCAATATGAATCTTCTGTACAAGGCAGACATTGTAGAGAACTTTTTAAAAGATCCATTAACATCTACTGTCTGAATCTTCATAAACTTAGTTCAGAGAGAGAATAAAAGCATTTTTGCATGATTGGATTTAGAGCAGCAGCAACTGGTCCTGACTGGGTATAGGCAGCATAAAAAATTATTTAGCTGTCAGCTCAGCCATTGATAACTGTCTACATACATCTGCTGAGTCCATGCCAGTTGTGGAGTGGATCTCTTTCTCTGAAATTTAGGGACACCACCACAGATAATTAATTCATTATTGTGAACTGACTTCACAACAGTTTAATTAAGATTGCAGATCAGCCTTAGGGCTAACTATTATTGTGGCATAGATGATAATTTAAAAGTTGAATAGCACTGATCTGGACATGCTAGATTAGTCACTTGGAAACAGTGTTTTCACGTCTATTAAAAAGCTTCATCTTTATCATAATATTTGAAAATCTCTTGCCTGATTTGCTGACATCATGCATGCAGCAAAGGCTTTTTGTATATATGTTAGTAATGAACAGTCTTTGGAGAGAGGCTTTGAACAGCAGAGATCTGTAAACATAACCTTCACTGCTCAGTAAGTAAATAATGGACCAACAACTTAGGGAAACACAGAAGGTGCAGGAGATAAAAATCAAGATGGCTAGTCACAGTGCCCAGTTAAGAGAGCATTACTTAACCTTCTGATTATAAAGCTAAAACTGCCAACTTGTGAACCACGTGAAAGAATGATTAAGCACGTTGATCTTAGAATATGAGTTTGAATCAGCCAAAAATGGAAAACAATTGGACTCAGAATGAAAATGTCTCTTTCATTATAACCATTACTAAGACTGAATGAGCTTTTATAACAGCAGGAAAGCAGAGTAACAGTTATACTCCAGTCCCTGTGCGTACTGGAGAGTCTGAATGGGAAGTGCCCTTTCCCCACTAGATGATTGAAAATAAGCAGGTGATGAGACACCAGTTTGCTGTGAAAGAGCAATAAAATATAAACTTATAGAGAAAGTGAGCTGTTCTGTTTCCACTTGTCCTGCTGTTTTCATTTGTTTCTGAAGCTTGATTACTTGGGTACAGCAAAGAAACAATTCCCATGAGCTATTTTCTCATTTTGAGAACAGAAAGGAATAATATCAAGTGGTGCAAGGAAGCAAGGGTGACTAAGACTGGTAGTTGTGAGGGCTTAACATTTCTCGGAACCCTCTAGGGTCAGTTCCCTTCTGAAGACACTTATTCAGAATCTACCTGTTGCTTTTAGTAAGAACGCTTTCAATAGATTTATTTGCTTTAAAGAAGACTATGGAAGAAAAGAATGGCTTATTCTATTCTGTCACGCACATCATCAACCAATTTCGAAGCCAAACTCCAGTTACAGAAACTTTATTACTGGGGATACCTGAGTCAGGATTAAAAACCCAAACAAAATAAAGTAAAACCAAACCAAACCAAACCAAACCAAACCAAACCAAACCAAACCTTCTTGACTTTTAGGTCATAAGTTGAGCTGGGCTGGTAGTTAGAATAAACTTCCACTTGTACACAAAACAGATATTATCTGCAAATCGCTGAGATAATAAAAGCGGAACCCCATAATGCTGTTTAGAAAGATGCACTCTAGAGTAGAGCAGAACTTTAGGCAAAGATTGTTCATATTCTGGGTGACTTTTTTCTACAAAAGAACTTTAGCTTTTTTCCTCCTGTTTTTTCCCCCTTCTTGCACAGAAGAAGTGGTGAATCTGCACATTTATAACATCTGTTAAATATTTAATAGCACTCCGAACATTGTTTAAATTCCTAGAAAAGAAACCTTATTTTATGTACTGCTGTAAAATTAGAAAATTTACTTAATATTACTTAACCATATATTAAAGAACATAAATAGTGAAGGAAAGACTATGTGAAAAGTTATGTAACATCAAAAAAGAGAGTTATTTAAGAAAAAAAGAGTTTAGAAGTGTTTTGTTTATGCTATTGTTTACAAATTCATTAAAAATTTGAACGTGCCAAGGAGTAGGATTTAGTTAGCTTGAGGTGTGAAGAACACATGCATATTTAAGTTTTGACCTGTAGTTGCATCTGTTTGAAACCCCATAGGCACATGAGACTGGTCACGTATCTGTGTAGTTGTAATATAAAAATCACTTTGTAGACTATTAAGCATCTGCCCTTAATTTCATAGGGATCATACTCCAAGGACATTCAGCCAATAATCTGTGTATAAAGCTTTGATCCTGTCCCTGATCAGGCTAGCTTTACTATTGATTCCTTATTATAATTTATTTAACATAAAAGCTGTTACATAAGGTGGTTAAAGTTGCTTAATGAGCTAACCGATTAGGGAGAAATGAATTTGAGATCACTTTGAACCCACTCTAATTTTCCCAGAAAACCAGAATTTATGAGGTTCGGGGTCCTGGAGGAAAAGAGTAGAGCACAGTTCTTTAATTAATAGGATATCTGGGTAGAAAAGATATTCGCTACTGAACAACTTTGATTTTTTCATGGAACTGGAACATAAAATGAGCCCATTCTCTCCCTTTAGTTATGCCCTTGACACTGAGCAGAATTTGCCCCATGGCAGACTGAAAGCCTCTCACACTAACACAGACTAAACTTCGATTGTTTGTTATTTTTAGTATAAGATCAGAATAGAACTACTTAATCAAATAACGTTATGGAGAAGAGGACAGGACAGAGAAGCTGTACTTCAAAGTATAGAAGGAAAGTTTGCTTATGGCAGTCTCTATCACATCCGATTCTGTATCCCATTTTTAAACCAATTGGACCTGATTAGGTTTCACAACCCTTTTGCACCTGAATACATTCTTGTACATGATTTTTGATCTCTAACAAAGTAAATGAGGTCACAGCTGAAAACTTTGCAATTGAATGATAGGCAAAGTTAGTAGGGGAAAATGTTTAGAAATAAACTCTTCATAAAATGGTTTTCAAATTTTTCAGTTGTCAACTCTGTTTGAGTGGCCCAGATTCTATTTTGTTATTTCTTTTTCAATAGAGGTACAATAAGGCCTTCAATAAGGATCCTTACCCCTATTTTCCACACTATCAGATTATAAACAGTGTCTCTGCCATCTTGACTTGTACTATACAGAGTTGTGTAATGGCTGAGGATCCAGCCAATTAAGAGAGATTCAGGATGAAAAATAACTTAAAGTGGAAATATTCCCAATGTTTAGTACCTTGATGCTTGACAAAACAGTAACAACCTTTTATGTTCATATGCAAAACCCCAAATTAATCAGAGGGGATATACATGCTACTTTGTTATGGTGGCATAAAAGCTGTAGAAAATAGCCCTTGTTTAGTTTTAAGTGCCATTATCAAGAATAGGACATGTTGTAGACATTAGGAGAAAAATAGAAATAAAAGCTAGCTTGAAAATCAATTGTATGTTTTAATATTCTCATCTCTTAGGAAGCCCCTCTTCACTGGTAATTTATGAGAAAAGTATAATTAGGTTAATTTTTTATTTTTCTTCACACTCCTCTCACAAGAGTAGGGATGATCCACATTTGAAAAATAATTTTTTCTTTATTTCTGATGTTTTCAAATATTTTTTTTCAATCTTTAAAAATAGTTTGTCTAAAACAAAATATATAGAACTTTCTGTGGAATTATAATTATCACTGTCTGGGATTTAAAAAAAAGAAAAGCCTGTGAGCAGTTTCAATGTCATTTAAGAGACAATGCAGACCAGAACCCCTATATGTCTTTTTACCACTGAAAATCTCTCTGGAAAAAAACTTGAATTTCAAGTGAAAAAATATATCTTTAAGACAATATGTCTCCATGTAGTCAGTTATTTGCACACTGCTCCTTGAAAAGAAGTATCTTAATTCTCCACTGATGCATCATTTGCGTTGCTGGGCTTTTGCAATTTAGAACAATTAAACATAAAGCCTCAAGTATTTGATTATGTTCTATGACATTCAACTGAGGGATTTTAATTCTTAATGAAATCCTATTTTTTCTCTCCAGGAAATAAGAATAATTTCAGCTGTGATCCAGCCTCCTAAATTCATCCTTCTAAGGTACCAATTCAAGCTGCTAACTGGAGTTCAGTTCACATTGCAGACAGACTGCCATGTGTTTTTTCTTTCTAAATTACCTCCATAATTTCTGAACAGTTAGGAGACTGCTGTCTTTCTGCTTCCCAAGTGCCCAAACTTGCCTTTTCTACTGTCATTCCATTTCAGCTATGACAATTAATAAAGTCATTTGCTTGTTTCTGTATGGGCTTATTCTGTGTTGATGGTGGCTTTCGCTTCATAATTATCACAAAAAATTCAATGTGCTCACCATGTTGCAGAAGGGCAATCCAACTACAGTGACTCAGAACAGGCACATAACTAACAGCCAATATACAGAGAAACAGCTTGCCAAAGGTTAAGAACAATAAATAAAATCAAAAGTACCTCATCCCCTTAATATTTGTTCACAATTTCCCAGATGAAGTTATGGAAAGTTTCTTGCCCAGTACTCTTCAAGGTATCTGTTTGACATCACAGGTATCTGCACTCGAAAGCAAAGCCTGATTTTGGCAGAGTTTTTCTTAGGAATTTTGGTACATTTTGATTTTATAGTGGATAAGGCTCTTAAGCTACTTTTGGAGAGAGACAAGAAAATGTTAACATAACAGAAGATGTTGGGAGAAGGATATAATGCTGGCAAAGGTCTCCCAGAATTTTGTATGCCAATCAGACATTCCCTCTGCTCTACTGAATCTGTTGATATATTGGTTCTGTCAGACTTTTCTAACCTCCTAACACTTTTCATGGGATTCATCATCTCCAAATCTAGCCTTTTCTTTTAGAGGAATATTTCATCCCATCAAAAAATTGCCTGATGGCATTGTTAAGGTTAATGGGAACTTCAAGTATAATGACCAAAAGGAGAGCTAAAGTAGGAGGTTCATTTTTTTCCTCTGATAAATATGTTACTCAATTTTTATTGAAGTTTTAATGCTTCAAACAACAATACAAATTGTCCTGCAAAATTATTTTAATCTTTCTTGCATCCCATTTTAAAATTAAGCTTCCAGTGTTAAAGGTGATGATGATCTAGCCAAAGATTTTGGGGAAGATGAAACTTCTATCTCTAGCACAATGGCTTGTATCAGTGAATGTAAACTGAAAGACAATACTCACAAAAATTGAATTCTCAACTGCTTGAATTAGTTTTACCCAGGAACAACTTTTGCCTAATGCCAATGAAAACAAGATAATAGGAAGTGGCAGGGTTTAAAGGATAAATCTCTACTCAATCAGACTAGATTCTCCACTGCATTGCCAAAGTTGAGGGTGGTGGTATGCTATAATTCCATTAGTTAGCTAAAATCCTGTAGAAAAGAACCGAAAAAAAGAGATTCAGTATTGCTATTGGTAATGGGGAAGACTAAGGTTTAGGTAACAGTTTCTTGAATAATGAGTCATAAATTCAACAGCCCACATTTTAAATAACTCTGAGGATAATAGCTTCAGAAATGTGCTGGACATGAACTCTTTTTAGATGAAAACTAGAATCACCGCTCAAAGTAGCTTTTTGTTTTGTTATCAGTGATACTAACTGCCACAGAGACAGTCTTCCTAGAAATTTAATTTAACTTTGAATGAAAAACCTATTAAAACTTATATTTAATTTGTTAACAAGTATTGCATTTAAAAGCAAAGTTCTAATATAATTATATATATACTAACCAGACAATTTCTACGTGATCTTTAAGTACAAAGAATTATTGTGTTGCAATGAAGCTTTGAAAACTCTACCTGGATTTAACAAAAAGTATAACAAATGACAATCCTATTTCTGCTGAAGCAAGTAGGAAAAAATCCAACCCACTCTTACTGAGTTGGATCTACGTTTTCCTACATAATAATAGACATTTGGAAAGAGTTGAAACATGATTTATATATTTAACAATGATGCATGGGCTAGATGACACTCAGGTATCATCTTTAGAAGCATAATTTTGATGTCATTAACAAAGATATTTTCTAAAACTTCCCTCTTTTATACTACATTACATTACATTTTATTGAATACAGGTATTTAAAGGGGAAATAAGGATCTGGTACGTGTTAGTGGTCATTTGATACAGACACTGAGGGAAACCTGAAAATAATTTTAGATAATTTTCATACCTGTTTATAAATGTGAACAAGCTTTGAGGGGAAGAACTAGTTAGAAAGTATACTCTTTGCTGCATTCTGGGATAGACTAGCATAGTAAAGTGTGGACAAAATGACATGAGAAAGTGTACTAATTTAAAGAATTGGGCCTATCACTGTACAAAAGTATGAAGCATTTTTTTCCTGCCTCTGCATCATCTGTGAATGTAGGAAATGCACCCAGAGCAGCACAATCACTCAAAAAGTTCAGGCAAGCTGGGTGGACAACCAGCACAGCAAGGCATTTCAAATCACGTACAGTGTCTAAGTTGCCCTCCTCTCTGTCTCACAGCAGGAGAAATTTTGTTTCTCCAGACTCCCAACTGGATGTATCAACCCTGGGATAAATCTTTTATACATTTCTTCAGCGTTAGTTTGTGAGCATAATAATGAGTGCTCCCCTGCAATGGAGTACTGCTGTCTTGATGAACACATTTATAAATAATTATAGAAAGCATGTCTTAAAAATATAAAGCTCATGTCAAGCTGATATTCAAATATGTAATTTATTCACTATTAAGTGTCTTCTGAAGAAAAGAGTAACACAACAGGAGACAATAGCAATCAGAAGAAACATACACCTAAAAGAAAATTCAGGTGTATCTGGCATTTTGTAAAAGTAAACAGATACAAGTTCTTTCTAATAAAGAGAGCTGAATTCCTGCTGTGCACATTTTGGGACTTTTCAGGATTCCAAAAGCATGTGGAAGAGTTGAAATTTCTAAAGGTTTTCATAAATATTTGACTTAATTTATAAGGTGGAATCTTGGCCTTGCCAAAGCCTGTGGGAAAACTCCCTTTGATTACTAAGGAGCTAGGTTTCCAGTAACCATGATTGTTTCAGCACCTGACAGGTCTGTACAGAGAGTGAGGGAGAGCAAGTCTTTCAGGTACAGGGGATTTTTAGTACTGTTACCAGAAGCTTTTTCAGTGATTTCATATTGATCCATTTTTTCAAACAGTAGCTGTTGTGGAAATGAAAACATAGAGAAGAAAAATGTATTTTTGCTTCTGATATATTTAATGTAAGATAAAAAGATAAACATATGTGCTTACTTTCTTAAAATCCTTCTCTGTGTTATCAGTGATGTAGCCAACACAGATTGCAGGACTGAATGAACGCAGAGAAATGATGAAATATTTTTTAATATCCTTTTTTTGTCATTTGTTTTGTGTTTATAAACATTTCCTGAATTTTTGCTTTGTTTTCAGGTTTCCGTATTTTCATTTTCCCTTCATTTGTCCAAAACCATTTAAGAAAATAATTTTAAAATGTTAATTTAAAACAAATAAAGCTAAAATTCTTCCTCCCCCATCCAATGGAAGCCTCTCACCCAAACTCAGATGAATAGCTCTGAATTTTGAACTTTTATTTAAAAGAACATACATCTTCCTTTTTCTATTTCCTCTTTAAATGCTATAGCCCCCTGTTGAAGGTGCTGTATTTTTACTTAAGAAAGAGAACTAGAAAATGCTTAAGGGAAAATATTAAGAGTACAGTTGGCTAGCCACAAAGGATGATAGGATTTAGGATTTGGCACATACCTTTTATTAACATGAACAGACTGACTTAATCTAAAAGCAATTGTGTTGAATGGTTTGAAAATTAAACAATGAAATATAATTTGTTCTTTTGTATTACAAAACAATCAAATGTGTTTAGCTAATTGTTCAGTTAACATTGTGAATAGAGGTTTAAAAAAATGTTTGACTGTTCTTAAAAAAACCCAACAATATACATTTTGATTTTCTTTAACATAGATATTTTTTATCTAGTTTGAACTTCAGCAGGGTAAAATGGATCATTAAAACTTTCATCTTGAGAAATTGTTGGGTTTTTTTCTGAAACAGTGATTATCTTTTGCTCATCTTCTTTTGGCTTTCTTGCCATTTAAGTAGGGTCTTATCCACACTATGACGGTTTGTGATTAATATCCCACACCATTGCATAATTTTCATGTAAGCATGCAGATCTTAATTTTCTGAAAAATAATGAAACAATTTAAATATTAAATGGATTTTAAATGAGCTAATTTCAGAAAATTAAATAATGTAGACTGATTTCTGGAGTCATGAGTCCTTTTCTTCAGGAGTGCAGAGGTTTAAATGTGGGGAGAAGGTGGTGTAAGGTAATGGACAGCAGACAGTAATGGGTTACAAAAGGCTAACCGACTTGGGCTGTTCTCTCCTGAAAAGGATGTTCAATTCAGTGTTGCAACGTATTCTTTACCTGTAGTTATCTTAAACTTCTGGGTTTATTAGGAACTTCAGCTGAATCATGGAATATTTTAATATGTACTGGCACATTTTGGATATTTTGATCTCCTGCATCATTCAGTTTGCATCATCATGAAAGGCAGGTAGATAAATATTCTTGCAGTTAGACTTTCAATGAGTAGAAAAAATTTGTTTCCCATTTCTCAGAAAACTTGTATAAACTCTCCAAGATATTTTTTTTTCCTTTCAGCTGTTTTTGCTGTACTTACACCTTTGTATCATTATTGTAATGACATTTCTGTTTTATGGTATTTTTGAAGTTGGTCACTCACTGCAAGGTCACAGGAACTTTTGGAGTCTTATGAAAGCCAATATAAAATATGCATGTGAAAATATAATTGAATTCAAGATAAGACTTCCTTTCCTGATATTTTCCAGTTAGCTTTTTTCATAGAAGCATTTGATTTCAATTGACTTTGGAGGCCTATTGCATGTTTACCTTTATACATAAGTTAAACATTTTGGTGGATTGAGAATTAGCACTTAGCATCTTGTACAAACTTAGTCCCTTGTTCACAAACACAGTTTAGACTGCTCTGAACCTTTTGATCATGCATCGTATAGCAAAAGAGAATAAAGCACTTAAGAATGATAATCTACCCTGTCAGTTGTTAAGAAGAAGCCTTTGGGTTAAAGTTCACCAATGTATGGAAATTCCCTTCCTGACAAAGGAGAGAAAGGAAATTATTCGACATCCTTGGTTATAGATTCTTGCAAGTTTTAGGCATTCTTAAAG
Organism: Calonectris borealis; assembly: GCF_964195595.1. Lineage (NCBI taxonomy): Eukaryota > Metazoa > Chordata > Aves > Procellariiformes > Procellariidae > Calonectris > Calonectris borealis. The sequence goes on from NC_134316.1 coordinate 32,396,152, forward strand.
AAATGGACCCAAACCAATTGTTATAAAAGTCAAAGTAATAATGTATAAATATTTTCCTACAAAAATTTTTTTCCTTTAGGATAAAATATGCTATTCTCTTTTCCTCTCCTTGTCTAATTCTGTTATACTTAGTTTAATTTATACAGGAATATTATATCGCAGATTTCTGTAGCTGTGCTAACAAAGATAAATGGAAGCAGGGATTTCAATAAAACTTTGCAAACAATTCCATTATAGCTTGTCAAATGCACACAGAATCTCAGCTGTAAGTTGTTTCATTTATATGTCAGTTTTGTCAACATCATTGACTAAAAGTACGAACCCTTACATTCAATCTCTGCACAAAAGAATAAATTGACAATTCAAGGATGAAGCTTTTAACTATGTTTTTAGCTCTGACATTTCTTACTGCCATGCAAGATTTTATACCAAAAAAAGAAGAATTTCTGGAAAAATCTGAAGGCAAACTTATATGTTATTTGAATATTAATAAAGTATTCTAACAGAGTAGAGCAGAAAACTGGCATAATTTTGTTTCTCCTTTTTACATTATTTTCATGCAAGTTGCAACAGGCAAATAATTTTAAAAATATTAACTCTGATTTATAGATTGTTTCTACTATGTTCATGATGCTATTGCATTTGCAACTTAAAACTATTTAAAATTTTTTTTTCCTGTTTGTGGGAACTGTGTTATAAGGTCTTGGTTTTCACATCTTTTATGACCACTGTGCTCAAGTTCATATGTGCATAGGGTATTCTTATTTTAAAATTTACTAGACTACACGGGAAGTGGAAGTGGTATCATATAACGTGTACAATAAAACATGCAACCTAGACTCACACATAACCTGGCAAAACCCTGGCGTTCTTTTCACCCGTCTTTCTGTTTGGGCATTAGTTCGTGGGTTTCAGAAAGAGAATCAATACTTGATTAGGGAAAAGAATGTACTTAAGTAACTTTTTAAGACTGCAAATACAAGTTAATAATTTCTCATTTAATCTGCTTTTATATATCTTTGCAGGTTTTATAAAAAAATATAAACCAACCAAACAAAAAAGCAAGCCGGTCACCATAAATCCAAACCACTGTCAATTATTAATCCACGAAATTAGACATTATAATTAGAAAATCAAGCTCAGATATGGGACTAAATTAAATCACAGACCATCGAATTAATACATTCAGCAATCAAATCATTAAGTTAATACAGGATGCAGTCAATTCTTATGAGTCTTACCACAGGAACTGAATTAGGTTGTTCAGTTCCTTATCCCCAGTAGAAATAATCTTCTAAATTTGACTTGATATAAAAATCCAAATTCATTTAATATTAAGTACTCAGGTCAAATTGAGATTTTCTTTCCTGAAAATGACTTGTGTACAGGACACCTCCCCGCTCCCCCCTGCTTATTTTTATTCCCATCAGTCTGCGTTCTGCAATCCTGAATCTGTAAGAGTCAACTGATCATACATGTTTTCTTACAGAGGTAAACTAGATTCTCTGACAGTTCACACAAACATTTAAAGGGAAAGCACTGCTGTGGTTTACCAAGTAGAATTCCTTTAGCTTCTTAGAGCTAGGAAATTATTCTCAGTGCATTCCCAAGGGATGGAGATTATTCCTTATAGGAAGGAAGGCTGAATAAATACACATATATTAAAGAAAGTGTCAGATATAATATATAAAAATATGAAAAAAACAGAAGCGAGGCCTAACATCTTTATGCTTTGTGGCATTTCAAGGCACATGCTATTAGAAGCTGTGTTGTAGTTCAGGAACAAAGGTAAGACAAAATTTTTGTTCCCTTTGATAATAAAAGGTGTGTGATATTTACTAAGAAACTTTCCTGTTCCTGCCTTAGACAGCAGGAAAACATGCTTCTGTGGGTAAACTAATCAATTACTAAAAATTAAAATCATGTGGTAATGACTGATGTTGGCGTTGATAAGATGGTTAATTCCGTTTGGGAGGAATATATAACAAATTTTTGAGATTAAAAAATATTTTAATGGAGTACAGTAAATCCAAAAGTCTTAGTCTAACAAATAAAAAATAAGCTTCATTTGGGATCATTTTGATATTAGCATATTCACATCCTCACTAATTTAAGCCTTGTTGGTGTGATATAGACTGGAAGGGAATACCAGTTGGGGAACGGGATGCTGAGTAAACTGCAGCAGAAATATTCTGCTCTTATAGGAACTAAATCTAAAATGGGTGCTTATAATGTAGTTCCATTTTTTTCTATTTAAAACTTTATATGATAATTTTTTATTGCTTATGGGTAACAGCCAATCAATGTCTTATGTCGTTTAGTTAATTATGTTGAGAACAATCTACATAATTATCTTGCTATAATTGGTATTTTTATTATTCTGTTTTTTTATTTCTTTTATAAATCGTTAGCTTTATTAGCACTACAGTTTTCATGCTAATAAACATATTAGAATATCTACATTTCTTCCTTGCAGTTAAATACTCATGAGTTTAAGACATCGCTTATTCAAAATCACATGATATCAGCTAATTACAAACATTCTATGGCAGAATATGTTTATAATTTACTAAGAATAATATTTTCTCTTTAGTCTTCTACAGCTATTATTATGATAGGAAAGTATTATTCTTCTCATAAGCCAAAGTCCTACCTACTGAGTTGCACTTCCTGTTTCCTGCATTTACGGAAGAAAACTAAGAAAATGCTGCTCCCATATCTTATTATCCAAACAACATAGTCTCTTGTATTAGAAGCTGGGCTTCTAGAAAGTATATCTGGAACCTTTTTTGCAGATGAACTACACTTTCTGCATCTGACAGGAACAGATGCAAGCTCACCAAGTCTTACAAACCAAACAACAGGAGGCTGCATCACTATGCTGCCCAGTCTGTTAGAAATCAAAGCCGAGAGATGGGCTTTATGATATTAACATTTACAGTGTGCTAACATGGTCACAGGGTTCCCAGTGAGGTCTGTGCATGGTCAGCAAGTTTTCCTCCACACGCAAAGGGCCCATAGATAAAAATGTGTTTACAATTCTGTCTTTACAACCCCTCACAAAAACAAGCCAGATATACCATTTTAAACAGAATTAGATCATGTGTTCCAATTGTTGCAGAAATAGGAAAGCTTAAAGTACAGGCAGTTTGAAGAATCCCCTTTCTGGAAGGTCTTTACAGTATCAGACAGAGCAACTACCTGTAATCTGGTTCTGAAAATGTTAAGAATATTAAGAATAAGACAAACAGGTCCTATTCTCTCTTTAAAGAAAATGTTACACAATTTTAGCTGCAAATATTTTAATCCCCATGATTTGAATTAGAAATAGAAATAATAAATAAATCTGTACTTACTACCAGACAACTATAAATAAATGTTACCAAATACTCATGAGTAATTGTGATTATAAAGCCACTAGAGTAATTATTTTTTCCCAGAAAGCATGTCTAAATAGAAATAAATTCAAGGAATGTGTGATCTGCTTGTGGATAAGCCTTGAACAGACGGAGAGGTTAACATTTTTAGCTAAATTATGCATTGCAAATGGCTCACTCGGTTTTGTTTCATTTGCATAAGTGGCCCTGGTTCAAAAACTCACTGATTGCAATGGAAACAATTTCACTGGTTTAATTTTTTTTTTTTTTTAAAACCACTCTACTTAGGGCTAAAAACTGTAGGATGGGGGAAAAACAGCACACAATGCCCTTTTAAAGACCACCTTCCTATGCTTAATTAATATGGCAACAAAACTGGCTTTGTAAATTAAGTTCTACAACTGACCGTCTGGAATAAAGAAGTTAGAATTTTACTGAAAATAGAAGATAAACAATTTCAAGTTGCAGACAGAAATCCGCACTAAAACCCAATGCTTTATCCCCTTAGCTATGTTTTATAAGAAGGAGAATTTCTCTGACTAACAGTCTTTGGATAACTGTATTTCAGGAATGTTGACGCAGAAAAAACATACGTCATTAGCTTGGTGACATGGCTTCTGTTTATGGAAGTGGTAATGAGTTGCCCAGAGGTTTGCAGCAGTGGATTCTGAGGTATGAAAGGAGAAAAGGAACGATTAATAAATCAATTTTTGTGATTTTTCTGGATTACTTTTAAAACTTGCTTCTTTCAGCAGCATTACTTAATCACTACTCTTTAAAAACTCTTAATAGTATCCTTAATAGTTTGATGTAAAGCATCAGCCACTGAACTACAAAACTCACCAAAATAGAAAGGGCTAGGTAATGCATCATGTATTAAAAAAAAGTCAATCAGCAACTCAGATGTCTATTATTTCTTATTCAGTCAAATAATTCAAGAAATGTAATGGCTTGACCTAAGAAATAAATCATAGAATCATAGAATAGAATCATAGAATCATACAGGTTGGAAAAGACCTCTAAGATCATCGTGTCCAACCGTCAACCCAACACCACCATGCCCACTACACCATGTCCCTAAGGGCCTCATCTACACATCTTTTAAATACCTCCAGGGATGGTGACTCCACCACTTCCCTGGGCAGCTTGTTCCAAGGCCTGACCACTCTTTCAGTAAAGAAATTTTTCCTAATGTTCAATCTAAACCTCCCTTGGCACAACTTGAGGCCATTTCCTCTTGTCCTATCGCTAGTTACTTGGGAGAAGAGACCAACACCCACCTCGCTACAACCTCCTTTCAGGTAGTTGTAGAGCGCGATGAGGTCTCCCCTCAGCCTCCTCTTCTCCAGGCTAAACAACCCCAGTTCCCTCAGCCGCTCCTCATAAGACTTGTGCTCCAGGCCCTTCACCAGCTTCGTTGCCCTCCTCTGGACGCGCTCCAGCACCTCCATGTCCTTCTTGTAGTGAGGGGCCCAAAACTGAACACAGTATTCGAGGTGCGGCCTCACCAGTGCCGAGTACAGGGGCACGATGACCTCCCTGCTCCTGCTGGCCACACTATTTCTGATACAGGCCAGGATGCCGTTGGCCTTCTTGGCCACCTGAGCACACTGCCGGCTCATGTTCAGCCGGCTGTCAATAAGCACCCCCAGGTCCTTTTCCTCTGGGCAGCTTTCCAGCCACTCTTCCCCAAGCCTGTAGCGTTGCCTGGGGTTGTTGTGGCCGAAGTGCAGGACCCGGCACTTGGCTTTGTTGAATCTCATACAGTTGGCCTCGGCCCATCGATCCAGCCTGTCCAGGTCCCTCTGCAGAGCCTTCCTACCCTCCAGCAGATCAACACTCCCGCCCAACTTGGTGTCGTCTGCAAACTTACTGAGGGAGCACTCGATCCCCTCGTCCAGATCATTGATGAAGATATTGAACAGGACCGGCCCCAAAACTGAGCCCTGGGGAACACCGCTCGTGACCGGCCGCCAACTGGATTTAACTCCGTTCACCACAACTCTCTGGGCTCGGCCGTCCAGCCAGTTTTTTACCCAGCGAAGAGTGTACCTGTCTAGGCCGTGAGCCGCCAGCTTCTCTAGGAGAATGCTGTGGGAGACAGTGTCAAAGGCCTTACTGAAGTCCAAGTAGACCACATCCACTGCCTTTCCCTCATCCACTAGGCGGGTCACCTGGTCATAGAAGGAGATCAGGTTGGTCAAGCAGGACCTGCCTTCCATGAACCCGTGCTGGCTGGGCCTGATCCCCTGGTTGTCCCGGACATGGCTCGTGAGCACCCTCAAAACCAACCGCTCCATGATCTTCCCCGGCACCGAGGTCAGGCTGACCGGCCTGTAGTTCCCCGGATCCTCCTTCCGGCCCTTCTTGTAGATGGGAGTCACATTGGCGAGCCTCCAGTCGTCCGGGACTTCCCCAGTTAACCAGGACTGCTGGTAAATGATGGAGAGCGGCTCGGCAAGCTCCTCCGCCAGCTCCCTCAGAACCCTCGGGTGGATCCCATCCGGCCCCATAGACTTGTGAACATCCAGGTGGCATAGCAGGTCATGAACTTCATCCTCTTGAATTATGGGGGGTTTATCCTGCTTGTCGTCCCTGTCTTCCAGCTCAGGGGGCTGAGTACCCTGAGGATAACCATTCTGACTACTAAAGACTGAGGCAAAGAAGGCGTTGAGTACCTCAGCCTTTTCCTCATCCTTGGTGGCAACGTTCCCCCCCGCATCCAATAGAGGATGGAGATTCTCCTTGGCTCTCCTTTTGTCATTAACATACTTATAAAAGCATTTTTTGTTGTCTCTCACGACAGTGGCCAGGTGGAGTTTGCAGAGCTTCATCTTTATTTCATTAGCTGACTACAACATCAGTAAAAAAAATGGGATTCATAATTTTTATCTACTTAAGAGCTGTAAATGGGATTTTTCTATTAATTATTATTAAAAACTGATACTTTCATGGGGCCGTTTTCAAGTGCAGAACTCTACAGAGATATGTCCTACAGATACTTTTTTTTTCTTTCGACTTCTTGTCTTTGCATCATTCTTACAGTGAGTTGTTGCATAGTCATCTGCTGGTCATGATGGAAAATTTTGCTGTCAATATGGTCACAGTTAATGAAAATATGAGAACATTTACAAGGCTCATCAAGATTTATGAACCAGGAGCCTAGAGTGCGGGGGTTAAAAAAAAAGACCTAGCTAGCATGTTAATCCTGTCAAAGAATTATTCATTCTGGAGTAGTTACTATCTCTGATATATGTTCTCTGCCGGCAGTGTGCCCAGGTGGCCAAGAAGGCCAACGGCATCCTGGCCTGTATCAGAAATAGTGTGGCCAGCAGGAGCAGGGAGGTCATCGTGCCCCTGTACTCAGCACTGGTGAGGCTGCACCTCGAATACTGTGTTCAGTTTTGGGCCCCTCACTACCAGAAAAACATGGAGGTGTTGGAGCATGTCCAGAGAAGGGCAAGGAAGCTGGTGAAGGGCCTGGAGCACAAGTCTTATGAGGAGTGGCTGAGGGAACTGGGGTTGTTTAGCCTGGAGAAGAGGAGGCTGAGGGGAGACCTCATCGCGCTCTACAGCTACCTGAAAGGAGGTTGTAGTGAGGTGGGTGTTGGTCTCTTCTCCCAAGTAACTAGCGATAGGACGAGAGGAAATGGCCTCAAGTGGCGCCAAGGGAGGTTTAGACTGGACATTAGGAGAAATTTCTTTACTGTAAGAGTGGTCAGGCCTTGGAACAGGCTGCCCAGGGAAGTGGTTGAGTCACCATCCCTGGAAGTATTTAAAAGACATGTAGATGAGGCCCTTAGGGACATGGTGCAGTGGGTATGGTGGTGTTGGGTTGATGGTTGGACTCAATGATCTTAGAGGTCTTTTCCAACCTTAATGATTCTATGATTCTATGATTCTATGATTGCTTGAAATATCAACTTGGGATTTGCAACTTGGAAAATGCAATTTTTTTCTTTGTGTTTTCCTTATTTAACTATATTCATTAGTTTTCTAGTTTTTTAGGCCTTACTATGATTACTTGATAAGTAAACTCCTTATAGATGGGTGCAGTTCATTTATATTCAAAAAAGGAAACCTCTTTGGTATAGTTTTAGTTTTCAACAGATTTTCAGTTCTGGCTGAGAAGTGTGAACTTGCAAGGTACTTCATATTTGTATATAGGAGCAAAGTTTAGCCATTTGCATATGTCTTGCTTCCCATATTTGGCACAAAGTCAGCCAAAGCAACTGAACTTCTCTAAGTAAAACTGAATCCTTGATCTAATTTAGATATTTTTACTAGAAGAATCATGACCAAGTATCCTTGAGGAATGACTGCAGTGTAATTCAATTGTGCCACATTGTTTTAAAGTAAAGTGAGATCTGGATATAATTTATAATTTAAAATGAGCTGTAGGTTTGAGTCAGAATACCTACTACACTAGAAAAACATATTTCTTGAACATAAGAATGATTTTTTTTCTTTTTTATCCACATTTATGAATGAGCAAAAGGATATTTCTACAGGTTAGAAGAATGATCTAGGGTTTAGGAACCTCACACTGTGCTTTTGTCCATAGAGGCTTTTTAGGTACACTTGAGCAAAGGACTAACATCTTTCAGGTATGTGAAACCTGAAAGACTTTGCTTTAAACCCATAAAATCAGCACTTTCTTATCTGAAAAGAGTTTTAGGAAGATTAATATATTAAAAACATTGACTAATATAGTTAATATAACAGGAATAGGTGTCTTAGAATTACTGCAGGCAGATATATTCAGAAAAACAAAGAGTGTTTAAACTTTAACTAAATGCATTAAAAAGACATTATGATCATTCACTTAATGTTACCATAACTTAGGCATTAAGTCGATTATATTGATTGCAGCTGTAACAGTGTAAGGATATAAATAAGGTAAAGCTTGTAGGAAGATATAGTATCTTTTTTTAGATCAATCGGTATAGCTTGAGAAAAGACGCAAGGATCCATAAGCTTTTCTGCTATCAGAAATTGAAGAAGCAATCTTCAAAGCTAAGTACAAGTTTTAGAACAAATGCTGTGAATGTAACAAGATACGTTAATCAGACTGTCTGAAAGAAAAGAGTTGATAACAAAATTCTATTAAAGGAGAAAGATGAAATGAATTACCATGATCTATGAGACTATTATCTCTAGAGTTTATGATTTTGGAGAGCTGATGATGTTATCTTATTTTCCAGCCTAACCTTTTGAAGGTTGGTTGTTTTGATTTTTTTTTTTTTAATTTAGATCTCTCTTAAGAACGAATACTGAGATGACAGAGATGAGGTGACGGAGGTTTTTTTTTGAAGATGTTCTTTTAGTGATGATTAGGTTTTTACCTAATTTACCTAGCACATTTTCTATGCAAGCTTAGTCTGGTGTGTGGCGATTGTTTAATTGCATGCCAGTAATTTCCATGTTTATATGTATTGGCACATTTGCATATGTTGCTCAGTTATAGTCAGGTTTGATTTGGTGCGTGATCTTGGAAATTTTGTTTCTGAGGACAAGCTCAGTTCTGAAGCTGAGAGACTGGTTGAAGACCAGTTTCTGGGAAGATTTTTTTCCAGGTAGGATCCTTGTTTTATATAACTCTTAATTGCCCAGTGATTCTAGTTTCCAGAATAAGTAAATAACTTAGGAAAAGCATAAGTGAATTCAACACTTGTTTTCTCTGTATTCTGAAGTAATTCTCTACAAGGTATTTGGACTTTTCTCTATAAAAGTCTGCTTGGTGGATAAAACTCTCATCTATATTGCTGAGACGAGAATCACAACTATATTCCCCAGAGCACACACAGGTGTTTTCCTGAGGGCCTCTTAATAACTTAATATATTAACAAGACAGTTTCACATAGTTATTACATGTGCAATACGCATCAATGACAGATCATTTTCCTATATATTGTGGGATAACTCTTTATGATAAAGTCAGTAAGAAAAAAACAACAAAACTCTCTCCACATATGAGTACTGTGCTCATTTGCACAGAAGACCTCTGGAGAGAGTAGGCATTAAATTCAGTTAACATTTTGCTAAGTGCGGTGGAAGGCCACAGGCAGATTTATCCCAGCATTCCCTAACCCATAGATAGTGATGACTATACACACTGTTACTAAACAAAACATTCAGGCGTTTCAATAAGATTTTCTCCTGATCATCTAGCTCTGTTTAGCTTAGATGTTTCCACTGCTAGGGCAGTTTCATGTTCTGTTAAATTATTGAAACTAAAATTTAATTTTTTTCTTAATTTATAAACACATGAACAACACTATACTCTCTATATCACAATTTTTGTTTCAAGTAATGATAAAGCAACAGCTATAAAAGACATTTCAGGAAAATTTACCTGAAGGGTTATTGCACCCAGATGCCATTAATTTGAAATGAAGACTAAATTACCATCTGAACTGTTGTGGTTTAACCCCAACCAGCAACTAAACACCACACAGCCCCTCCCTCACTCCCCCCCAGTGGGATGGGGGAGAGAATCCGAAGACTAAAAATGAGAAAACTCATGGGTTGAGATAAAGACAGTTTAATAGGTAAAACAAAAGCCATGCATGCAAGCAAAACGAAACAAGGAATTCATTCACTACTTCCCATCGGCAGGCAGGTGTTCAGCCACCTGCAGGAAAGCAGGGCTCCATCACGCATAGCGATTACTTGGGAAGACAAATGCCATCACTCCGAATGTCCCCCAATTCCTTCTTCTTCCCCCAGTTTTATATGCTGAGCATGACGTTATATGGTATGGAATATCCCTTTGGTCAGTTGGGGTCAGCTGTCCCAGTTGTGTCCCCTCCCGACTTCTTCCGCACCCCCAGCCTGCTCGCTGGTGGGGTGGGGTGAGAAGCAGAAAAGGCCTTTGCTCCGTGCAAGCACTGCTCAGCAGTAACAAAAACATCCCTGTGTTATCAACACTGTTTTCAGCACAAATCCAAAACATAGTCCCATACTAGCTACTATGAAGATTAACTTTATCCCAGCCAAAACCAGCACATGAACAAAAGCTGTTGCAGCAATATTTGGGGCCATGCTCCCTGACAAGAATAAGGAAAAGCACTGGAAGAAGAATGATTACCTGAAACGACAGGAAGCTCCATTTATTTTGTTTTGCCTCCCCCTCCTCCCCAAGCCGCCACTTTGTATTTTTGTCTCTTTAAGAGTATTTATTTATGGAACACCTGATTCCCTTCTATTCTCAGTATAATTGGACATATACGTAAGAAGTCTTAGGCTTAAAGCTTACTACTTAAATGCTACTCTTGCTAAACAATCAGCAGTATATATTTCAAAATGTGAATTATTTTTTTTCTCATTTTTATGTGTGATGCTTGTCAGGTGTGTACTTCACACTATTTCCTACTTAATTTTAGAAGAAATTTTTTGAGGAAATATTTCACTCCAATTTTAAAGCCAGAACTGCTGGAAGCTCAACAGTCATTGTCATGAGATGGCAATGAAAAGAATATTAAACGTTAATTTAACCAGTCAGTTACATGAGAATAATTTCCAGATGAAAATCACAGACTAACATGAATAGAAAATCTGCAATATATCACTGAATTTGTTGCTCTGTTCTGGGTAAGATTAAGGGTACCTGGACAACTGAAAGAGTACTTGGACTACTAAAAGATGCTGTTTAAAGGCGTCTTTAAAAAAAAAAAAAGCAAAACCCAAAACACATACAAAAACAGAACCAAAAACCAACCCAACAAACAAACCTCTGTTAAGTGGAGTTCCAGAAGCACTGACTCTAAGCTAGTTCCATAGCTTTATATTTGTTATCTTTGTCATTGAAATCTGTGTGGTTGCAAACTACTTCAAATTTTTTGTGTTCTTCATGTATTTTTTGAACAACTGGAGAGACATTCAGGTGTCCAAATTACAGACATCTCTGTCATTTCAGATCCTCTAAAGCATTTAGGATTTCCTTACAAAGTTAACAGACATAACACTGGACCTACAGGAGACAGATGTCCTTTTGAGACAGCTGTTGGAAGCTAAGCAGGACACGTGGGCTGTTTAAATTGGCTCTAGACATCAATGTTTAAGCAACTGAAGCCCACCATAGATTTTTAATTACTACAAACCTTATATTTTCTTACTAAAATTTGCATTTTATTGTCTTATTGTTCATGTTTTACAAATATCTTCTCCTCTGTTGCTCTCCTTTTGACTTCCTTCAGTATGATGAAATCTTCTGAAAATGTGGCATCCCAAAATATTGCAGCTGAGACCTACAAATGCTACATAGAATGAACTATTTCCGAAACATACATTACCTCATTTTAGAAGTATTCTTATCTTTTTGTGTGAACCTCTTTCAAAATTCACATTGTTGCCTGACTTCATGGGTCATTTTAAATTTCCAAAGTCAAAGTATTTTCTCAAATACAAAATACTCCCTATTTATAACATGATCCATTCCAAAAGAACTCGCTACGTCTACTATTACAGTGTCACAAGAATGACTTATTAAGTATCTAGTCCATTACCTAGGTTGTAAGACTCAAACCCAGGAGACATTATGATAGACCTTATTTTAATATTCTCTCCTTTTCATTCAGCTAAGGGCTCAGCCAACCATGGTTTCATCTCCACCATTTTTCTTTATTTTGCTTATGAGAATGTTATACAAGACTATACAAAAGACTTTTTGAAAAAAATACATAACACACATACTACCTTGTTACCAGAGCAGTAACCTCATCACTAAAAGGAAATTAGGCTTGTTTCAAGCATCTTTCTTGATTGAATTAATGTCAGGTTTTGTGTATGTTTCAACATCATCTCCTAGGTACTCAGAAGTTGATCATTTAACTGTTTTTTTGAAGGGGTTTTCCTCTCTCCCGCTCCCCCCGAAATGGGCTGATTAGTAAATAATTCTGCATTCTCATTTTCTCCCATTGGCTGAAAGCTTAAGAACAAACATTCTTATGAGATCTGGATCACCTGAGACCAGAAACAAACACATCTGTTTCAGGGCCCTGAGCATATCCCCTTCCTCCCCATCCTGCTAATGTGGCTGCTGGGCCTCAGGTAGAGGCCACTCCTTGCTTTATGCAAGGTCACCAGCTACTCTAAAAGCCTGTCCTTTTTCATTTGGGAGCTGCTGTAACTTTGCATTGTTATTGCTAGTAACAGGCAATAAGCTTTGTATGAATTTGCAAGGCCTCCGAACTGAGACTTGTCAGGCCTGCTCTGTCTTAATATTTCTTGACCTGTAGCTTTGTTTTACTTGGTTTAGCTATGACAATAATTTCTCTAATTGGCAAAGATAGCAAATAAATAGTATCTAACATACATAAAGAACATCAAATATAGTAACTCTGGATGTAATCTGGAGCAACAGACCAGTGAAAACAAAGAAAGATGTAAATGCATGTTCACAAACTCTGTGTGTATGTATGTATAAGGGGAAAGAAAAGGAGAGGAAGAAGAAATCATCATGAACATTACATTCTTCCCAGTGAAGGACTCCAAATGCTGACAATTTGGCCTAACACTCCCCTCTCCTGAACTGCAACCAGAGTGAAAACACCAACCTTAGGACTCAGAGGAGTAGTGGAAGGATGAGTGTAACATGAGGAAAAGGGATAGAAACTAAGTGTGTATGTTACATCAATAGCAGTAATATAATTAAAATTGTATACAAGTACTCTAACTGCATTGTTAGTCTTTGCTTTTCTTTAATAACATTTGTTTCTTTTGTAAAATTAGGTCTACAGTAGTGATGACCTTTGAATTAGATTGTTAGGATTTCTATTACACTGATAATAAATGCTTGGCTTTACATCTATATACGTGTGTGTGTGATGTGTTTCACTTGCCCATTAACAAGATTCTGAGTGTAACACTCTTTTTGAGCTGAGGTCTCACACTTGGCTCCCAACTAAGGTTGTACTGCAGCAGCGTTGTAGCCATAACAGTGGTGGTCAAGTACACCCCAACCTTGTCCCAGCCCCACAGACTGCCTTCATCCCAGATCTGTTGCATTACTATGGACTTGCACTGGACTTAGTCAGAACTTGCTTATTGTTATTTGGATCTGATCCTGACTTGACCTCTCTCATTGACATTGGAGGCATCTCATTGCTATGGGCTTGCCTGGTAAGCTGGACTCCTGGCTGCCCCAGTGGATCTCCAGCCTGCCCTGCTCCCTGCTTGGAGTTGCTGGGTGAGGCTCTGCCCTGCCAGACTCCGTGAGGATTCCCTGCAACTCCCAGCTCCCTAACCCAGGGAGCAGTGCCTGCTGAGAGCAAAACTTCCATGTGGGCTTTGAGCAAAAGCTGATGTCATAGCAATGACTTTGGTGTTTATTTACATACAGGTTTGTATCTGAATAAATGAGACCAAGTGATGTGAACATGGGATTCTGGTGGGTCTTTTTGTCTTTTTTTTTTTTAACAGTAGGTGCTGATAAAGTTTAAAAGAAAATACAGTAAGTGGGTTAAAGTAGATAATTAGCTCACTCAGCTACACACAAAAAAAATCTAGATTAAAGCTTTCTCTTTCTATTTTCTCAATTAAATTTGAGTGACCTAACCAAAAGTTGTGTTCTGTGATGCTCCATTTCCTGTTTGGAACACTTTATACAGATTATTAATTGCATACTCTTTTAGAAAAAGTAAATGCTCCTTAGTTATGAGCTATTTATATTTTGCAATTTTTCTTCCTTTGGTTTTAATTAGGAAGTTAAGATAGGCCAGAGATTTAGCTAGTAATGAAAGTTTGGTTAAAATGGGTTTATTTGTCCTAGAAAATACAGATTTTAATATTTCCCTCCTTTAAAAATCAGTAACAGAAAATTAGTCAGAAGAGTCTTGACTGGCCTTAATACATGTGAATTTTAACAGATAGAGGCAGAGGACACATTCTAATATATAAAATCTTTAGAAAAGTAATCATTATCTGTAAACATAGAAAGGAACATTATACAATCCCACAGGGGGAAAAAACGTAGCTAAAACCTGAATAGTCTTACCTCCTATAGACTTAGGTTAGGCCTAAAACAACAGTTACCAGGAAAAAAAGATGGCTTATCAGAACTGTTCTTCTAGAAGGCTAGTTATTACTATGACTGCAATCTTAATGGGATTTTGGCACTTATGTTTCAACAGTTTTCTTTAGAATGAGTACCTTGTATTTTGTTAATATCACATTTCTTACTGTTAAAATGTAATTGTCCATTATTTATAACTCTCTTGAATCCATTATTCATTGAATGCAAAATGTTAAAATAATGGAAATTTCTTACAAGATAAGAAAATAAGCCAACCCCTTGAAAAAAGCAGTGGCTTCCCTACAGTACCTAGATTCTGGTTTAATTATGCTCTAGAATACTGTCTTATGAATAACACTCATTAGATGTCTTGATAATTCAAATACATTTGTTCTCAAAACTTTGAATTTAATTGTACTGCTACTACTATATATCCTGCTTTAGGAAGACAAGATTTGCACATGCCTACCATCCTGAAAACAAGATATGATGCAGTCTGAAGTATAAAACTTTTGCTTAGATATCAGTTTCATATACAATATTTATTAAAGCTAGACAATTATTTTGTTCTGCCCCTCCGTTGGACATTAATCTTCTTTGTTATAATTTTAAAGAATCTTTAAAACTGACTAAATATTTATTCCTAAATCTATCTTTTGGATCTCATTAAAAAATTCATAACTTGACTGTTTTTTGCCACTATTTATTATACATTTTTTTAAACAATCCATATTTTATTAAATTATTTTTCAGCCAGCTCTAGAAACCAGTGACAGAAGACAAAAAATGTTTAGTCTCTCCAAAATCCATCGTTTACTTGGAAATGTGTAATAAAAAGACTTAAATTATCTTCTCTACTCAAAATCCAGGAAAACGCACAGATCCTGCAGAGAGCGCTGACACAAATATTTTATCGTTGACACTTTCAAAAGTGGAGATCCTACCTTGGTTAGATTAGGAATAAGTATATACAAAAGAACAGAAACAAACAAGACTGTGTATCACATTTCCTTTTCTATTTTCTCTTATCTTTCTGCAAAGATCTAACAACTTTTGTCAGTAGCAAGATGACTGTATAGTTTAATAAATTTTTATGCATAAAATGGAAGTGTTAAGTTCTGTTAAATCATCTTTTTTGAGTGGCTGGGGAGGACTTGTGGATTTAGTTTTATCTCCTAGTTTGGTTTCTGACTCTGACACTCTGAAGTCGACTGAGCCTCACATCTGGCAGCTGCAGCCTAATCCTAGTGTTGCATACATTTCTTACTGTTAAACATCTCCAAATATCTATATTAAATGTTTCTCACAATAAGTATTACGATTCTAGTTCTAAGAAGTTTCTTTGGATGTCAAGCAAATATTTTGCTTGTATATCTTCCTTGTGTTTTGAAGTTGTGCCCTACCTCACAGAGTGCAGAAAGTTAATGTGGAGAGAAGGATGCCTTCCTATTAATTTATTTAATATTGGAAATTTCCTTGAGGAAATCAATGGCATCCCTTATTGCTATGATCTGAAGAAGGAATTTGGCTTTCCTGTCTTGTACTGGAAACTTGCTTCTTTTGCATAACATGGTATTCTGTAGGACAAGATTCTCAGCTGCCTCTGTTTAAAAATGCTCAATGTTGTATGAAATGCTCATAAACTCAAAGGAGAAATTAAATGCAACTAGTGCTTAGAGCATTTATTTAGGGAATAGAACTCCTGTGTTAGAATCTCTTTTCCAAAGAGGAAGTGGATGAGGAATTTTAAAATGAGTTTTCTCACCTTTCAAATTGTCATCGTAACCTCTGGATATTGGGTAAAAAACAAAACTAGGAAGTTCTTTCCTATTGTTCTGTGCTAAATGGATGACCATGCTTAAGGACCTTCTTCACATATAAGAAGCGAGCCCAGGCAGAGTGAGCCTTTTGAGTTTCTAAGAAGATCAAGGTCTAAGTCCTTGAAGACTAGCTTAGATAATTCTCCATTCAGATTGTTGGCTTCTGTAAGTTTTCTCTATATTGTATGGAGAAACCTGAAAATCTTATTCGGGGCTGCAGACACTGTTAAGTGTTAGGATATCTAAAACTGAGGTACTCCAATGCCTGAGTCACTTGGTGCATTTAGTAGCTATACTTTAGTCTTATGAGTTATACCTACTAATTATAACCATGAATTTGAAGTATAGTTTGTCATTGCTACATTTCATCATGTCTAATTGTTGTGATGAAGACATCCAGCTTGGTTCTTCCATAGCCAGAAATACTGGAAAGCCCTTTTAAACATGCTTATGATGGTGTCACACAGGTATAATTTCCTTCTGTTGTCCCACAACCCTAAAGTTGTGCTTCTTTTGAGCAAGGTCATGCCACTTGCTATAATGTTTGTAAGTCCTGGCTGGTAAATCTACATTGAATTTGAAGAAACTTCTAATATAAGGTACTGTTGTTCCTTGTGCATCGGTGAAAAGTCTTTTTTTGATTTGACTACTCCTTGAAAAGTGTAGCTGCAAAAAGCCCATTGATTCCTTTGCTTATTTGCTGCTTGTTTTCTTTAAATGCAATATGCTGAAGGAGACTTCCAAACAGGACATTTGGAACAAGAATAGCCGTAAACTATAAACTAAGGAGTAACAACAAAACTAGTAACAGTGAATACACCAAATCAGTAAAATTTGTTGCTTGTGAATCTAGAACATGTTTTTTCTTTCAGAGTAAATACAGTAATTCTCAGTCCAAAACTAGCCAAATTCTTAAGTTAAAATGGGTGAAATAGGAAAACAGTTGAATATTTATCTATAGATAGAGCAGTCTCTGTTCACATTTGCAAAAGGGAAAGTTGAATTAATAGTTACGTTTCCAGTGTAAATTGGTACCAATGTAAATACCAGTTAGAAACTTGGTATTATTCAGCGACCTGAAAACAAGTACGGGTGTGACTTCTACTTCATAGGCAGTGTCTAACACTGAATCTCATGAAAGAAAAATATTGCTAGCAAAGTTTCAGAATAATTTTTTATAATCAAGATGACTGATGATCCTCATCAGTTAGGGACTGAGAATTCTATGAATTGACTTAACTTACTCAGCAGAGCTCGTTCTGAACTTTCCCCTTCAAATAACCGTAACTTGAAAAATTCTTTTTCTTTGTTTTCTTGTGTGCAAATCCAGAAAATCTGTATCACTTCTACACCGTTCTTTGAACTCTTTCCATACACTTGCCACTGAGCAATTATGCTATAAAAACCTGTGAAGGGTGATGACTCACTACTTTCAAATTTCAGGCACATAATAAAATGTTCACCTCCTGCACAGTGAGGGTGACTATGCTCCCTGCAGGCAAAACTACTTAAAAGAAACTGACTGAGGATAAAGCAACCCCATCAGAAGCATACACTGCAAAGATAGATAGCTCAGCTTACATACAAGATGCCTCACACATTATTCTGAGATGTCAGTAGCATTTCTATCAGTTGTTACAGAAAAAGGTAAGTCCTCTACACAGATCCAACTTTTTGTTTCTTTTATTTTTATTTTTCCCTAATTTAATAAAAAAACCACCATCACAGTGACTATATATTCTGAATATTTATATGAATTTGTGTAATTAGTTTCGGAAATGTTTTTCCATCACTTTGATGTTCTATGGTACACATCAAAATGGAAAACTTTGAAAAGGATTTTTTTTACTAAGTATTTTCAGAAAGTTAAAATATACATCTCACCCCTCTCATGTTCAGTTATGAAACTATGCAAAAAAGCTGACACCAGAGACATCTATTTGTAGGTTTTAGTATGTCTCCAATGCAGATAAAAGTGATAATTCAGTTTTTTCTTCTGACTTTACCTGTAGGTTACATTATGCTTTCCGTTCAACTGGATCTTCGCTTATTCAAGACTCAATTTAATTGACTAAAATGATTTACTTTTTTTTAATAATTTATGTGAACTTCAAAAAGCCTAAAAAGTTCACAAGAATGATAACTGCCCAGAATGTTTTGAATGTTTAATGATAGTTATGGATTTTCTTTCACAAAATATGTCACTGTTAATGAATACTATTGTATAGCTATTTTAATTTGAACCTAAATGTGTGACAATACAACTTCTGCCTGTGACAATCTTTTATTCCTATGTAAGAAATCATTTCAGATACAAAGCTTAGGTCCAAAGAATCTAAATCTGTCATGATAGGTGTAATTTCAGAGCTGCGTATAATAAATGATTTTCTTTTTCATTTTAAAATATAAACAAGTAGTGTCTGGATCATTTAGGAGGCAGAGCACAAAAGTGCATTGAAATTATTTCAGAGAACAATTCATTAAATCTTATGATATTCTGAGCAAACTTCACAGTCACAAAGTTGATTCATTCAAGGTTCAAAACAATATAAATGAAAGGTTATGGCTATCATATTCTCCGGTTTTAAAACATTTGAATACTAAGAACTTTTTATATATTTTCTTTTTTTTCTCTTGGCTAACATGAATATCATCAAATCATTCAATTTTATGATTTACAAATAACTAAACCATCAAAATTAACACCTGAGGCCTGATTTATAACAAAGAGACTAACAAACAATCTTACCCCCTTAATTCTCAATACACTTTTTGGAGTCTTTTTATAGTGGCTTCATTTTCGATAGTACTCAGTACTGATAATTCCATTGCATACCGAGCACTTGAAAATCTGGCCTCTTCATTTGGCTCATAAGTGAGAGCCCTTGTGGGCCAAATTCTTGAACTGCTTGCCTAATAAGTACTCAAGAAAAAGCCCCAGTCATGCTGTGACTTGAATTTTAAGAAGTTACCACAGAAGAATCAGAATTAAGAATCACTGAGACAAATGCTTTTATTTAATTATTTTCACTTAGTAGAATGTATGTGAACTCCCTGAGGATTGCAGTAGGCTCACAGTTTATGTATTTGGTTTATTTTTTTTAACACATTTAATCCATCTTTCCTTAATTAATGCAACTAAACCAAAAAAATCATGTCTGATTTTAAAAACAGCCAGTATCAAATGAGGGCAGGTGGTACAAATATACCTAGTGCTTTCATTGAAGCAGTACGTACATTGCCTTCATTATGGTATTTAAAAGTAACCCCACGAAGGAGGAATAACTCCTGTCTCGTTCCTCTTAGTGTCTGCTTGTCCCATTTGGTACACCTGCAGCTGGTACATATCCCAGTTAGTACTTTTTTAACACATCATCTGCCAAGGAAAGAAGGGGAGGGCAGGAATAGCTCAGCAAGCAGCTGCTGGCAGAGAATGAAAGCTTTCATGCAGTGTGAATCAAGGATTATATTGTGAGGTTGGCAGCTGATATAAAGTTTGGAAGCAAGAATTTGTTATTTTAAACCATGAATTCTGAGAGTTGTTTGTATCAACCTAGATAGTGAATACTAGTCACTATTTTGTTTTAAAAAGACATCGCAGAAGTGCATGGAATCAGCAGGTATAAAATTTGCCTTATGTGAGAAAATGTGTTCTATTTGTTTGGTGCTATTGCTATTAAACCATTATGGACTGAACTCAGACCATCAAGCTTGTTTCAGTTTACCAGCTTCATGTCATTAGATGCCCCAGAGAAAATGGCAACACTTTGATCTATTCTTACCATATCATCCATATGTATTGATCTGTATAATTTGTCTATTTTTCTTTCTTAACACATTATCTCTCAGCTCAAATTCAGAATATTAGAGAATAATTGAATTCAAATTAAGGTAAACCAAATTCTTAAATAATAATAGCACAGGCCATTTGAATCTACCCTCATAACAACAAATCCTTTTAAGGTCCCCAAAGCAAAATTAGTGCCATCTAGTATGCGCGGGGGGCAGAGGGGGGGTAGAGACTAATTCAAAGTGAATTAATCTGCCATTCATTAGCAAACACTAATGTTGCTTTTGGGAATGAGGAAATTAGCAGGATTATAATTATAAGCAACAAGTGTCTTCATAAACATCTAATTACTTGTCAAGGATGTATAATATACTATGGAAGGCCATTAGGTAGGACTGTTGCATGCCATAAATCAAGTTTTCAGTTGTGCAACAGATTGTGTTTATAATGTAACACCGTTTCTGAAGAGACCAAAGCAATTCCACAGGTGTCAGCAGGCCTGGTGAATTGTAATAAGAAATTAATTAAAGCACAATTTCTTTTTTTATCTTTGTAGATTAGGCATCCTACCCTACCACTATCAGCTGAGTCCCCTGGTAAAGACATAAACCAGCGTTAGACACTGAAGGAAGAGTTTCAAAGAGAAGATCTCGTGCATCAGGTTGTCTGGTCTCTGTCAGGGTTTGTGTGTGTCCGTGCAAATGCAAGCAGTGATGTGAAAGAAGAAGAGAGGCAAGCCAGTTGCCAATAAGTCACTTTCTGTAGTCATAGCAAAGTCACTGGCTGCCAAGGGAATCAACTTAGATATTGACTCCTGTGGGGGCTTGTTAGGTTATACAGCAGACATCCTGCAAAAACCTTGAATAACAAACAAGCCTGGCAGGCAGAAATCATTATGATGCCCGTGGCTGCTCTAACCAGTCTCTTCTAGCAGGGACACTTGGTGGGATACTATAAAGAGCATGAAAGGGATTTAGGAGAGCTACGTTGCCTAGAAACTGACTGAGCCTCTTTACGGGTGAAAAATTTCTACACTCAAAACTCTTCAAAGCCTTTTCTGTTTTTAGTATGTTACAGACTGTATTTTGGATTCTGATTCCAAACAGTTTTGTGGATGCTACATGAGATCAGTTGTTTGTAAAACTTGCTTGATACAAATTTCATGAATGTAAAATCCATTGATTCCAAAAAGCCTTACATGAAAGGCTCAAAACATTTCTACATGCATTTTATGCCTGTTCTAAATTTGATTTGCACTTTCTGCCTCATTTTTACCATTTGTCAGTTTAAAGACCTGCATCAATGGTTCAGCCATTTGCAAGGTGACAGAAGTGACACACAAATACACAAATAGATTAAAGTTTCTGCAGCTACATCTAGATTAATGACTGCTGTGTTTCTTATCAATGTACTCTTGACAAGATTCTCAGACAACAGCAAATCTAAAATACCCTGTTCTTAAAAACCATAGAAACATAAAGAAGAACATTGAAATTACTTCTAAAATTTAAATATTTAGATATTCTTTTCTGCTTTTCTTTAAACTATATCCATAGGGACTATAGAGAATGGGGACAAAAAAATAGCAAGTGTGAATGACCTTATCCTGGCTTAGGTTCCAATGCTATTGAGCCACTTCCTGAAATATTCTCAGGCAAAGTTCCTCTAGACTTTAACATTGTTTTACCTGGCTAAGGGCTAAGCAGGGACTGAGAGCTTTCTGTTTCAGTGAACTGAGCTGAAGTGGGAAGTAGAGACTGTTCAGAAGCAATGAACTCTTTCTAAATGTGAATTATGTAAGGAGATGTTGCAAAAGGGAGATTAAGCCAATCCCAGTGAAAAAGCACTGTTTTCTCCAGTATCCTCTGAAATCATGCACTTAAACATATATATTCTATGTTGAGTAAACGGAAATTTGCATATGGCATCTGGGATGTTCTCATACATCTTACCCAAAACATGTAAACTTCATATATAGTGAAGTTCTTTCTGATTCCCTTTTCTTCCAAGGAAAAGAATTTGCAAGGTCTGATAGGTCATTTAGACTATGAAGGTAAGTTACATAAATGAAGGAAAGACTTGTGTATTGCAATAAAAATATATAGATATAATAATATCTGCCAAGATATATTGTTAAATAACAGCATTTCATAAAATCCCCCTGCTTCTATAGAGCATCATTGTACTGTCAGGTTCAAAATCCTCTGGATCATTAAGGGTGAGAAGACCTTGAAGTAGGCCTTCTTGGGGAAGTATTTTATTGGCATTTGTAACTGAATCACCTTAAGACTATCTGGAGATTTTGTGATTTAAAGAAAGTTCTCACTTTGTTTATAGCTTTAATATACTTTATGTATCGTCACTATTTCCCTCTGGATTAATCTTGTTTGAACCAGATACTATGAATTTTGCAAGAGCATTCAAGTTCTTACAGATACTTTCGTCAGAGTATGCAGTTTGAGGTTGATTCCAGAAGTCATTCCTAGGCAATCAAGACTTGTTCTCTTCACCAAAATTTTCTGTCATAGCTCTCTATGTTTAGATTTGAACAGTTTAGATTTCTCTCTCTTTAGCTCAACAAAATAGATTACTTTGCTGGCAAATCTGGCTTGTGCATGGCTGAAAGAGAAATACATCTGATGCTTTGTAAATAACAGAAATGAGGTTCGTGTATAAGTTTGAGAGAAGTTTCAACCTCCAACTTAACTCTCAGGGTTGCCTGGCAGATTCCTCTTTAGTTGCCTGGAATATTAGTTTGATAAAACAAAATATTTCACTACTTTAGAATCTAACTGTGTTTTTCTTTCAGAAGAGAGAATGAATTATCTCAATAATAATTCACTTAAAAAATTAATTGCCAGAGAAGATATTTAAATACCTTTTCTTTGATCAAGGACACACTCAGTTTTTGCCCTGTTTGTCTGAAAATGAAGATAACAAATTACACAACTAATCTGGATTCCCAGTATGATACTAAATGTATAGATCATAGAGAAAACTGCAGTACATTAAAATTTTTGAAAACTTCAGCCCTTCTTCGTATCACATGGTCTGTTAATGTAGCTTCAAATACAAGTATTTATTTTAAAAATGTTATAGAGAAATCATATCCCACAGGCTAATATGTTAAAAAGGGATATAAACTATAAATGTTATTAACAAGCTTTTAATATACAACTATATGAAAAAGCCTGGTTTATACTTGCATGAAACTTGTGCATGAAATTTGGGTAATTGTGCATACAAATGGCAAGAGGGAAAACTTGCACATACATGTTGTATGTCAACAGGCATGAAGTTAGGCACAATTTTCATGAAATACTGAACAATACTGAAGTTTAAAACTCGCAGGGTTGTTTTTGGTTTTGATAATGATTTCTTATTTTGATTTCTCATGAGAAAAAATGGCATCTATGACTTGTTTCTTTTCGTTCACGGTTTGTATTACTACAATGTTAGATAGTTATCAAAAAGAAATATTAAAATAACCAGTTTGTGTTTTGCTTGCAGAACCCAAAATATGTTATTGGTTGTTAATAATTTTGTAATAAAATGAAATTGTAATTTTCAGTTCTTGTTTAGAATACTCAATAATGTGTTGGGCAAAAACAACAGAAATTTGCCCAATGGCACTTTCAGGGACATCAGGAAAACTTTCTGTAAGACCTTTCAGTCTGTTCAGAAAAATAGCCTAAATAAATTTACAGTGTAAAAGGAAAAAAGCAGAAATGACGACACACTTAGCAGCAGCAGAAGTGGTCTAGGTATGTTGCACAGCTTACCAAGTTATGTTAATACAGCAGTAAGTATGATGAGCTGAAAGTGGCCCATTTTCTATGCCTAAGTTAAGAGGTTCTCTAAACACAATGGACAACTATCATTCAAATGTGTGTAAATGCACCAAGTCATAGAAATGGAAATATCACTCTAGAACAGAGGACATTTAAAAATCGCCATTAGAATGGTGAAATGTCAGGGACCACTGATTTCGAAATGGCCTTCCCTTTAAACCATCTACATTGCTTACTTCTCAAATACTGAGTTATAGAGATATTCGTGCTGCCCACATTCAGCTATAGCCTCAGAGTATTATAACCTTAGATATTTTTACAGGTGCTTCAGCTCTGTTCCATTTAATGTTCATCATTACTAATTATTTCTGCCATGCTCTCCAAGTAGGATAAACTACTTTGACTCCAGGGTATTTTTGCTCTGCAACAGACTGAAAGATGTTCACCTTTCCCAGTTTCAAGCATGTGCAAAAAGTCACTAAATATCATACTGCTCTAGACTTCTGCTTGACCAAGGGAACACTGCAGAGGAGAAAAAATACAAAGATTCAGACTAGAAAAGTAGAACACGTAGCGCTCTTTGTATCAAGTAGGCTCTGTGGCTAATAACATTACTATTAGACACAGGTCACTTGCTCAGAGGGAATAAGGAACACTTTCATTCAGGCAGTCAGCTGAATCAGACTGCAACTTTAGGGGAAAGAGAACTGCAAACTTGGCTTTAAATCAGTTTCATTTTCCAACAGACTTTGAAATGCCTCATTCTACAAATAGGTTTAATAATCAATATATGGATATGAAAATTAACTATACAGATTTATAATTTAAATCTGTAGTTCATCTATGTTTTTGCTTTGTTTTTATTTTTGTTGGCTCTGATAGCCAACATGTTACAAAAATGTATGGCTAACTAAACAACATTCAAGACATAGTGACATTGTGAGAACCTTACTTCAAAACCACTTTCATTCTTTTTTTCTCTAGAGACTGTGTGAGCTTTTTTTTAGTTTAAGACTCTCAGATTTCTAAACAATCAGAACTGAACTGTTCATCTTCAAACAGTGTCAAGCTACAGGTTTCATAAGGTCCTCAGCTCATGCCCTAGCTCAAGAAGCATTGGGATACATTGGTTTCATTGACCAATGTTTTATAAACCATAAAGATGAACTATTCCTTATTCCTCTCACATTGTATGACAAAACTTCAATAGTTATGAACCTTAGGAATCCTCCAGAGTCCTTTGCTCTCTGATCATACCGTACTTGCGTTGAGTGTTAACCTGACCTGGCCTCTCATAAACCTTAAATAATTTGGATTCAATGATCTTCCTTTGACTTGCCATATGAGTCTGGAAGACAATATATTCACTAGAGTTTTTGATATGGTGGCAGTTTTTATGGAGAAGATTATCTTGTGAAAAAGGTGACATTTACCAACTCATATTGATTGCCAGACTTCACCTTAGGGAAAAGCCAAAGCATGTCAGTAGTGACTTGCTATATTCCTCCCCCAGAAAACATCATTAAAATTAAATTTCTCATAATGAAGGTATGAGTGAAAGGATATTTTACAGTGCAAAAATATAATCTATATTCTTTCAATTTTTAAATTCAGTTTCTATTTTCAAATATCAAATAAATGTCTTTTTTTCAATTTCATCATGTTTCAACATTTCATTTGTGTTTACTTAAAATTTATTTTTTCTTATCTTGTCCTTTTTTTCAAAACCCTAAATGCAGTAGATTGAGAATTATGGCTTATACTGAATCAACTAATTGCAATTTGAAGACAATTATATCCACCATCTTAAAATATCCCATCTTCAATCACAGGTGTTCCCATTGTGCAGAAAGGTTTTACTGTGTTTTTTTGAGGAGTGGGTACTTTATTTCTAGATGACTGCAAATTAATTTTTCAGACAGGAACTGTCTGCAACATTCACTGGAGAACAATAGACAAAGTCTTTTTTTTCTTTTGGTTGTTTCTTTATTGTTCTGGAGTCCATCCCTGCCATCTTCCATGCATTTTCCTAGATTACTGAGGAATGTAAATTTTGAAAAGAATACATGCGAGTTCTTTTGGAGCACATATGTTCCCTTTGCTATCAAGCCTTTGCTTTCCTGTAAGGAAATGCTTGCAATGGCCCCCCACAGTGAATTGCTCTGGACAGGCCAGTACTTGTGCTCAGGTTAATGTGAGACTGTAGAATCATGAATTTTTGATTCATTAACTATCTAGCAAGATGCTTTTCAACAGTGTTTAATATAAAGAACCATTACAGGGAAATAAAGTTTCTAACAACCACAAACTCCTTGCTATACAAACAGGACTGAAAAACTCATTGAATGTTTACTATTTGAAAGGGGTTTTATTTTGTGCAGTGGAGGAGAGGTGAGCAGTAATTCTTCTCTGAGAACTCTTTTTTTTTTTTTTGCAGTATAGAATCTAGAGGAATGACTGTGGCTGTGGTCTCTGCCTTTCTGATTTTCTTCTTCATTGCTGTGGTTTAACCCAGCAGGCAGCTAAACACCACATAGCCTTTCGTTCATTCCCGCCCCCCGCAGTGGGATAGGGGAGAGAAGCAGAAAAAAAAAAGTAAAATTCATGGACTGAGATAAAGAAGTTTAACAGAACAGAAAAGGAAGGGAAAAATAGTAATAATAATAATGATAAAAGAATATACAAAATAAATGATGCACAATGCAATTGCTCACCACCTGTCGACTGAGGCCCAGCCAGACCAACCCGAGCAGTGGTCGCCCCCTAGACAACTCCCCCCAGTTTATATACTGAGCATATATGGTCAATTTATATACTGACCATACCATATGGTATGGAATATCCCTTTGGCCAGTTTGGATCAGCTGTCCTGGCTGTGCTCCCTCCCAGCTGCTCGCTGGCAGGGCATGAGAAGCTGAAAAGTCCTTGACTAGGGTAAACACTACTTTGCAACAACTAAAACATCAGTGTGTTATCAACATTATTCTCATACTAAATCCAAACCTCAACACTATACCAACTACTAGGAAGAAAATTAACTCTATCCCAGCCAAAACCAGGACATGCATGTAAATACTTATCCACTCAAGTCTAAGAAAATGCATTCTTCTCAATGACTTTTTAGCTGGCCAGTTTTTATTTGGCTTTCTTCACTACAAGGAATTATTTCCAGTCAGTGTTTCCTAGTTTGCCCATCACATAATCACTTTGTCTAACTTTCATTCTAGGGATATTTTAGGTGGGCTTTCAGGTCTGCTTGAATACTTGGTAGCTGTTGATCAAATATATACTGTATTTCTTATTTATTATTTATTTCTCAGATCTGAGAAACACAGATTTTTCTTAATTATATTCAATGTGTACCCCTCCCCCTCCTCTTTGTATTTCTGCAGGAAATTTTACCACTATGTTCTTACTGAGGTCTTTTATTTTTCCAGACCTTAGCTACTCTTACTATTCTTTCTCTCAACTGAGCTGTTTCTGCACTGTGTGATGTACTTGCATTCATATGCCAGATTCTAATAAAGGATATTATCTCAAATTGTTTGCATTCTTGATCAATATTGTTAGCTTCTCTTATGGGTCAGGGATATGTATGTGTGTATATATACATTAAAAAATGTGTATTTATACATATACATGTGAAATGAAGTACATAATAGGGTAAATTGAACCATTTCACTGAGGTGTAACAAAACATATAGCAATGCCTTTTTTAGAAATACAGAAGACATGCAATCAAGTCCTTTTTTTAAAGGCATGCTTGTTTTCTAAGGAATAAATGATACCTATCTCAAGCTCATATCTTGAACAAGAGGACTGTGTTTTTCTTTGGTCCTACTTTCTTCATTTGCTTCCCTTGTGACCATTGTCTCTTGATTTACACTCCAAGATTTCAAATTAAAAAGTCTTACCAAATATTTTATGAAGAACACAGACAGACATAAAAGTGTAATCCGAGTTCACACATGTGGAGGTAGTAAATATGATTTTATCTTCACTGATATTTGTGGGCTTGATCTTCTAAGAATTTCTTAAATTAGTTTGACTATAATGTGTAATTAAATAGAAAACTAAAATCTAAGCATGCAAAGAATCCCATTACTCATGCATGAGATGTATGAAAAATATAAAAAGTATCTACTAAAAATTCAGTAAAAGCAAAGAAAGATTTCACTAAAGTTTTAAAAAAGAAATACTTTTTTGCATCGTTATTGAAGCTTATGTCCAACATGCATGTCAAAAATTCACCTAGGGACAGAATGGAAGTTTTGTTCTCTGGTTAGTTTGCCTAACTACTGTAATTCATGTGTGTCCCACTACAGTTAACTGCTTCTTGAGTTTAAGACAATTCCATACAATCTGCTATTTTGATGCTGAAGTAAATTCTCCAGCAACCACTGAGTGTTCTAGCTGTGTTGTATCGACTACTTCAATATTGAAGGTTTCTAATAATTTAGACTGAAAAATAGTTTGCATATTGGTTTGAAATATTCGCCTCTCCTGCAAATTAATAGAGGGACAAGTTGAACCCACGCTCTAGGCACTATGACTAAAGAAGTTCAGAAGAAAAGAGTATCGAGTAACTACCAAAGAAAAAAATATTTATCTGGGTCTGTAAACATTTGATTTCTAATCAACAATGGCATGCATTTCTACATGCTTTTCCACAATTAAAGCTTTTTGCTTTAAAAAAGATATTGCACATTGCAAAGTGGACTGTTGCTAGGATCCCGGAATTAACCAAATGCAACCAGCATTCATGAAAGTCATATAAAAGAGCTTCTATTAGCACTTAGCACAAGATGAATGGAGGGTAATCAAATAGTCTCAGCCCACATAAAACAGAAGAAGAAAAAAACAAGAAAAGTCACTTTTCACTTTAATGTTGTTGACAAATAATAAGCATTCTTTTGTAGTGTGAATAACAGAGTAGAAAAATAATTGCAGTTTTAACTCTGACATGTACAGTCTATAACAATTTTGAAACTAAAAATTGATACTTCTCAAAATTATTTTTATTTTTAGAAATATCATTATTTGAAAATTCTAGCTATAAACCTTCCTAAAGCTGCATGTATTTTGTGTTACATATTCACAGTGTTTCTGTCATTGGCAAGGAAAAGAGCTTTTACAGGAATGATTATTGAATTCCATCCTAGTAATGTTGTCCTGTTTGCTTTTGATTTTTGTTTAGTAAACCAGCAATTTTTAATGGCTAAATCCATAATAGAGTGTCTGAGCAATTAAAAGTGTAATTGGTATGTTCCTTTTCTTGTATGTTTGTCTCTATTCTAATTAATGATGCAATAAATCTAAAAATTATAGATTTGACTGCTCACCTGCCTCTTCTTCCTTTATAGATTTTGTGGCTGTTATTTGGTGTATAAAGTAACTTTTGATGGAAAGACTCTTTGAGAAATACATTTGGACCAAACTGCAGTGAGCATGAAGTACAAGGATGATTAAATATAATTATGTTGAAGTCTTCATAGAACAACTGAAAATTGAGACTGTATACTGCAGGCTTTGATTAAACACAGTATATTTTCTTCTGGCTGTATGGGTGAACTAGTTTGTAGTCTTTTTCTGTTGCGGGTTGTTCAGTGTTTTTAATTAAATACAGCAGCATCCCACCTGGCATGCCTTTTCTGCAGCGTTGTCCTTGATAGATCATTAAACCATTTTTGGCATTTGCCACTGTTTTTCATGTTGGTAGTTAGAATTCAAGGGAAATATTAAGCTGGACCATTCTTGACAGATATTAGGGAATATAATAATTCAAATACTAGAGAATTGTAACGTATATTCTTCCAAGGTTTTAAACTGTTGGGCTTCCAGACCATTATCAATTCTCAATGTTTATCATCGTGTTACATTTTAGAATACTTAACTGACAAACTGACATCATGAAGGTGATAAGACCAGAATTACAGTGTGTGTATATAGCAATCATAGAAGTATTCTTCTTTCACAAATTTGTCCAGTCACCTTCTAAATCCATGGAGTTGTTACTGCAACAAACTGCAGTAAAGTGTTCTACAGCTTCTTTATTCATGTGCAATGACCAACTGTTTTGGAACTGCCCTTTCAACTTTAATTTTGTGCATTTCCCCATGTCCTCATACTGGAAGGACATAAGAAACAGTAAATCCACATTCAGTGTCTCTATGCCACTTATTACTCTATAAAACTCTACGATATTCTTTCTTTACTCATCTTTTCTTCCATACTGAAAATTCCTCTTTTGATATCCCTTACACAGAAACCTTGATTATCCTTATCCATCTTCTCTATATTTTTTTTTTGTTCTGTCATTTCCTTTGAGACAGAGAGCTCTGAACTGCACACAGAATTCTAGAAGTGGCTGTGAGGAATGTATACAGTGGCATAATGTTTTCTTTATTCCTTTCTTAGTAAATTTGGGGTGTTTCTACAGTAAGTAAAGATTCTTCTCAGTCACATCTAAAACTTTCAAGTCAAGTTTGCTGCTAATGCAACTGATGCCAAATCCATTAATTTCACTACCAGAGTGAAACCACATCTAATTTTCTATTTAAAAAAATAAGAAAGAGGAATGTTAAAAGGAAGCAAAATGCCAGAGATATTTCCTGATGAAGTTTAGCATTCATACTTGACTAATCTCCACAATTTTATTTTGTCAGTAACCTACAAGAGTTACTAATGGGGACACACACTATGTAGAGTAAATATTTTCTTTAAAAATAATCAAAGGTTATGATGTTCAAAAGTGTAGTTCAGTAGGCATTTATGATACTTAAAATTAACATGTTTTATTAATTAACATTGAAGAAGGGATTTTTTTTTAATTATTTTACCGGTTTGTCTGTTCCTGACCTTATGAGAACTTTTAAGTCACCTATGTCATGTTCTGCAAACGTTATGTCTCTCATGACTAAAGAACAGAGTTGTATTCAGGTGCAAAACGTTTTAATTTTAAATGATAGTTGACAGACTCAAGAAGATACTAATACTAAAAATATACATTTAGCTCTCATCATACACATAGTAAATAAGTCTGTAAAATATATTTTTCCTCACAAATTTCCAAGCATAGTTATGCCTATTTTATAGCTAGGCAATCAAAATCCAGGAATATATAGATTGTCAGGCATCTGTACAAGCTCCTTCGCCATAAGGCTTATTCACCTGTCAACCTCTTAGAGATTATTTCATTGGATATGGAGGTATACTAACACAAAGACAGATAGATATATATGGTTAGATAGATATATATACATAGGCATATAAATGAATGAATGAATTTTTTTAATCTGAAGTACAGGTAAAATAACTCATTCTGTCTGTGGTGATGATTTACAGGTTATTGTGATTCTATGAACCTTTATGTAGTAACATTCTCTGATAGGCAATGTCCTTGTGGCTCTACCATTTGATTTTTTTAAGCAGGAAACATTGTTCTCTGTGACATTTCATTTTTTGTGTGTGTGTGTGCGGGCTGTGGATTAATATTAGCAAACATGATAGAGGGGCAATACTATGGTCAAGAGTCAGCTGCTATGCAAGTTCTTGTCCTGTCAATCCATCTCAGTCATCGCTTAAATTAAATTTAATGAGACTCAATTTGAATAGGAATAAATGAGATTTTATTTAAATGAAAAACAAATGAGATGGTTGTCACAACACTGAGGGATAGTAGCAGAACAGAGCAGGATAGATTCTAAGCAGATCAAAAGGGAAAATATTTTCTCAGTTAAAAAATTCTTTTGTCTTTTCTGTTTTTGGTGTTCTTGTTGATGGAGGTTGCTCTTCATTATCCACCAGTAAGGAGATTATAAAGTTAAATACTCTGGTCACATTTTTTATTTACATGATCAAAGAATAGGACCTGTTCTGTTTTGCTCTGGCTGCAATATGAAAACAAAAATTCCTTAGTAATAGAAAGGGACAGTACGATGACGATGGAATTTTACATCAAAAAGAAGTGTCTTTGTTGGTTTGATAATGTTTCTCTCCTCTTTTACTCATGGCAGAGATCCTGAAAATGCTAAATAAATTCAGGTGTCACTCAAACTTGTGCTTTTTCATGCCCTTTGCTTTTTCCTGAAACTAACCTACGCATGTACTACACATTGTAACTTTTATTTTTGTAAAATACACAGCAAATGCACATTTTGTATTCAAAGATTTATGTCAAAATGCTAGTTTCTACAAGAGATGTCTCTTTCCTCTCCATCTGAAAACCTCCTTTTCCTCAGTGGCAAAAAGCAGCTTTTGTCTATTTCAAAGCCATATTGTTCCCCTTTCTGTTCTTTAATATTTGTACTATATATTCATAAAAAGTCTGGAGAGGAACAGCATTTTGATGCTTTCAAGCAACAGTTTGGCCACTTATGCTTGCTATCTTGATTTTGCTTTCTTACATCTGAATATGCCAGTCTTCATATAGAATCATAGAATCATAGAATCATTAAGGTTGGAAAAGACCTCTAAGATCATCGAGTCCAACCGTCAACCCAACACCACCATACCCACTACACCATGTCCCTAAATGCCTCATCTACACATCTTTTAAATACTTCCAGGGATGGTGACTCAACCACTTCCCTGGGCAGCTTGTTCCAAGGCCTGACCACTCTTACAGTAAAGAAATTTCTCCTAATGTCCAGTCTAAATCTCCCTTGGTGCAACTTGAGGCCATTTCCTCTCGTCCTATAGCTAGTTACTTGGGAGAAGAGACCAACACCCACCTCGCTACAACCTCCTTTCAGGTAGTTGTAGAGCATGATGAGGTCTCCCCTCAGCCTCCTCTTCTCCAGACTAAACAACCCCAGTTCCCTCAGCCGCTCCTCATAAGACTTGTGCTCCAGGCCCTTCACCAGCTTTGTTGCCCTTCTCTGGACATGCTCCAGCACCTCAATGTCCTTCTTGTAGCGAGGGGCCCAAAACTGAACACAGTATTCAAGGTGTGGCCTCACCAGTGCCGATTACAGGGGCACGATGACCTCCCTGCTCCTGCTGGCCACACTATTTCTGATACAGGCCAGGATGCCGTTGGCCTTCTTGTCCACCTGGGCACACTGCCGGCTCATGTTCAGCCGGCTGTCAACCAGCACCCCCAGGTCCTTTTCCTCTGGGCAGCTTTCCAGCCACTCTTCCCCAAGCCTGTAGCGTTGCCTGGGGTTGTTGTGGCCGAAGTGCAGGACCCGGCACTTGGCCTTGTTGAACCTCACACAGTTGGCCTCGGCCCATCGATCCAGCCTGTCCAGGTCCCTCTGCAGAGCAAGGGCATATACAAGGGCATGTCTTATATTTCTCAACCCTACCCATGGGATCAAAGGAAGAAGGATTAGCTGAAAGTCACCAAAATCTAAGGAATATTCAAATAGCCCAATGGTGCTATATTTGAGAGAGATTAGGATGCTCCCAATATCAATGAATAACCAATAAATATATTCATATCAGTGAAATCAGAATTATAAATTATGTTTACACAAATGAACTTAATTATCATAAGTGACATTCTTATTCTCAATATTTATCTTTGTTTTTTAAAGCATTTTTTTACTGCATGGACCAACAGACTTTTGTACTGCTGTTCCACTCTTCCATGAAATATCTGTACCACCTTTCTTCACAATTCCCAAATATTTAGAGGAATATCATTGGAAAGGATTTCCGTACAGGAACCTTTCTGACCTTTCTGATTCCTGCCTCTCTGGATGCCTGAATGCACTATTCAGCTGTTCATAAACAAACTCTAAATAACACCAGTATAGTATTTCTTTCTTGTCCCATCACATGTCACTACTGGATGTACTGCTTTTTTGATGCTAAGAGGATATCTTTGGAGTTGCACTTTTTTCTGTTACATAGGCTGGCTAACACAATGACTTAAATTTATTGTTTACTATTTAAACACCGTAAGCAAGTTTGTAATGAAGTAGACACCCCAGTGTACAAATGTGGTTAGAAGAGATGTGATATCTGTAAAGAGAGGCCATATTTTTAATAGAGCAGGTCATAAATTGTCTTTTTTCTAGGTCTGACAACGTAACAGTAAATTTCAAGGTAAAACCAGAATGTGATAATTTCTCTTAGTGTAAAAACTGATGAATTTGTATATTCCTAATGATGTTTTCCCAAATCTGTTTGTCCCTGTCTTGCATACTGCTTTTTAATCTGTTTTCCTCCCTGATTGCTGAAATATCCACAGTAATGTTAGGAGAGTTACCTATCTGTCTTTGAAGGATAATTAATGTTCACGTAACCATTGATAATTTTATATTTCACTCATATTGACTTTAAAAATTGCCCTCATGTGAAGTGGTTTTCACAAATGTCAACATAGGATACTTCGTGGGGTTAAAAAGATTGTGCTTTACTCATTTGTCCCCTGGCATACCTAACATAATAACTATTTTAATCTGGATCAAAATTTGCCTGTGAATTAGGCCTGAAGTCCTTTCCTTAATGATATAAAGAAAAAATGCACAGATGTTGTTACATTTTGCAATGGAAATATTTCCTTTCCTTACCCATTAGAGTGAATTTAATTTATAGTTGAGCTAGACCATGATACATATACCTTCAGTACCTGCATATATTACCTTCCTCATATCATAAAACTGCATTGCATCATTTCAGGAAAAGCTACCCTAGAGGGTGATAATATAGTGAGTGCTTCTTAGTATCAGCTATTCATTTTCTCTCTGATTCAGATTAGAAATTTTTGAGCACTATTTTCAGGATGGTATAACTGTAGGAGTCTAATAAAAGCAAACATACTGAGAAAGAGTATGTTTTACTGCAGTTTAGTGTACTAAAGAGATAGCTAACCTGAACTACTGTAACTCATGTCAGAAAGGACTGCAGCAAGCACTCTCTTATCAGAATCTGTATGGTGGAGTGACACAGTTGCAGGTTCACTCCCCCAGAATACCAACATAAAACAATAGTACAGTGCAATACACAGAAGAGTTTCAGAGAAAATCCTGAGTTTACAATCTGCATCAGACCATTGAGGCTGAGAGAGAGAACCAGTTCACAAGAATGTAAACCTTTTGTCAGACAGTATTCTGTAACAAAATTTTTAATATATATATAAGAATATAGGTGCTTCACTCTCTTCCCAATCAAGTGACCAACCATAAGAACACACCAAATGACAGATTATGCTTTTACGCTGAGCTACGTGCATCTGATACAGCTGACAGACATACAACTCAGAAAAAAAAGAAAACACTGCTGGAATGTATCCTGTCTTTACTCTTCCCACTGTATCCCAAGATCATCATCAAAAAGGGGCAAGAACAAAGTTTGAAAATGACATATTCCTTCTTCTGTGCTCAAAAGAGAACTTGCAAAATATCTGCACTGACACAAAAATAAGTTCTGAAACCTTTCTTTGTGTTTCATAATTTTTGATTGCTCTCTTGTATTTTCTTTTCTTTCATTTTCTTTCTACTTCCTTTGTCCCCTTTTGCTTAGTAAATAAATATTTTTAAAAAAAGAAAGAAAGGAAGAGCTCATGTGGGAAAAAGGAAATAGGTAAAAAGGAAAACTTAAACCTTACCCTAAACCTTACCCTAAAACTGAGGGTGAAAATAAAATTTGTGACACTTTTCATTGTTATAAAAGTGGAAAAATTCACTGAAATACTTTGCTTCTATTTACAATTTTCCCTCCAAAGTACCAAAGATTTTTATTTTTTTTACTCACTTGAATGATAACTTTAAAAGCTGTATTTATGCTTCCTAATCAAGTTCATTGGCCCTTTTTCTATAGAGGAGAAGGGGAATTGCAAAAGTTTAAGTTTGCCTAGTTTTTTGTACTCAAAGATAGTCAGTTCCTAGTTTCCTTTTTACTTCCTGTCCTCTTCAACAACAGATTCATAGCAGATAATTTCTCATAGTTTACTTACACTTGCAAGCTTGGTTTGGTTTCTATCTGTAGTACAGATAGCTGTACTACCAAATGATTTGCCTTTTTAAATATTCTTTATTTCCACTTAGTATTCTTTCCATCATAGCTTAATGTGCAATACCTTCTTGACCATGAACTTGCACACGAGTTACTACACCGTAATGCAGAGATATCATCATGGGCAGATTCATTGGGCAGATTCACTCTAAGTAGGCAAGGTATTATTTAATAAAGCTAAGTTAGTTCAATAAAACTATAGCCTCATAAGCTTCAGGAGAAACCTTACAAGCCTGCCTAAGATCTTAGTTACTGCTGGCTGTCTGTAGAAATGATTTTTTTAAAGTGTCAGATTTTTTTGATACTCAGTATATGAGGCCTGTCTATATTTACAGCTATAGAAACTGAGATGGATAGATAAAGTTAGTTCTAAAACCTGCAGAGATTTCAGTTACGTTGCTTTTTGCACTGTTGGCATATCCAAACTGTAATTTTCACAGGCAGGTAAGGCTGAGACTGCTTACATGAGGGGATAGTTATACGAGGAATAAAACCTTCTGAGACTGTACATTCTGGATTCATCCTAGATCGACTCATTTGACTATTTTCTTGGCAGAAGGTGAAATGCTCGTTCTCATTCCACAGACATTTCTTTACTGTATCCCATTCCCTTCAATCCTATAACTTTAGCATTATTATTTAGATAGCAAATTACGTTAGCAGAATATGAACTCCATCATCTAAACTAATAGAGCAGGTAAAATGCTGGACTTAAGTGTTCCTATTTAGTTTTTTCCACCATGAATTTTAGGGAAATTAGTTGCCTGTACCTTTAATCTAGTTTAATGAGATTGGCAACTGTTGAAATTTGTAGTGGTGACACCTAATACCACTGTGCAAGAGTTTGGCTGATAGTATTGTGAAATGACATGGTGATACCAACCAATCTCCAAATGAAGATGAACTCACCTGAAGTTAAGAAGATAATTCACCACTCATTTCTAAGCCATTCAGCACCCTTATTACAGTCCCCTTTTTCTTTCAAAGCCACTAGTGAGGTGGGTGTTGGTCTCTTTTCCCAAGTAACAAGTGATAGGACAAGAGGAAACAGTGTCAAGTTGCATCAGGGAAGGTTTGGATTGGATATCAGGAAAAATTTCTTTACTGAAAGGGTTGTCAAACATTGGAACAGGTTGCCCAGGGAAGTGGTTGAGTTACCATCCCTGGAGGTATTTAAAAGACGTGTAGATGTGGTGGTTAGGGACATGGTTTAGTGGTGGACTTGGCAGTGTCAGGTTTACAGTTGGGCTTGATGATATGCAAGGTCTTTTCCAGTTTTATGATTCTATGAATAAATTCTAAAATTGAATACATATATATTATGTCTAACACTAAATCCTAACGATCTATGGATTTCTATCTGGCTGTTTAATTGACAATCATTTTCTAGTAGCTAGACAAAGTCTTTAATCCAGCAAATCTAAATTGCTGTTGCTCAGCTCTACATATTTGTATGCAGAGATGTGTGGTTCATATCAAGCAATTAATGTTTGATTTAATGTTCGCTTCTTTACTGCCACTGAGGTTGGACTTCTGATTTGATACCCTCAAAGCTGTCAGGATGAGTTACTCTGATAGTTTAAGTTTCATATTCAGAAGTTTTTTGCTTTTTATTACAACCATTGAAATGACACTCAGTATTTTAGAGTAAAATATGTATATTCTATTTCATATACTCATAATATTCACAATTTTACAGTAGCTAGTCATTATTTCTACAGAAAGGTCTCAAGATAACACAACTATGCTTCTAATGAAGAAGGGTTCTAATGATGATAAGAATATGACAAACATATGGTAAAATATAGAAGTGGTACAGAAAATGATTTTTTTCCCAGTGCTTTTTGTGTCAGTCAATGACACATACCCAGTATGGCAGAAAATGTCTGTAACACGGAGCTCTGCAAGGCATCAGAGGCAGAGCCCTGTAACAAGAATTCTTTGTGGTGAGACCTGGGAGGGCAGACATTATGTCATTCCTGATCCTTCTTTAGTCCGTAGGAGGCCTATCATCTTATTCGTCTCGGTGTCACAAATTTTACAGTTTACCTTCTGTGCACAGACCTACAACAACAACTCCATAGCCATTAAACTAACTAGCCCTTTATTTCCTGAGCTACTTGTTACTACTATCTGTATAAAACCGCGGTTGTACCATGAAACGATAAGGAAAAGCAAAACAGAAGAAAAATTGTTGTTATAGCTAAACCAAACCCATACAAAGCAATAGGCAGGTCAATACAAGTTCAGAAATAGTAAGACTAACAACCCTCAGAGCTGAGGCCTTGCAAACTCAATGCAAAGCCTCTAGGCTGCTGTTAGCAATGGCAATACTGTAGTGTGGGGCTACAGGGCTACATGAACAAACAAAATATTTCACTCACTCTCCACTCACCCTTCTGCCAGAGAAAATCCTGCACCTTCATCATCACTGTAGAAATACCTACATATGATTATTTATTTATTTTAGCAAGAGGAGACTGCTCTTTGTTATTATCAATGATTCTTGCAAAGCATTGTGAGTTTTTTATAACTGAAGGAGAACCTATTTTGGCAATCCTACTCATTATTAGAGCTGCAAGCCAATGGAGTGGCCATGTTCATATGATTTAACCTCCTGACTTCATAGATTTGGGTCTTTACATCTTAATGTAAATTAATCTAAAGCTGCTATGAGTCTCTTTATTGAATTCAGTGAGGTCCATACTAAGCTTTAGGACAGGGTGTCAGTCAGGTCCAGGTTTGATGTAGCTCTGCTCAACATTAATTATGTAAGTTTTCCCATTTGAGGTTATCAGGAAAAAAATCTCTGTAGATGAGCAAAAAGGTTCTTTTAAATTGAGGAAAGTTCATTAGCTGGTGTAAACTAGGAAAGCTCCAGAATGGATCCATGACTTGCTATACAGTTTTATTAATGACTTTATTTTGTTTTCTTCATGTGTTTGAGAACAAATTCTCAACAGTTTTTAGCAATCTATACTAGTTTGAGAATATCTCTAGGACAATTCTGAAAAAAGTGGTTAGCAAAATAGACACAATTGAACTGAATTTCCCAGAAGTCCTTTTTTTTTTTTTTTTAATTGGGGAAACGTAGAATACTGATGGGTAATCTGATATGCAATCCATGGTATGTGGTAATTACAGAGCTAGAACTATTTTATTATCAGGCATCTATCTCACAAGAAAAGGAAGTTATCACAGATGCACACACTTTAAAACACAAAGTATTTTTCAAGATTTATTTACTAGTTCTTTTTCTAGCCAAAATTCTTGTCAGGAAATAGTTCTTGGCAAAGACACTGAGGGAAAAGATTTTTTTTTTTTTTTCCTGAGGATTTTTTATGAGAGATTTGCTGACATTTGTAACGTTAAAAAAAAAAAAAAAAATCCATAGGTGGACTGAGTCTTGCAGTTTTTTCACCCCAATTGGACCTAACAAGGTAAAATCCTTTTTAAATCTGAGTCCAGCAGCTCTCTCAGTTCCTCTGGTTCATAAGTGATTACTCTGCCATATAATCCCATATTCTGCATCTGCCAGTTTAGCAATGCCTCCTTCAAACTGTAAATACCCTGGCTGTTCTAAAATGTTTTGCTAAACTCATGTAAGTAGGAGTTGGTATTGGAGAGGCCAGCAAAACATTATATAATGAAAACTGTTACTACAAAGGCTTCTAAATAGAGGAAATCCCCAAATAAGCTATCAGAGCAGGATTTTTTGCCTCCATATTAAAATTGCCTTTCATGTGGTTAGTTTACATAAAGTGGCTACCCAGGGATATTCTTTACAATTAGTTGACATATTGTTTGTGTTCTTGTTGCTACCCTGTACATATAATGATCTGAAATCAGATGAAAGAAGTTTTATCCCCCCCCAATACCTGAGAGACTGCAACCCCCCTCCAAGTTTGCCATTTAAATCCCAACTGTGCTGTTGCCTTTAACTGTGCAAGACAGCAAGACAGCACATTTTGTAGATTAAACCAATAAACTAGCAAACATAAAAGAAACAAATCTCATAATTGTGGATTTCAATTAAAGAAAGGAGGATCAAAGCAAACATTCTGCTTGAAATTGCACAGCTGCTATCTACACAAAATGAGAAAAAAAAACCCTTATCCAGCTAGCCATAATTTTTGGGGTGGGGGAAGGAGGCGGGAGAGCTCAAACCCTGCAGTAGGACAGATTGCTTATGCTTCTCACGTCCCAATCAGTAATACAGAAATATTGAGTAATAAATTCCCTGCCTCTCCTGATCTGAGAAGCTCCCACCATCTGTGAAAGACAATTTGTAACAGCTTTAGTATTAAGATTCAGTAAACAGACAATCACAAGCATTGTGCCAAACAGTGCCTACACTTGGAGAAAAAACATAAAGCAAAAGCATGAGTAACACCACGACCCTTGTATTGCAAAATTATCCAGCGGCCAAAACAGTTTTGATTGCAGAGGGTTTCTTTTTTTTTCTTCTTTCTCCAGTCAGCAAGGAGTGCTGGAGTCTGCACACAATTCAGCTACATCTGTGGGCTGTGTATGTAGGCCTCATCCTAATGTGTTGAATTATTATTGATGGCTGAGGCAGTTCTGCTCTGCTGGTGAACCAATAATGTCAAGGCAGTACCTGCAAGATTAATTATAGGAGAGAATGGGCTCTGGTTTCCAGGGACTGAGACATTAATAGAGACTGAGCATTAGTTTCAGGGGATTCAACAGACAGCTGAACAAATGCCTCAGACAATGTTATACATGCTAAATCCTGGCACTTACCTCTTAACAGTACTGAAAAAAAAGTTTAGAACAATTGTCTTTAAACTGGGAAAAACAGAAGGCTCTATAAACCAAATGAAGAGGAAACAAAACAATACTGAGGTTGCTAAAGCAAGTTAGGGTCTATAAATGTATGTGAGCATATTGCCCTCTGCAATATACTGAAGAGAAAGTGGTCAGTAACTAATTTCTGTAGCATTAGCAGAAAAAGAAACTGCTTTTTGGTGACTGACAGTACCTAGGTTTTCAAAATAAATATGACATTTTACACATGGAAATATGAGTTGGATCAAAAAGCAGAATATTTTATACTGTTTCTCTTGCACCACTGCAGTGGAAATTTGTACTCCATGACGCATTTTAGCTGTAGAGAACGGAGAATATGCAGTGGATGAAGCTGCAGCCATAGCAACAGCTACATAAATTTTCAGGCAATGACAAGGCACACGGTACAAAATTTAAGCAGTATAACTCCTACACTGGCTTCCAAAAAAAAAAAAAAAGTGGAGAAAAGTGTGTTGAATGCTGTTTATTACAAAGTAATCGTGCCTTCCACCTTATCAAGACCCTGCGTTTCCTGCATTTTGCTCGTGTGATCAGAGGTGCAGCTGAGAGATTAGCTGTAACTCTCTATCTTATCCTTTACCTTTAGCAGGTGATATCCCTCTTTCTCTCTTTTCTTATCTCCTAGGCTTAATATTTTTGAAAGAGCCTTGGGAATTTTGAGGACCAATTTTCAATATATCAATATATTGTCCAACTACCCAGCCTTTGTGCCTTTTTATAGTTGTGCAATACTTTTGACAAAATAATCCAAAATGAATAAAACCCAGAGGCTGGTGTGGCTCAACACTTCACTGATTTTCCAGTTTCACAATTGCTAAGTGCATCACTGCTTTTCTTCAGACTTGAAACAGCAGCAGGAGAACTATTAAGCAAATGCATTTGAGGTTGA
The DNA here is from genome assembly GCF_964195595.1 of Calonectris borealis. Classification (NCBI taxonomy): domain Eukaryota; kingdom Metazoa; phylum Chordata; class Aves; order Procellariiformes; family Procellariidae; genus Calonectris; species Calonectris borealis. Next base: position 32,437,627 of record NC_134316.1, read on the forward strand.
AAGATCTACAGTAGAAGGATATATTCAAACTTCCATCTTTGTGTCCTTAGCTTCTGGGTGATATCTTTCACAATGTTCTGTGAAACTCCACTACCAATTTTTCATTACAGATAGAGGATCAGAGACCCTGAGGAACTTTGCACATCTCGGACTATCTAGGAGCTTTGCAAACCTAAATAGATGTGAAAATGAAGGTGACAAAAGGGTTTCAAATCCTGTTGTGAAATGGAACAGTGAGGCTCCCAAATGTTTTTACTCCATGCTGGAAAGAATACCAATCTTTAAAATATGTTTTCAAAACTAAATCGTGTTAAAATACAAAATTTCAGCTGGAACATACCAATTCTTTTTTTTTTTTTCTAGGTCTGTGTTTTAGTTACTGAGTCCATGACAAACCTTAGAGATGTTCTTTTGAAACAGACACAACTTCACAAAGCCTTGCTGTTCTGACAAAGTGGAGAATACCAGTGAAATTATATTGATCTGAAAATAATATGACCAACTTGAATAGCAAACCTATTTTCTCCCTCATAAGTTCAATTCATTTTGGCCAAGAGTGATTTTTCATATTGAATAAATAAAAGTACAAAATCTACCTCCAGCACCTGAGTGTAGAAAAGCATATCCTGCTACATTGTTCCTAGGTGAGTCTTGCGAAGGAATGAAGTCCTGAAGCTAAATCTTGTTGAGCTGAACTAAAAAAAAGAGAGTTTGGAATTGTTCAGCTTGTCCCTGTATCTTTTCTATGCTGATTTCGATTTAAGCTGCTCAGCAATCACACAACTAATGCTCAGTTTCCTGTCATATGCCATAAAGAAGTCGCAAGTTGTTAGAAGCATGTCTGACAGTAGAGTATGTTACTATGTTTGTTACCATCCTGAAGATGATCTCTTGCAAGAGTGATTAGTTAGCTAAAATGTCACATTATTGCCAACTATATTGAAGAAAGTGAGATGTCATGGCTTCACCGTGTCTTTATCAAACAGTAGTTTATGGAGGTGTAAAGAAACATGTCGAAACTCTGTTATGTGACAGCATCATTCTTTTTGAAGTTCTATTTGATCTTGTATTCAAAGGTTGTCATGTTTTTGCCCAACCATCAGCTAGTATTTTTCTTACTGATGATCTGAGTTTTGGAATGAAAGGCATGCTGAACCCAAAATTTTTTGGGGTTTTTTGGATATTTTTTTTTTCCAAACTCTAAAAATTTTTAAACTAAGAAATAAAAAGTCTTAAATGGTAAAACAACATTATCTTAATTTTGTAGGTACTTCAGAAGTATTTAAACTGTAATAAATTTATAGTCATTATAAAATCTAACCTCCCATGAGGAGAAAACAACTTGCCTCAAAGAATCTGGACTCAAAGTGAAGAGAGGTAGGCCAAGTACATTCAGTCCAGAGCAAATCATAGGTAGGGTGGGTTATTTTAAAGAAATTAGGCCTTTTAACAATCAGATTTTGCATACTGAGGATTTCCCCCAAATGGTATAGTATACCACTGAATGCTGTTGGCATGCAAAATCACCAGAACTTAACAAGAGACAGATTTATGTGAAAACTCCAGAGCAAAAACTCTAAACGTTTATAATATCATTTCTGAAGCCACAGACTTTTTTATTACCTTACTGTGACCAAATTCTCAGAAAATTGCTTCTCTCCCACACAGAGGAAAGTAAGTGGTACAAATGTATCAGACACATCTTTGATCAGTTGTTAGGCATTTGGAAACAGTAAGAAAAAGGCAAAGTCTAGATACTTTCTCCTGAGGTGTGGAAGGTGTTATGCAGGTGTTATGACCTGATCAACTTCAGTTTGCACTGCAGTGCAGTGCATCATGCTAAAATAATATCCTGTCTGAGTTTTCATCCATCCAAATATTACTGTATTCTGAAACTCAGTTCAGAAGGTAAGCAGCATTTGAACAACATTAGTCAAGGTAACTTATACGGAGAAGCGGTAAACTAAGGCAGCAATGAATTACAGAACAGAATAGTCATTCCTAAATGAGAACATTCATCAAACTAAAAATTAATTATTTAGTGCAGTGGACATTATTACCAGCTCCTCAGAACTGAAACTAGAAGTTCTCTGTAAAAAGATATCTGTGACAAATGAAAGAAAAAATCTGAGAAAAAGTGGTGATTCTTCCTTTCAGTAGCTATTAAAATTGGACTTGTTTGGGTTATTCCCATGCCCAGACTTACTACAAACGCATCTTTGTGTATTATTTTCTCATCAATGTTGACAGTTTATCTCTTCTATCAGAAAAAACAGATAACAAAGGAAGAAGAAAAGTTACAGCTTATTAAATATTTATGCTAGTGATAGAAGAAAATTATGTTTTTGTCTTCCAAGAATTAGTGCTATTATACTTATTATATTTCAAATAATAAAGAAATGCATTGGTTTTTTACAGAGTTTGTAACCCATTGTCTTGGTTACTGTCTTACTATTAAAATAAGAAAAAATAGAAAAGCTTTGTAACAACACTACAGCTTCCTAGAGGAAAAAGGGGAAAATGAAAAAGGGTTGAAGCTTTATTTTCTGTTCATATTCTGAAGTTTTTGAGGTGTTTGACAATCCTAACATAAGCTTCTATTGAATACTAGCACTCTGTGTATAAGGACATTCTAAATCATCTGTGTACCTAACTTTTTGCACTTTTGAAAAGCCAGCTTTGTTTCTTAAAATATGTTGAACATAAAATAGAATGCACAAATGCAAGTTCCAAGTAAGCTCTTCCTTTAGACATTTGTTAAGACTTCCTATAATTTCTGGCCAAAAAAAATGTAGTATTTAAACCTAGGTTTGAAGTGTCTTTTAAGTGTTCAGTGAATAACAGCTGTATCACTTTTACCTCTTATATTAATGTAGTTGCTTTACTTCAGCACTGATACTGACACCTACATTTCTTCTTGTGCTGCATGGAAAAGCTATTGAAGTCAGAGTTTAAAAGTGATTCCTATTTTTTCTGAACATTAACTTAGTGAAGTACAGTACATTAAGTTATTTGAATCCATGATCAAAAAAGGCATATTTTCCTAAGACAAAGTAAATTTCTGGCAAAAGATGTGGTAGAAATTTACAGCACAAAAAACATTAACAGAATAAAATAGCTTTTAATCTCTACCCATTTTTCCTTCCCTCAGAGAATAATTAGAGTCTCACCAACACAACTGGCACACCAGCTATTGTACTGTGTCCCTGCTTCTGTGTGGATATTCACTATTTTTTAATTGATGATAAGAACAAATTATTTCTCTTGTATGTGTAAACTTCTAGGGAAAAATTGCATTTGTGTGCAATTTTTTACACAAATATTTAGTGGGGAGCTCAATGAGTGATTTCACAGCTTTACAAATGTATTCATAAAGATCAGCTCATGAAAAATGAAGGGAATTCAAAAGTTTTTGTGTCTATACTTGCTGTAGTCAAGTGCTATAACTCAGGGTAGGTTAATCTAGATAAGTAGGAAGCTGTCTACTAAATAAAAGTGAAATACCTACCTTCAGTAATGCGCGACTAGTGCTCCACAGGCTATGTTTGTGGCTTTGCTCCATGGAGCCCACTGCCAGCATTTTAGCCCAGACGGCTGTAAGGATGAAGGGTGGCTGCAACCCTCCCTGAAAAAGATTGTTGTAGCAGTAGGCAACTGTGTGTATCTCACTGTGTGTGTGTGTGTATGTGAGGGAAGGGAAGGGAAGGGAAGGGAAGGGAAGGGAAGGGAAGGGAAGGGAAGGGAAGGGACGGGACTAGGATTGTTTTCCCTCAGCATCCTTTTTTCTGATAATGCTATTTTTTTCTGAAAGTCATGTACACAGCATTGATGTGAGTCAGAGACAGAGGACAAATAAGTGTGTGCAGGAAACCAGGCTGCAACTATCCATTATCGGTATTAGGAATGTGTTCAGTTTCAGTATTTTGAGCCAGGAAGGGAAATGGTACCTGAAGGAATACTTCTGGCTCTTCCACAAGACTGAATTAATTTTGCTATTATCCTTAGGGTGATAAAATTCAATTTTGCTTACAGTACTTACAAGCTTTGAGCTGTCTATGCTACAACTTCACCAAAAAGGAAGGATACTTTTTTTTTTTGGTAGAAATGTCCTTCTGCGACACAGGAGTCCTAGATTCTTCCCCTAGCTCTAGGTAAAGCCTCTCATGAAGTCATAAACAATTCAGCATGTTTACAAGTTTAGAAGTGACTTGTGTCTTGATCTGGATATGCCAAATCCAGGCAATAAGAAGTACAATAAGGAGCAATAAGACACCAAGGCAACCCAGGAAAGAAACTAAATGTTTTGATACCATTTGTAGTGAAAACCTATTTGGGATAAAGAATCAGAAATTATATTTTATTTTCTTTTAAAATGGAAACAGATTTGAGGAAATATGAGACTTTCCAATTTTCTGATTTTACAAAAGATACTTTTTATTACAAAGATTTTATTTGAGTTAGTCTTATAGAAATACAGATGACTCTAAAACTGCCTTCTCAAGGAATTTCTTTCCTTGAAGTTTCCTATTTCAGACGAAATGAGATTGAATTTTATGATTTTACAAAAGGTACTGTCTTCTAAATAGATTTCATTCAGAAATTCATGATCTGTTTTATCTGAGTTCTTCTTTTAGCAATTCACATGCTCTTCTCATAGCAGGTCAGATGACTGCGAAACTGCCTTCTCAAGAAATTTCTCTTCCTGTGGAGTTTCCTATTTCTGGACCAAATGAGATTAAAAAAAAAATAACTTTTGATTTGTTCCTCCAAGCAATCAAAAATTTTGTAGTTAACATGTCACTGATCACACTAGGTTATCTCATAACTGTGATGAATATGTTCTTTGCATTCATTTCTCTCTTTAGAGCAGTCAGTAAGCACAGTGAAACTAAGATCTTTAAATAGTAGAGGGATTCAGTGCAAGGCAAAATAGACAGTACCTCAAATTCAAATACCTAAAATGAAGAAATCAATCATAATCCTTTTTTTTTTAAAATATGGATCAAATTAATTTTCAATTAAAATAACAAAATTACAGCTGTTTTGCAGCATCAAGATCATATACAAATAAGGAAGTATGACTACTTCTTTCAGCAGCAGAGGCAAACACATTATTTTCATCTTAATATTATGTACTTTGGTATAATCATTAGGGAACAGATTCTCAGCTAATATAAACTGCCATAATTACACTGGGAAGTTAGGACATGTTACACCATCTGAGAATCTGCTTTGAATGTCATACTCATTTGCACCTAATTTCAGCTACTACTTTTTTTTAATAACAGGATTTTTAGACAACTACAGAATAAAAAAAAATTTCTTTTTGAGCTTTACAAAAACAACTTTTGAAACCTATTATGATGTACAGAGTATATGCTACCAATCATGTCAACAGAGTTTATTTTCTTTGATTTCACACTATAGCTCCAGGCATCTGCTATAGTAGATAGAAGTAGCTTTTGATAGCTCACTAAAGCTATCATGGCACCAAAGGACTTGAAAAAAGGGCTAACAGATTTTGTAAAAATAAAAAAAGGGGAGGAAAGTAATAGTAAAAGAGAAACACAAAGCTGGCTTTTGCCAAAACAAAACACAAAGCTAGATCTGCAACTACTGTCTTCAGTAGTGAGGAGATCACCAGTGTATATTGTCCAGTACTCTAAATCTTGTCATGTGAAGGAGTACACAGTGGCAGAGAACGCTAGACCTGATTGCTAATTGGAATGATAAAACCAGTTTATCAGCATTTTCCTGTCTTTCCAAAATAAGCTTTGCTATTACTGCATATAAACTAGGTGTCGTCAAAACAGCTGTAAATTCTGCTGGTGTAATTGGAAATGATTTTGATTCACCTTAGGAAATGGGATTGTGATTGATTTCTTTTGTTAGGTATCTGAATTTGATATACTGTCCATAGTAGCAAGCTCTGACTCCCCTCACTATTTAAAGAACCTAGTTCCATAACACTTATTGCTCTAAAGAGAGAAGCAATCGAAAAGCACTCATTTATCATACTTACAGTGCAACTTTGTCTTATCTACTGACATGTTAACCACAGAATTCGTGTGTTTTTAGAGAAATTCTACACTACACGCCTCAGACTGTAAAAGATGATGAGGACAAAAGAACAAAACAAACCCCAATAGATTAAAATGTTATTGTGAGAACAATGGATAAGATCTGGAATTTCCACAGTGCCCAGAGAGAGGGCAGGACGTTCCTTCCACTGATCCATATCCACATATCTACCAAAGGCTGAACTGAACTGACATCGTCTGTCAGTGAGTTCATTTACACTCTGCTTTTACTTGTTCTGCATATTCTAGCAAGCAGCAGGGAAAGAGTTTGTTCAGTATGCTTTGAAGTCAATCATAAGAGTTTTTTTTTTTTTTACTGGGAACATGCTTTGGTGAGAAGTAGATCATGTTTAAGAAACTTTCTCTCCAAATTCGTGTTTACATGAGGAAGAGTCATGATTTGGTAGGTCAGAAAAATGCCAACAGACTTGCATTTAATAGATTACCCTAATGTAAATTGCAACGCTAAACTCCACATACGTGAAAAATACTGCTTTGCAGCTAGCACTGACAGATGTGAGGGGACACAAGGTTGTCTGTTCCAGAGGCTCTGCAAACTACACTTAAAACCCAAGCAGTTGAAAGTAGCTTGGCTCAAATATCCTGCCATCATTTTTTAGAGGGGGTTGGGGATGGAATGATTCTGAACAGCTTCTCGGTACAGCTGTTGCTACTGTCAGTATTGCTTGAGCCACCGGTATGACTTGAACTTCCACCACCACTGCGTGATTCACTATGCTGTTCGATCCTCGGAAACCCTGATCTGTGCTGTGATTTTAAAGCTGCTGCTGTAGCTGCATGTGTGAAAGGTTATCATCTACCGTATCTAACATAAAAGTACTGAAAGTTATTAACCCTTCTGTGACAGACCAAGTTTCTATTTCTTGGAACAACATCTTGAATCAATGTGTTTTTAAGCTTCTAAATAAGCCTGGTATATATTCTGGTCCTGATCTCACTCTCTGGGACTAGACTTTCAGTTTGGTATTCATTATTGGAGGTTTCATTTTGGCATAATACTGGTCTCTTTTCTAAAGTCTCCAAACTAGTAGTTCCTGCCTGTACATTAACTACAAACTGCAAGACTAATACCACCACTACCCAAACCCTAGATATCCCTTTCAAACACCTTCTCATTAAGACTTCAAGATTTAAAAGTATTTCTAAAAATAGTCCGTTTAAAAAAAAAAAAACCACAAAGAAATTTAAAATACCTATATTGTATGTACTCATGCATATGTGATTTTTCCCCCCTCCTCCTATGTAAAAGAGCCTTTGGATTGAGGCCAATGACACAACTTTTCATAGAGGCACTGGAAAATTGCAGCTGCGAGTATTGCTCTATAATATGAATGGCAAGTATGGCAAAATACTGGAATACGTCATCATGTAATAGGCATGCTTCTGACCTGTCGTGGTTTAACCCCAGCCAGCAACTAAGCACCACACAGCCCCTCCCTCACTCCCCGGCGGTGGGGTGGGGAGAGAATCAGAAGGTAAAAGTGAGAAAACTCCTGGGTTGAGATAAAGACAGTTTAATAGGGAAAGCAAAAACTGTGTGTGCAAGCAAAGCAAAGCAAGGAATTCATTCACTCCTTCCCATCAGCAGGCAGGTGTTCAGCCATCTCCAGGAAAGCTGGGCTCCATCACGTGTAGCGGTTACTTGGGAAGACAAACGCCATCACTCCAAACGTTCCCCCCCCTCCTTCTTCTTCCCCCAGCTTTATATGCTGAGCATGACGTCATATGGTATGGAATACCCCTTTGGTCAGTTGGGGTCAGCTGTCCCAGCTGTGTCCCCTCCCAGCTTCTTCTGCACCCCCAGCCTACTCGCTGGTGGGGTGGGGTGAGGAGCAGAAAGGGCCTTGACTCTGTGCAAGTACTGCTCAGCAGTAACTAAAACATCCCTGTGTTATCAACACTGTTTCCAGCACAAATCCAAAACATCACCTCATACTAGCTTCTGTGAAGAAAATTAACTCTATCCCAGTCAAAATCAGCACAGACCATGCATGTTGGTCATGTAACTATCATATATATAGTTATATGACTCATATACAAACATACTGGATTACCCTTTATTTTTACAGAGAAGTGGTACAGTAACCGTCAAAAAGTGCACTCCTCTGATTCATGGAATTAAAAAATGTGTTAGGAGTTCTGCTGGTGCAATGCCTCCAGGGCTCAGTGATGTGTCAGAGATATACCCTAAAAAGTGTGGATGACACAGATGCCAGATTAGAAGATTGTGCTGGGGTTACAGGACTGGGCTGCTATTGTGCTAAATGTTGCAAGAGTCATTAGCTATCAGCCATGGTTTGGTTCAACAATAGCATGTACCCTGTACATGACTTGATTGAGTCTCTAATCAAGGTGAAGAAAGAAAAATAGGCAAAGAAAAATAAGAAAGTACTCCTGAGATAAAAATGGACCTGCTACTGAATGTCAAAGAATAAGACATAATGGTTTAATCAAATAACTGTTTAACATCATATGCCAGCTTTTATGTACTCCTGGCAGGATCAAGTTACCATAACTATTTCCATTTGTCTGTTTAGGAATGGAAAGTCATTCAGTAGTTTGGGTTTTATGCTACTTACAATATACTGAGGAAGAAAAATAATTACTGCAGAGTTTTACACTCCAAAGAAATGAGACAGACTTTTTTCTGTCCAGATGACTTTCTTGTCATTAACAAAATAGCAAACACAGCATGAGTTAACATGAAGTTATCAGTAGGTGGAGGCTGATCTGGACGCCCCAAAGTTCCAGAGCTGTGGGATATACAGTAATAATTTCTCATTTCAGTCTGAGTTTCAAAAAGTCATCATAATGGCTCATAAAATTTTACTGATACATTGAGTTGCCAGTTTATATGACATATACATGCAGGAGAAGAGTAGCTTAGAACTTCCTCAAATTCATTTTCTGTTTGCTAAACCCCAAGCCAGGAACCACACTCTGAGCATTTTTGGCTATGTAAAACCAAATTTACAGAATCTTACATTTACACAATGTTTCCAATACCTTTTCCTTTTCACTCTTCTTCATGTCAGTACATCTTCATCAACCTTCTCTCTAATTTTTAAAATATTTTATTCTCAGTCCATGTTCTCATGCAATATTTTTGCAATATTTACTTTTTGTTCAAAAATAGTCTAATTTCTCATTCTTTTCAAAATACTTGTCTTATTTATGTCTTTTCTCTTCTCTTCAGATTCCTTGTTCCACTTGATTTTTTTTTTCCTTTCCACTTAATCTGTTTTAATCTTCATTTCCCCATTTGGGTTTCTTCCTTCTGTACTATTATTCCTACTTGTTTTTCTTTACTCCTGTAAGCTTTCCTTCCTATTTCCTCTCTAGTTGTTTCTCCTTCTCTCATTTTTCTTTTCTTCTTTCTACATTTTCCTTCTTTCTATTATTTTCTTCTCTTCATTTTCATTATTTCTTCTAAATACATCCTCATCTGCATCTTATTTCTAAACCCATTCGTGTTTCATTCTTCTTCTCTCAGTTGCTAACAAGGTCTTTGTTAACAAGATCTCTTCTTCTCTCTGTGAGGAGCAGCACTTTGTGCAGAATATAGCTAATATAGCAAATCCAATATGGGGTTCCACTGGAGAGCTCTATCAAAAGCAACATTGTAGTAGTAGTAAAGCGGTTGGGGTACTGTACTTTCTGTTTTTCACATGTAAAGCAAAGGAACTCTTTGTGGGAAGACAAGGAGATAGGACAAGCCTTAAAGGAACAAAAACCCCAAAAACTGTAGGAAGAGGAAGTAGTCCATTGAGATGAACGGAATAAATTTCATAAGATTCTGATCAAAGGAATTTAAAACATTTAAAATTTAGTTTAAGACACTGTTAGCTTCAACCCAGACAAGAAAAAAACCACATTGCCTAGTAGTTGTAAACCATAGTGTATATACTAGGACAGAATCATTTAATTATGATTTTTAATTAATCAGTAGGACACATACTAAAGGGTTAAACAAAGGATTTTACCCAAGGATTTCTGAAATCAATTATATTTATGAATGCACTTTAGAATTAGGACTTTAATCACTGATCACAGGACTTTAAATGCTGATATACAATCTAAGATTCTTTTTTCCTCCGTATTGGAGGGTAAGTTACTTTTTTAATAAAAGAGCCACCTAAGTAATTTAATTTTATTTGATCTCAGTTGCACCAGAAATTTTAATGTAGTTCTAAGGCAACATTTAAAAACCTTGTCAACATACAATGTCAGAATATTTTAAAACATATACTGGGGTGTAAATACCTTAGAAGCCCCTACAAATGGTCAAACTAACAGACAAGGCGGAAGTTGATTTGATGATTTCTGGAGCTGACTCTCTGCTTCTATATAACTTCAAAGTGTTCTTCTGCAGTTCAAGAAAAGAAAATCTGTGATACTTTGGGATTTAGTATTAACATTAAATCAGGGAAAAATTCCAACATTATTTAGTAAAGTGGAGGAGACAATTCTAACATTCTTATGGATTAAGCAGTCTTTAAGGTATTTCAGAGAAACACGTATTTCTGTCAATATACATTAACTGTTTCCCTTATTCAAAGACCACTGAACTCAACAAGGGCTTTATGAGAAGCCTAAAAGATTTCAAAGTTTCCATTTCCCTTGACTTCCATTTAAAAAGGGTGTGAAAATAATCCTGCACTTTCTCAGACTGGCCAGGCAGTCGGTTGCAATTAGGCTTTGAAATGTGCAGGTGGGGGTACAGGTCTTCAATGACCCATGGAGATCAGTTAGAGAAATTGTACCTGAGGAGTCACAGTCCTTCCCAAAGTTACTCACATAGATGTTTACTGAGAGATGCTCACTCAGCACACTGTCCATTACAATGACAAAGACTCTTCCTACAGTGGTCTGCTGGAGCTGAGCAGGCGAGTGTCAGTGGGGGACAGGTATTTTAGTCCTCTTTCTTATTTATCTGTGCTGTCGTTCTGGACAAAAAAAAAAAAAGAGTTCAGGAGTTTCAGAGATTTTAGTTTAATCAGTGTTTTCAGAAATTGCAAGAGAGGGAGGGAAGATTTTCCATCTTTCTTTTCCAAGAGTTAGTTACTCTCTTGCCCTGAAATTGGTATAAATCCCTAGATCTTTTCTAGACAGTTCTAGACAGTTTCTCTGAGTTTCCCTTGCTCGTAAGACTTCCAAAGCCTGTTATTAAGGACCACTCTAACACTGGCCAACCGTTCTCTTCTTTCCACAGTTGAATCCTGACTTTTCTCTCAAGCCAACAAGATTAAATCAAAACACAGTGTAGACTGTTTGTGGAGATGAAGGAGTTATAGCATGGTCCTTTCAGATCAAATTGGTGAAGTTCTCCATTAAAAATTAATTAAAGAACAAGCCTAGAATAAAATTATGCTGAATTGCACTTCCAACAATTCAGTTTTTATATATGCCGTTGGGTAATTAAAAAGGTTATATGAAGTTTCTCGAGAGTTGAATGTTGTTTTCATGTTCAGATAAGGAGGAAGCAATCTAATCAATCTATTACATTTTAAAATACACATCCAAGAAAGGTGAGACTAAGAACAGAATGAAACAGAACAGAAGTCCTGAAAGTAAGCTAGAGAGAGGTATTTTTATTTGCCCATTCATAAGATGTCCACCAGTGTCCTTCACCTCAATCTTTTAAGGTCTGATCTGTTACTTTTAACCTCTTCTGCTGACTTTTAGATTTATTAGTCAAAGTCCCCTTTAAGAACACGGTTGCACACTGCAGAAGAAAGAAGCATAGAAATCCTGAGACCACCTTTGTCTTAGGACAAAGTAGTTCTTGTTAATCACCAGGAAACCATTCCCATCTAGCTCTCATCGTTTCCTATCATTAGTACTGAGATTTTTTTCTCCTAATTTGCTTTTTCTACAGCTTCTTTAAAGATTGCCTGAGATTGACCAACCTGTTAATTGTCTACCTGTCTTTAACCAAGCAAGGGAGAAGTTTTTTTAGAAAATAAATAATACTACTGGTAGACTCCAAGAAGCCAAATCTACTCAAATCTACTCAAAAGAAACTGCCTGGCCATCAGAAGAGTAAACTCTACAGCCTTTACTCGTACAAGAAAAACTAACCAACAGACCAAACAACTAATTGAGCTCCATGTCCATACAATGTTTCTATGATAATAAAAGGCTAGCTCAAGACAAAAAGATAAACTAATTTATCCTCTTTTATCCACTTGCTAAAACTGAAATGATACTCTCAAAAAATGAATTCAGAGCACATATATTGTGCTTAGATATATATTTATCACAAGCAATTTTAAATCATCTATAGGTAGCCTTCATGATCTGGTGCTATACAAACTGGGTGCATTAGGAAATTAAGATGTTTGTAACATTGATGATGTTTAGAACCTTTCAGAAGACTGCAGTTCTCCTCTTATTGCCTAGATTTCTGGATATTCAAAAGGGAGCGTCCATTGCAAATATAAGGATTTTAAAGAAAAACTAAATTCATATGTGACAAGTATGACAAAAGTGGTTTTTTTAAAAGAAAAAATATTTTATTTTTCTCATCTTTTGTCTAGAGTTTAACTAAACATAGTATGAAGAAAGCTTATCCATATGTGCTGTAAACAGACATTGAAAGAATGTGCACTTTTAAAATTGAAAGTGTTAAATGAACACAAGCTGTCAAAAACTTGCACAACTTCATACTTTTCATTTTACTGTAGAACCATCCCTGTCAATACCTCAACTGATTGCTTTAGTTATACATTTTGAGCACCTTGTAGTTTGTTTTCATCAGGTAGTAACTCTTTTAAAGGCAGATGATTTTAACACGGTGCACAGTGAAGCTTTTGATCCCCTTGTCATTCAGATAACATGTATGGGAAAAGTTTGCATCAGCTTAAGGGGAGACTGGACACATTCACTAAAGAGGAGACTGTTGAAGGTCATAAATACACGGAAACTACTGCCAGCTCAGGAAATCTCTGAGCCAAAAACAATTGGAGACTGAGAGAGTACTCAACAAAAGTGTCATTTATGCTTGCTCGTACTTCTCGTCCTAAGCTTTTAATTTAGCCTCAATTCAGAACAGAATAAAGGGCTTTCTGGACCTTTAGAAGGATCCAGTACTGTTTTTCTTATGTTTCTATGCCCTACCAGAGAATATTATTATTTCATAGCCCTCTGTAAAAACAATATATATCAAATTAATTTGATTTTTCAGAGCAAATTCCATATTGGCACTGTGTTCCTCTTTTAAATCCATGGGTCGTTATTATTTAAACACACACACACATACACAGGTATATATATAAAAAGAGCAAGTATAGAAATGAGCATAAGAGGATCCCAAGTCTTCACAATAGGTTAGATAAGTATCTGTCAGATTATATAGATTTACTGGCTTCAGGACAGATGGTTAGACTAGCTACTTCAAATGTGCGTACCCCTTGCCTTTCAATGATACAGGGCTCATTGAAAAAATTATAAACTTATAAAATTTAAAGCTAAATTTTAGAGTTAATATCTTTAGTTACTAACTTCAGTTTCAACTTTATTTATTAAATTCAATAATTCTGCAGAATGTAGAAAAGTAAACAGTATACTCCTAACTACAAACCCTCCCTGTGGATCCACCAGAAATGTGGATCCTTTCATTCTCAGTTCTCTATCCTATTAATAGAACTATTTTTGCCCTTTAAAAAAATCCAAACAAAACCAACAGTAACCCCCCGGCCTGGACAATGTAGCCCCCTAGCTGACTTAATATAGCAGGTTGTCATAATTATTCCTCCAATACCTTTTTGTTGAGAACAGTTTCTTCCTCAGTCTCGTAAGTTATAAATCAATAGGTACTGATTATTGGATTTACCAGGAATGTTTGATACTGATGTAGGTCCATTATCTCACATTTTTTCAGTGCTTTATCCTCTCAGCCTTCTGTTTATGGGGCAATACCTCTGTTCCCATTTTAGTGAGACAGACTCAGATGTGATCTCTAACGTCAGGCCAAAACCTGGCATAAAACCTAAACTTGTACAGTGTCCTGATTGCACATATGCCAAATGGTTTGAGCATGGTCTTGGGTGCAGCAAAGACAGACTAAACCTGCTCAGTCCCTTGGCACCAGCTTAAGACTGTGTGTGGCTAGGTGTAATGTGGACAGAACGGACACACTTGACTTGTGGCTACCAGTTGTGTTTTGCCGTGGCATCATGGGGCTGACACAGCCAGGGAAATCAGACCTGAGATCATTCCTAGGAGATCCTAGTGTTGCACATAAGAAAGAACAGTATGGTCTGGCTGAGTTTTGATCTATTGAAAAAAGTATGGATGTGTTGCCCTAGGACTTGGGTCATGTGGACAGACACAGGTCAGAAAGCAGTCACTGTTTTGGTCTACCATAGGGACAACTACATACCAAGCAGTATAGATGCAAAAAATAAATCAGAATGCATACAGGAAACTGTGGCAATTAGAACTGTAACTACTATTTTTTCTATGACACCTGCACACAATAGAAAACAAAAGGGATCTGATAACATTCTGCATTTTGAAGTCTTAAAATGGCTTCATAGTTAAATGGCTATGAATAAACTGTTCCACAGCATCTACTCTGAAGGATCTTGGAGTATGATAAACCTTAAATAAAATAAATCTCCAGCCTGTACTTTTTTACTACTTAAATCTCTCAATCTTTAATGTAAATATCTTCCCCACTAAAAATGCAGAAGTACAACATCAGCAATTGTCAGGGGGGATTCTAGTACCCACAAAGCCAAACAGGTCATTCGCTGGAAAGCAAGACTCTGTACTGGGCTATGACACTTTAACAGTGTTAACATTAGCAGAGCATTGCCACAAGTGTGTCTGTATATTTTTGTTGGATGATACTACAAGTAGCAGTATGTAAAAAGCTGACAAAGGGAGAAAAGATGAAAGCAAAAAGCTGGGATAGAACTAATGATAATAAAACTCTTGGCAAGTCAAATTACTGAGAGTCTCATATCAAAAGCAACTTTGACAATAATGGGATTCCAGAGTCCATAAAATTAGTCATGATTCAAAGATAAAAACATCAACAATTTGCATAAAAGCTTTACTTTAAAGATTTAGCACTGTGTACCAAATGAAGAAAAAAGCATCGCCATAACCGTAACACTGTAATATAGGTATCCATTATCTAATGCTTATATAATGGAAACCAAATGAGCTCATTATTATCAGTGCTATTATACTGAATACTAAATGAACTCATCATAGAAACACGCTTGCTTTAAAAACTATTACTGCACCATCAGTGACAAGGAAAAAAAAATGCATACAAACTTCCTGAGATGACTAATTTGATTTCAGTGTTAACTTCTAATACATTATTAATCAACAGTTCATTATACTTTTAGATAGCACTTAGTTTATTTGTGGTTTATTTGTATACAATTCATTTATGTAATCTTTTACTATATTGCACTTTATTCCTATGTAAACAATGCTGGTTTGGGCTGATATAGATTTACAGTAAATGGAAGTATGATATGTTTGTGTATAATTCAAATTTGTTCTGTTTTGCAAAACCAGGAGAGGTACAAAAAGGATGATGCAATGCAAAGTAAACAATAAGCTAATACTATGAGAAAAGACTATGAAAATTATAAATTTTTAAATCGACTGCATAAATTTATTGCTAAAAGGTGTAAGAATACTGCAGAATATGTAATATATATAATAATATATAAATGTATGTGTATACTAACATATGGCAGACTAAAAATAGGTACTCATGCTTAAAAAATGTGATTTCAAAGAATGTGATAATTCATATGTACTATTCATATTTATATACGACTATTTATAAGTAGATGTTTTAATGTACCAAACTCATGTATATAAAACATACTATGTTACTTGGAGCCTGCAAGTGTTGTGATTTTTTTTTTTTCCTATCAACATCAAATGCAATATTTGCATGATGGAAAATTAATATTGCTTCAGTCTGGACTGGACAAACCATGACTTACATTATAAGCAGCATTTCAGAGTAACTTCAGAACTCTGACATGATTTTCTGTTAACAGAGTTTATGAGTAACAGAATAATGGAGAGTTAGGATTCCTGGAAGGCAGAAGTCCTCTTCTCATCAAAGCTGTTTTAACACTTATAAAAGTTACTGAAAAGCTCCTTTTCCCCAGTGTTTCACAAAGAAATGGACTGTATTTCTTCTTTTACTTTTTTTTATGTTTTCATTAACATTCACATTACAAATTCAACCATTAGTCTAAAAAAATCACATAGTTTTAAACTGAATTGAAAATTAAAAGTAAAAGGAAAAATATTTTCAAAGATATAATTTCAAAATGTATAAGTAATTCTTCTAAAATGAGTTTTATAACAAAGATTTTGGAAGCAAAGTTGAACACTAGTTCTCCTGTCACAAATTTTCAGTGAGATGTTGGGTAAGATACAAACTTTCTCTGACGATATCCTATTTACAGAGGAAGAACACTAATCATTTTTGCTTCCTCATAATACTGAGAGGAGAGGGTGAGTAATATATAGGAAACCTTTGAAAACATTGAAGCTGACTGCCATAGGAAAAGCAAAGAAACAGTCCTGAGAAAATATTTTTCCTCTGTTGTTAAATGATATCATGTCCCTAATTTATAGGTTGATTCACAGAAAAAACATCCCCTTCATCTTTTTATGGACGGCTTGAGATATTCTCAAAAGGAAATGAGATGAAAAAGAATTCCTATGTGGTATTACATATACAGATTTTAAAGAAATCTCTCTGGAAATATTTCAAATGACAGTGTCATCTTTCTTTTTGTGCCTTGGTCCTCTGTTGTGAAAGGATTCTTCAAATCCTACATTCTGTTTCTGTAGAGTAATTAATTAATAGATATACAAATCCTCTTGTATAATTTAATTCTATGTGGTGATATGACATTATTTTCATATGGTACACGCATTGACAGAAATTCTAAAAGGTTAAACCAAAGAATTTTTGGTTTAATGGAAAATATGGAAAAAATTCTGCTCAGGTCAACTTAAAAAACATTTCTAATATTTGAATATTTCTTTTAGTGTTTAATATTTGAATATATCTTTTAGTGTTTAATATTTTATTATTTCTTTTGGTGATACAAACAACCAAACAAAACATTCAGAAGCATGTTGATCAACCTGAGATTAAATGTTTTATTTAGTTCTCTGCTTACTTTATCTGTTTGCTTAACTTCTTTTCTGAGAGGAAATATTCAACAAAATGTCTTTCTGAAAGGAAAAATTTTAAAAAACTATAAAGGAAATATTTTGACAGCTTTGAAATGTGGATAGCTTTAGTCTGTCTGAAGCATAGAATTTTAGTAAGTGAATTCAAATTCTTCAAAAAATAAGAAGAAAAATACTTCCCAACTGTAAAGTTTAACAATTGAATCTGGTAAAGTAGTGACTGTCCTATTTATACATTTCTAGTAAATCAAATATCTATATATTTGTTCCTCTGAAGAAACGTAGAGGCTTTCTTTTCTCTTCCCACTCCAGGACCTTGATACCAAAGACCCGTATGGCACAATGATCTTAAAGCGTTTAGACAATAAACACTTACCGCAAACATATTATAAACCAAACCCATCATTGAGTTAGTCACAAAGTTTGCAAGTTGGATAGTTTTAGCCTAAACACCAAATCAATTTTTGAGTTTTATTCCATCTGAAATGTCTTCATTCTCTAAACTGCAATGAACTGCATTTAAGTATGGCACAAAGAGATTGTTTAGCCTCCAAATTTGACCTATTCCCATAATTTATTTGGAGAACCCAAAAATTTAATATTGAGTTACTAATTTTTTTTTCTGAATTCTACATAAATTTAGCTACTGTAGTAAAAATGTAAATTCTCTGAATAAGAACATTTCAGGGAAAAAGAAACATGATCAACATGCTGTAAAATCATGGTAGATTTTTCTCCATCTTGTTGTATTTGTTGATGATCCTGGATTGAACCAGTGAATCAAAACCATAAATGATCTGCATCGTTTACTTTCAAAGGGCCACAAATGTCATCTTTTTATCTGGGAAAGATAATTTGCTTCCTTTGTGCTATGCATTTGTTAATGACCATCATTTGTTCAACGCAAGAAATCCAAGGTTTGAGGCAACAGTGAAGTTATCAAGTTAAAATAAACAAGGTGGATACAACACGTCCCCCCTAAAAACGAATGTTCTTTCCTTCCTTCTTTGCAGGTGAAGTCCATTTTTTTCTAATTTATTTCAGTGCTTTTGCCAATACATGTTTTTCAGAACACAAGCTTTCATATATGATTCAGCAGCATCAAGGAGGTATCTAATTCTAGAGCTGTCGAACACTTCATGTGTATGCTCTTTAAAGTGCAAAGTTGTATTGGCTTAAGTCTGGAATAACTCTGATGTTCCTTGTCAGAAGTCATTCTGACTTATGTAAATAGAATGCTCAGCTAAATCTCTTCTACATTGTTTCAAGTTCCTGACCATAAACCAAATTCCATGTTTAGCTTGGTTATGCTTAGATAATTCTGTAAGCAACAGTAATGACAGATTAAATTACGTTGTTTGGCTCTCTATGACAAGCTCATTGATGGAGTCTCCAAAACCTGATTACAGGACATACATCGCTTGAACTCAGGGCCCACCGAGGATGGTCCCACAGATAGGAGAGAGTACACATCATCAAGGACTGCATCAGAGCTGCAACTGGTAATAAAGCACATTTCATAAAATATTCATTTCTCACAGTACGGTGTAAAACCTAATTTTACGACCGAAGTCTAGCATATATTCAAGGTCAACAAATGTGTGTTGGTTGTGGTTGTGTGTTGGTATACAACGGTGCACGTTTATACCAAGAGTTTGGGGTAACAATGAGGGATTGGTATCATTAGCAAAATAAGTAAAGTATTATATTTTGTGAGTTTTGGTTCCTTATCTCTTAATCAGAAAAATATGATCTTCCTTTACAATCATACTATAAAGTCATAGTTACAACACAGTAGTCTTTACTGTTAAACCTTGCCTTGATTTTCTGCACTAGAACAAAGAAGACCTTGCCAAACTTGCAGCGTTCTCATGGCACTGTTCAAGGAGCAATTCCAGTAGTTAACCAATATGTCAAGTACAGATTAGATCAAAATTTTTAATGAAAGATGATATTTCAAGGCTCTCAGGTGTTATTGGCTGGAGTGACTGAGACATTATTGGAGCACATTTTTGAAGTATTGCTCTGCCAAATTAAAAAGTTGTCTAACAACAGGTTATATAACTATATACACACGTGTGTAGGGAACAGTTACGGCAAGCAATAGATTGAAAAAAAGGTGTCCTGCATCTTGATAATTTGTTAAATGATATTTCTGTTGCAGCCAAGATACACAGTTACAGGCACTAATTGAGAGGTTGCTTGTTTTCTATTAAGCTGGCTCACTTATTCTTCTCTCCTAGTGGGAAAACAAACAAAAACTGGAGATGATGTCCTTACTTAAATAAAAAGCTCGTAATTACTGAAGTCATAGTTACATTTCACAATGCCTTGATACAGTGAACAGATATCTGTACATGAAATGTGGCTGGAAACAGGCCAAGTTCAGTCCCTACCCTGTTACCATCCTTCTGGGCTCAACAACTCACGATTCTGACCTCAACAACTCACAATCAGCTGGTTTGTTTGATGCATAAGTGACAGAAAGGAAGATTTCCTGGGCAGCAGGGAATGTCCACTCTTGACCTTGGACTGGATTTCATCTTTCTTAACTTGTCTAAAGGTTGGGCACAGTCACTAAGCTAGCCAACTAGGGATAGACATAAGCCCTTCCAGAGGGTATTTAATCATATTTATCTTACATGCCTTTATTAGGTGAAGATGAATTGCTATTTAAAGGGATCTGTATTTCTTCACTGACAACAGAGGTATCCCAGACAACCAGCTGGCTTAATTTTTTGATTGCTGAAGTTGGGTAAGATAAGTCCCATCTTTGATTTTGGAATCTAAAATATATTCTTTGCCAGTAGTTTATTGATTAAATTTATTTTCCTGAATATGAGTTTTTAGATAGGCACCCAAACACATCTCACCACTCGCATGCCATAGAGCATCCTGGCTAAAGTCATTATAGTAACCTCCATTCCCTACATTTTGCTAGGATAGTCTTTACTCAGATGTTGATCTTTTTGGTCATCTCATGTTCTACTTAGCAAACATTTTGCAAAAGTTTTGGAAAAAACCTCAGCATGATAGTATTTGAACCCATATTCTTTTTTTGGATTAAATTCAAACCCCACAATCACAAATCAACAGCTGTTCAAAAACAACCTCACATTTTTGATGTTAAAAAAACCACCAGATGGCGACCTTACAATTGTATAAAAAAACCACAAAACAAATTGAATGTGGTTGAATTTTCCCTGGTTTATATTTAGTGGGGTTTTTTTTGTTTTGTTTTGTTTTGTTTTTAAACAAAACAAAACCCTTGAATAACATAAACTGTCTCCAGATATTTTAATTGGCTGCAGGTTTTATTAGAGCAGCGAATTCCTTAAATTCTTCACTTTTCCTTTCTCCACTGTAATACACTGCAGTTCTGTTCTTCTTATTAAATCTCTAATTACTGACACAGAAAACACTAGCACAGCAGTGACTCTCACAAAGTATGCAGTGCTACATTTATCAATGAAATTATGGTCAGTATGTCATTGCTTCCCATTTTGTATAGCAGCAAAGCGTTTTTAAAGACTTTTCAGTTTGCATAACCAGGCTCACAAATTGATCTGTCTGTCAAACTCATGCAGGTGCCAGACTGATGCAAGTGCCAGACACATACTAAGAGCCTTATCCGAAGTCTGAAGCCTCAGCTGGGAGGCTTTCCACCGCTTCCAGTAAGCTTTGGGCCAATCCCTTTTTTTCTCTTTCAGTCTCTGTCTGATACATACCTAGGAAAGATTTGATGTAGAAAGCAATTTCCTGTAAAAACTTTGTCCATAAAATACACTATTCTCCATCAATTTCAAAGACCAAAGTCAGGGAATTAAAAATAATTTTTGGCAATATCTACTAGCAACCTGACAATCTTTCAATGTTTGATTATGCTAATTTAAAAGAATAAAATGAGTAGGAGTTTACAGACCAGACAGACTAACTTTGATACTCAAAAAGATCGCAGGACAAATTACTGAACAATCAATTTATAAAAACCTATAGGATAACAAGATGATGAGAAACAGCAAACATGGATTTGTAAACAACAAATCATGTCAAGCCAGCCAAATTTCCTTTCTTGGCAGGGTGACTGACCTAGTAGATAAGGCAGAAGGCAATAGATGTGGTATATTTTGATGTTGGAAAGAAAAGTTCCACTCATCATTTCTGCAAGCAAATATTGCAATGGAATCACCACATAGGTACAAAAACAGTTAAAAATCCTGCTCAGAGATTAATTAGCACTGGTTCATTGTCTGACTAGAAAGTCTGTCCTGAGTCCTGTTCTGGTCAGCACTTTCATCTCTAGCCTGAATGATGAAATAAAACGTAAGTTCACATGAACTGCAGACACCCAAGTTGGGACAGCTGACACACTACTGAAAAGAGGACTGGAATTCAAAGTAATCTTGGTAGACTGAGAAATAATATAAAATTGAGTGAAAAATAAAAGTGAAAGCAGATGTGCACGTACAAGATGGGAAATGAGTAGCTGGAGATGGGAAATAATTCTGGAAAGATAAACTCCTTGTGTAACATATTTAGAGAGACTCACGCATTGTGTGCAAAGAATTTGATGCATACAAGTCACTCCTCTGCTTTATTTGACATTGATAAGGTCTCGTGTAGTATTTTGATTGGTTTTGGGAATAACGCTTTTGGGTACAGACTAACTGGGGTTGGTCCTGAGGAAGATAATTAGGAGGGCAAGGCATTTATAAAATATGACTGACAGAAAGTTTGAACGAACTGATTTTTCAGGTTAGAGAAGACTTCAGAGGCATAAGAGTTCTTCAGTATAAAACAAAACCTTTTTATAAAGACAACAGTACTCTCTATGCCACTGGATAGGGCAAGAAATAATGATCTTAGTTTACAGAAAGGAAGATTTAGACATTAGATGTCAAGGAAGGCTTTCTTACTATAAGGATAGTTAAATATACAAATTAGTTAGTGAGCAAGGTTGTGAAATCTCTCTTCTTGGAGGTATATAAAAACAAATTAAACAGACCAATCAGGGAGACGCTATTCAATCCAACCTTAGGAAAAAAAAACCACCAATGGAGGGTTTTTTTTTTTCAAACAAACTTTTCAAAAAGCTTAAGTTAAAGCCATTTTTACGACTATTTTCACCAGAGAAGAAGTTCATCCATCACTCCTTTCAAAATGGTTACCATTTCCTATTATTCTTAATGAGATTCAGTTAAGGTGCTGTGCTCTTTCAAAATTCTGATTGTTTCTAGAGAGAAAAGCCAGCAGACATCTTTCTTAAGAACAAATTGAAAACAATGGGGGGCAGATAACCATCTCAGAATAATCACCTAGAAGTTGGCAAGCTTTGAAAGAAGAGAGTGCTGTATGGAATTTTTTGCAGTAGAATAGTATTCATCAGCCCCTGTGGAAGAACCAAAGGAAAAATCCTTTCATCCAATATGACATGAAGTACAGGCCGTACCAAAGAATCTTACAAGTTTTAACCAAGGGACATAGAAAATCCTTATAACTATTTCATGTGGAGGATAATTGAAGACAAAGGAACAATATATGTTAAGCCTAAGTAACCTGTGATCAATTTTTTAAATTCATCCATGAAAGCTTACTTTGAATCTTTCAGAAAAAAACCTGAAGTATATAGCTTTGTTACAAAATGAGGTCATTTGGTGCTTGTTTTGCATACAAAACTTAGATAATTCTTAACTCTGGAACTGCAAGCAGTGCTGCCATAACATATATTAAGATAGTAGTATATAGAACAGAGAAAAAAAAATATTTTCTGATTGTATCTTCCAATGAAGCTAAGAAGGATAAAAAAAAAAAACCCAGAACAAGGGAATGAAAAATGTTAGGAATCTGTAAAAATAGGAATGGTTTAGATAACCATTTTCATAGTGTGCCACACTGTAGGAGAGAGACTCCCACAGTCTTGGAATTTTTAATTCATAGCACTTTCTTCGAGCTCATTTTGTGATCATGAAGAATGAAAATAAGAGACCTACATAAGACTGTGTAGGGCTTAACTGAAGCATTTACTTCGTTATGAGGAATGTTTTATCAAATTGGCAAACCTGGCATAGAATGAAGATTACAGAGTCAGCAGTGCAGTGGAATGCCTTTCAAATATCCTCAGTGTCTTTCAATAGTATGGATACATTTTGTCCATGCCCAAGTGAAGCCACTTGAGAATATGCAGGGCTTTTATTTCCTCTCTGGACAATTACACTGTCTATTTTTGCTGTAATTTTTGTTATATACTTATCACCGAAGACCAGATAAACATAAATTTCCCAATCCCATAAAATTGTTGAGTATGGAAATCACAGAAGTAACTTTCATCTTTTTAACTGCTTGCATTCTCAGGGGGGTGTAGAGAGAGGGGGGGTTTCAATGGAAGAATCCAACTGCTATGGGCCGAAAGCTTCGTATTGCTTTGAAAATAATTTACACTGTGGGAATGTTCTGTTGCATATGCTTTCATTTTGAAACATTCACTACTTACTACTTTTTCACAAATTACGTTATACTCAGCTGGTAATTTTCAGTTATGACTAATAAGATAAGTAAAAAACTCAAAAGATTCTGTGCAATTTTTTAAGGAGCCACGGCTTGGTTTTTTTAATTGCTTTACCATCTGCAGCACTGTCATGGAAAGGGCTGCCAGCTCTTTCCAAATCAATGATCCTGGTATCTCTGGAAGAATTTGTGAATTTGAAGGTAAAATTAGAGAGGAAAACATCTAATCTCTAAACAGTTGAATAGATTTGCCTCCATGCACTGATTAACACTAAATCTTTTTAGATCTATTTCAGCTTCACTGTTCCCCTGGCATTTGAGTTGTTGGCCCAGATATGTGTAGTTCAAATTGAATTCAATTGAGATCTTCACTATAAATAATATTCTCGCCATACAGAAAAGTGACTATCGTATAGGTAATATTTTAGCCAAACTAGAGGAGCTCTAACTATGCAGTAACTCCCATTCTCTGCTGCAGTGTTGACATCGGGGATGATACTAAGTCTTAGCATGCAGCTGGAGGGAATGAAATCTTGAACTCTAGCTAAAATTTTACTGTCTATCTTGACCATTGCTACCACATACGTTTGAACAAAATGAGAAGTGAAAAATACAAACTGAGTAATTTCAAGACAGTTTTAAAACTGCTTAATATTTTTCTCTCTCGCAACTATAAAATTAAGCTGTTAATTCCAGTGGATTTGTCAACTGCCCAATTATGATTGACATTTTGTGAGGAAACAGAAACAGGCTCATGTACTGTAACATAAAAATAATACAAAGGAAAGAGGACTAAGTAGTTTTCTTTGATAAAGTCTTAGGTCACACTACCCTTTTGTTTTGGTCACCTAGAGCCATTTCAGAGCTCTATGAAGCACTTCTCTTTCTAAAAAAGCTGTTTTTTTCCATAGGTTGAGGATGGAAAACTGGAATGTGTCATAAGAAAAAGGAGGCTTTGATTGACTTGTTCAGCATGTGTGTATTATCCAATATAGGTAGAAGGGCCAAAGCATTTTAAGAGTTACTATATCAAAAATTCAAAGAAACAAAAATACATTTTACATAGTCTAGGGCTTCTCTGTAGTTTGCTTCAATTTATTTCGGTTTTTCAAATTATGTTTACTGCCTTTAAATTTTTCAGTTGTATTTTTAATACTGATGATTTTAATTTGGGTTGTTTGGACAGCTTGAGAATCCTCTGATGAAACTGAGATATAACGCTCACTGAATTATATTTTCCAACATAAAATCAATTAGATTTTTTTTTGGTTTTAGGTGCAGAATGCAGTGAGGAATGGATTGTTTTACTTTTGCTTACTGATATGCCAGGGGTTTTAAAAGTTGTATCTGTAATATACTGGTCTTTTTCTTCAGAAAAAGAAGGCATTATAGGTGACTTGCATTCATCTATGAA
This sequence comes from Calonectris borealis, assembly GCF_964195595.1. NCBI lineage: Eukaryota > Metazoa > Chordata > Aves > Procellariiformes > Procellariidae > Calonectris > Calonectris borealis. The sequence goes on from NC_134316.1 coordinate 32,462,839, forward strand.
CGTTTGTCTGTCTTTCACATTTTTGTGTGATTAAAACTCACAAAAAGAGAGAATGGGAAAGAGATTTTTCCAAACTCCACCATTAATTTCTAGAAGAAGCCAAATATAGCATCTATCCTGGAAGATATCAGAGGGGCAATGCAGTAAGGAGATCAAGGCTGGTGTAAGTCATCACAGAAGTATGACTAGATTTCTGTTTATGTGCTTTAACACAGGTTAAGATGGTTACCGGTGCAGTATAGGTTGATTTGTTGTGCAGAGGATATCAGAGAATATCCAACTACTGATGGATTAGAAAAGCTGAGATGAAAAAATTAACGTGCTGTTAAACAGAAATAGGAATTGCCATGGATATATACAATGTATTTTAACAATTCCTGGTACTCAATAAATGCTGCCTGAGCATCTGGTAAATTTTTAAGGCACAGTATTGAAACTATGATGGTTATAATGCAGAATAACATTCCAAACTTAGGTAGGAAATGAATTTTGTATTTTGATTTACCTATATATAAAATCATAAACTCTCTCTATAAAATCATAACACTAACATTGGTATAGGTCTCAGTTCCACAAAGCATAAAGTGTACCTTTATTAACAAACTATATACGAAAATGTTGAACATTCTTCAGCTGTAACTTTAATCCTATGCTTCAGTTCTGAGTCAATTCATGCAATGGTATAGAGTGGTTTGGAAATAAAGACAATAAGCAGATATACTTTGTTGTTGTAATTTTTTACTAACATTGAGAACAAAATAAATCATAAAACTTAAATGGGCCTGTTCCAAAATGGGAATAACATTTTTAATAGTGGCTGAAATTAGGCAAATTCAGTCAAAGCTGTTTTGGTTCTGTATATTAGAATAATGTACTTAAAACACAGAAAAATGAAATACAGGCAATTGGTGACAAGGATGAATTTATATTATTTTGTCTTTGGGCTAACATCTTGTACCAGAAAACTCAGATAACTTGCACACAACACTTCTAAGAAAGTAGGATGAAGGAGTGCTTGGCACAATACTGTTTTGCACCAAGCAGGTGCTAGCTCGTTTGGCATCTCAATAAGACAAGTGCAGACACTCAAGGCTGGTTTATCTGGTTTATTGTGTAAAAGATGGAAATTATAGCAATCTTACAGCGATAGCAATCTTACACCCCTTCTGATGCTGGGAACTTCAGTTGTTGAAACATAGGATGAGCCTCTCTTCATTGATCTCAGTACACTGTGCAGAGTTCCTCTCCGTAGTGAGGTTCAGTGGCCTCACTGTTCTTCACAACTTTGTAGTATTCTTCCAAGTGAACAAAGCTATTGATTTTTTACCTGTACAATACTGAAATTTCTGGATGGTACAGCAAGGTTTGCTGAGAGCGTTACAGTCTTACACATCTCCACAGGAATGAGCTCTTATAAGCAGTACATACAGGTGGTATTGGTAAAGGCAGCACATGCTAATGTATGTCCTCAAGTTGTTTATCAGTCACTCATGCTAACATACAATTCTCTGCAAGAAAGGCCTATGGTTAAACTCTGCCTAGATTATGCCTGAAATCATTGTCTCCCTGCTACAAGGTCGTCTGCAGTGGCCTACTACATTCTATCCCATGATTTCAAGCAGATTACTGTGAAGGTTATATGCAGGCCAGTTTACGATTCATATTGTTAAGTTGTCTAAAAATACATAATACTTTAATATACAAGGCTATGATAACCATGGTGAGTGACATCATTTCCAACAGTAAAATTACAATAAGGTGTTCTGAATTCACCATTACACTCTACTCCTTATCCCCAGGTGAGCTTTCACATGTATATCAATTTGATAGTGAGTGATTCACTGCGTTACATGCAACACTAATTTTGGATATTCTCACTTTAGTATCCTCTTCATTCCTCTTTTTTACAGGAGGTCTCATATGTACTTATAAGGGCTATGATTGGGGAATGGGCATCACAAGAAATCAACACGTTAGCTTGGCTATCACTCCAACGCAAGGGTTGACACAAGAAACTCGATACAGAGTCCATATGTCCAGCACTTGGCCCTCGTTGATACAAAGTGATGTTATTTCTTTGCACCCTGGTCAGGCATCTCACCTCATCCCTTGCTCCTTGCTCAGGCACCAACCATGGAGGCTCTACCAGATGACCCAGTTACCAAATTGTTATTTCCAACACAGAGACTTATTATTGCGGGTGAACTTTAATGAGGCTTAGCGTTCAGAGGGTTCAGCAGGGGATATCAATGATAGGATGATACAGGATAGCACCCACTTCATATCTGTAAAACAGAGCTATCCACTATGTGTAGTGGAATAACTTACAAACTGGAGAAATATTACAACCTTCTTGCTGCATGGAGCCAGTCCCACAAGGGGAGAGTTACATTCCCCCATATCCCTTTGAATAGTTGTATGATCAACGTGGTTTTCAAAAATGCAGAGTAATTTATGTGGGTGTAGATATATAGTATACCCGCGCATGTCCCAGACACATAGCAGCTTTTGCCCCAGACATTCCCATCTTTTTTGTCGATATAAATAATCCAAATTTTGGAGCCTTGTCTGTGTATAATCACACAGAGAGACCATATGCTGCAGGGCACTCAAGACCTCTTATGACTTTTTAATCACTAGAGGTCGGCAAAGGGGAATTTCCTATTCTCCTCCTCAGACCCGTCAGTCCGTTCTTCATTAGAAGAGTTCTAAATATCTCCACCTGTATTGGGTTTACGTGGCAAGGTTTTGGTAGCAGGGAGCCTGCAGGGGTGGCCTCTGTGAGAAGGGACCAGGGTCTGCCCCCATGTTGGACACAGCCAGTTCCATCTGGCTCCAAAACGGACCCATCGCTGGCCAAAGCTGAGCCTGTCAGTGATGCTGGTGGTGCCTCTGTGATAACATATTTAAGAAAGGGTAAAAAATGCTGTGCAGAAGTTGTGAGAGAGAGGAGTGAGAAAAACGTGAGAGAAATAGCCCTGTAGACACCAAGGTCAGTGAAGAAGGAGAGGGAGGAGGTGCTTCAGGCACTGGAGCAGAGATTCCCCTGCAGCCTGTGGAGAAGACCATGGCAAAGCAGGTTGTGTCCCTGCAACCCATGGAGAGCATATATCCAAGGACTATAGCCTGTGGAGACGACTCGTGCTGGAGCAGTTTGTGAAGGAACTGGAGCAAGGGAAAAGTGTAAGGAGGAAGGTGTGGCAGAGACAAACTATTATGAACTGACCATAACCCCCCATTCTCCACCCACCTTGTGCTGCTCAGGGTGGAAGGAGGTAGAAGACTTGGGAATGAAGGAGTGAAGTTGAGCCTGGGAAAAGGGGTGCAGGAAAGGTGGTTTTATTTTTTGATTTTTCTTATCATCCTACTCTGTTTTTAACTGGCAATAAATTAAAGTCAAGTCTGTTTTGCCTGTGATGCTAACTAGTAAGTGATCTCCCTGTCTTTATCTTGATGCATGAGCTTTTCTATCTTATTTTATCCCCCTGTCCTGTTGAGGAGAGGGAGTAAAAGAGCAGCTTGGTTGGTGTCTGGCAGCCAGACAAGATCAACTCGCACCATCCCAATAACTGTCCAGGAGTACAGTCTCCCAAATCCAGGGTTGCAGACCTCCTGCACAGTACCTCTGCCATTCACCACCCTCCATGCAGTTTGGACTTTCCCCTCCAGCACCTTTATATCTTTATATACTTTTGCATTTGCTGTTCACATCTATCCTTTTGGTGTCTCTCTAAGGTGTCCCACAACCTCTAGATTGCAGTTAACAGCAGCCATATACTTTGCAAATCTTACTGCATTCTACCCCTACCCACCCCCTGCTTTTAGGTGTCAGTGTGGGTCAAACATGATGATAATTCCTTCTCTTGTTCCCAACTCACTGGTGAGGTCACCTGGGCTAATCTTTGTGCTATTGATCCCCAAACTAAAGGGATCTAAAGGGAAGTTAGACACCTTTTCCAGCTTTTATCCACTATCCCTCTTCCAGAAGGGTATTTCTTACTGAGATGTTTCCAACTATGCAAAATATTTCTTGATTTTTAATGAGTTTTAGAATGCTTAGGAAATTTTGGCAGCCTAGAAGAGGCATAATTTTGTGTCAAAACTGAGAATGGGTGTGATATGTCACACAATCTTCACATCAGTCTTAGGCAAAATAGGAACAAGCAGAGAAGTGATTTAGAAGGTAACAAATAATAATTTGAAGATGTTGCATAACAAGCTTGCAAACAATTGTTTTAATTGATTATTTAAATGATTATATAAAGACTTTATATAATTGTAACCAGTTTTGAGGGTTTTTTGGCACATAGCATAAAAATAATATCCATGAAGTTAAAGTGCAGGTAGGGCATAGTAAATCTGTCTGATGGATCCCAGAGAGGTGGTTTTCAGTTAGAAGTCATCAATGAAAGGGGAAAAGAAGGTTTCCAGGAAAGTTTGGAGGTGCTCACCAGTCTCTCAGTACTCTTTCAGATTTCCATCAGTGATCTGGAGGTAAGTAGAAAGTTACTGATGGAAAAAATTTCGTACAGCAAAAAGATTGCTGCAGGATAAAATGCAGGTTAAGAAAGATTTCGTAGACTGGGTTTACTTAGGCTGCAACATAGAGATTATCCTAGATTTAATCTGGACAAACAAAATATTTGTTTTCATTTGGCTAAACTGAAAAAGAATAATCTCTGTAGGTCAAAATAAGAAACAAATTATTTATATTTGGATTAATATACTTATTGTGAGATACTGTTACTTTTTAATCTTGCAAACTTTGAATTTCTTTTTAAGATAAGTATTTATTACCATAGTAGTCTGTTAGTAAGAAAAAATAATAATTGCTAATTATTGATAGAACCATTCATGGTTAAACTATGTTAAGAAAGAGATTTTTCCACTATATTTTTTTTACAGAATAATATTTTGTATGAAAATTTAATGCCTTCTCTAACTTTGAGGCCAACCTTATTAAATAAAATCTACTGTGCATAAATTATATTTTAAAATAATTATAAAATCAGCTAACTACACCTTTGTACATTACCTATGATGGAATATCTTACACTTATTTTATATTCCTCAGATTCTCAGAACATGCTTTAATGTTTGTGAGCCTTGTACTAGCCTTTTGCTTTTTCTAAAAGTATTAAAACTCTTTAGGGAAGAGTTATGAAGTAGCTCCACTATCATAAAAGATAAATTATCACAGAATTTTTTAAAAATAAGATAGATGGGGTAAATTAAAAAAAAAAAGTTGCAACTTTTTGCAGAAACAAAAAGAATAAATTTTAAGCAGTAATACTTTCCTGTGAGTCAAAAGATTCTGGACTCTGAATAAAGAGGAATAAAAATATGGTGTCTAAAAGCTAGTATTTCACAATGCAAGAGTTCTGTGTGTCCTCTTTCAAATATTGAAACTGCTCACTTACTTTATGAGTAAAGCTCTACGCACATAAATGAAAGGCAGTGAATATTTGGTCCTCTACAATATAACTGAAAAAGAAAAAAAAGAAGGAAAGAAAAGGGGAAGTACTGTTAAAACAGTGAAAATAAAGTTTGTTGCCTCAGATAATAACTTTTGTTATATTAAATTGTATTTAAGATTTTAAGTATGGCATCATGAATACTGAAGTGGAATGGAAAGGGAAATCAAGAATTAAAACCAAAGTGTTTACGTTACCGTGACCTTTTCTTTCTTTTAGCACAAATGTATTCTGAAGTGTGCTGTGCTCTCCTAATTAGCTAAGGTTTCCAGCATTTTTTAGAATCAGGCTATGAGGGTAATCTTACGAAAATTATGATATGAGATTAAACTCTGATATTACTTAGGCTGTATATTTTTCTGTATTTCATATAAAACAAAATATTGTTACTCATTATCTACTTCTTAATGATTTAATCACAAGAAAAGGACACTATGTATGGATTAAGGTGTAATTCTGTGTCAAGAACATCAGAAAGCGCAGCCCTCAAATTTTCAGTTGAGTATTATTGTCCTTTTTTAGATGTCTTCAAAATATCCATACAACGCTCCTTTACAATTGCACTTGAGAATGATTAGCATAACGGTATGGAAACTTCTAATAGGTCATAAATCTCAGAATAGGTGGAATCCCAAGATAGGTTCAAAATGAGGAAATATCACAAATCTAATACCTGGATTCTCCTGTCTCTGCTGTTTAGTAGTGATATCAGATAGTCCATATTTTACAGCAAAGTTTTTCTATTAAAATATTTGTCAATTAATTTGATTATACTGTTTTTGCTCAAGTTGAGTAAGTGCATAGTCCAGGGAAAACCCACTGAAATAATATAACTTTTCAATTAAGGAATTATTTTGTGTAAACAAGTATGTATTGAGATTAAATAATGGACATTAGTATGAATAAAGAAATATTCCATTTACTAAACCATAAACTGGATTTCATACTTACGAAAGGTACTAGGAATTTGCCCTGTGTGACACTATCCATCAGTAGATGGGTGATGCAGGTGTGAAATAGCAGTAATTTGCTGTCCACATAAACCCCTCCCCAATCTCATCTCCAGATAATGGAGATGAACTGAAAGTCTGTTACTGTGAGTATGAGAGGATATTTCTCTGCCACAGTTCTTCCTACAGTTAAGTTGTTGGTTCTGATTACGTGCCATCTTCTACCCCATGGTTGTTCCTTTTCCACTACTGAAAACAAACTACCCACCCTTAGAAGGAAACAAATCTCTCAGACCCACAGGGACAGCAATATGTTCTATCTGTAAAATAAGTTTTTCCACAAATAGCTAACTCTTGAAATAAGTGCAAATCGCTATTCCCAGAAAAAACTGCTGCATTCTGTAGAATGGCATCTAAATTTGTTCTATACTCTGTTCTGAAATGTCATTAATCACAATTTCCAATATTCAAATAAGTTAGTCTGTTACTGATAGCCCCCCACTCAATCTGTTACTCATGAAATTAGAACTCCTGTATCAGAAGCATTACTCATGAAAGATTGAGCTTTCAGTATTGCATATAAATTGAGAAATCTCCAAGTTCTTTGATACTCATTTAACACCTAATCCATTATGAAAGTGAAAGGTGATAAACTCCCAGCTTCTCATGGGCACAGTGAAGTACACCAGATGGGTTTGTTTTCATCAAGTAAAGAAGTGATTTTACCCCAAGAATACTTTTCATTAACTAATTCTGTGCAGTCTCTTTCCAAGTTTCAGTATTATAAACTTGGTATTTGGAAGTAACTTCTTTACAATTAAAGTCAAATTTATTTTTTCTTCTCATAGTTAACTTTATATTATTCTTATCCAAACTTGAAGAACAGTTAGCTTCTATTTCAATAAATAGGATGCTTCATAATCAAGATGTTCTGTTGTTAAGGTAACAGTAGTTAGGGCTTTTTTTTCATCATTTCCATTATAACTAATCTTTGTTGTCAATAGTCAAGCTACCTGAATAAACAGCAAAATTATATCATTCGATGTCATAAAAATGAGTTTTTTTCCTGTGTACAGGCAAATGAAAGATCTTCTATTGTTGCAACTGAATTTATGAACTAATGAATAAAGTATCAAGGGGCTATCTCCTGAAAAAATAATTTTTTTCAATATCTGAAGTACATCAATAGGTTGAAAAGGTAGAATAGCTTGTAATAAGTGCATTCCTGGTTAAATCAGTGAAAATAACTGATTGAAATACAATAAGAAAGTGCAAAATCCAAATATGCATGACTACTAAATCTAACAAATGAGATTAGTAGAATTCAGTGGAGACATCAGCAGAAATTCTTGAGTAACCCTGTTTAATTTTTTGTCTCAGGAGTTTACTACATAACAATTTTATTATACAGTACTTTTTTAATATAGTGACTCGTGTGATAAAGCAACCAACTTGATAGATAATTATGCAAAGGAAGAATTTTTTAATACGTTCTATAAACAAACACACCCTGTGAGAGTAACAGGTAGGTCACTGACTTGTGGAGGATTGGTCTGCAGATTTGAATCATTCTATGCCAGTGATCATGAGAGGAGGAAGTTGTACAAAGCCAAACATGAGAAAGAATTATTTTGATTTAAATTCCTGGAATTTTCAGGATATAGCTGAGAAAATTTTCATGAATTGAAGCAGTCAAATGAGTCTGTGACTTACAAGTTTTAAACCTTCAATAAAATGCAGGATTTTTTACAAGCAGAACAGACTGGGAATCTGGAAGTACTACAGTTGCTGTGCTTGGGTTTTTAGCATTATGTAGCATTATGAAGATGGTTAACACAATGAGACTAAGACTAGATGCTTTGCTGTTTTGCCTGTTTTCATGAGGGATTCAGAGAAAGATTTAGTAAATCCTTCTTCCAGCTTTTTTTTGTCAGTATTCAGCCATAGTGTTGATAAAAACTACTGAGACTTAATTATTTCTGTTAAACTTATTTTATTCCTTCATGTATTTGTGAAGATTAAGGTCTCTAAAGAATAGGAGTGAATGTTCTTGGTCTACATATTCATTTTTACTACTTAAATTTTTGAGAAACCTTTGCAAAGAAAAAGTACTCAAATTGTTTTTCTACAAGGGCATTAAGGGTTCCAATAACCTGCTCTCTGAGCACTCTAGACAGTTCACTGTGTCACCACCCAATCAGTGTTTATTCATTTCAAATATGTATCTATATGTACTCTTATATTACAACTGCAGTTTCCTACTACAGAAATACAAAATATTCCAGCTTACAGATAATGGTCTCCCCTGGTTGCCTGGTAAAAAGAAAGAAACAAGTTAATCTAAAAAACAATTCTGTTAAAATGCGGCACAAAACCATCCAGCTTGTGTGTTCTGAATTATTCCCCTGAGAAGGATATCCACTGACTACAGAAAGAGGTTATTGAAATTAGTCTCCATAGAATAATATTAATTTTAAGAATACCCAGCTTCTTCTGAAGATGATGGAGTTCTTGAGAACATATGTATTTGTATATTCTTACACTATATTTGTCTTTTTATACACCTATAAATTATTGATGCATCAGCATCTAAGAGGGCAGACACTCTTACTTTCAGTTTTATGTTGAACAAAATGTCAGTAGGTGACAACCCAAGTTTTACTGGTGCCATGGTCTAATTGAACAATACTGTATATTGCTGAAATTCCAAAAGCTTTTGTAGTGGGCACTTTATCATTTTGACACTCTTTTCCTCCAACACATGGGGAGCAGTAGTGGCATGTCTAAACCTATTTTTCACTGTAAGCCACTAAACCTGACCCAAGATCACTAAAACCTGACCCAAACATTTAATATCCAATGAGAGTTAATGAACCAGACCAGTCATACATTTTCTACCTTGCTCGATAAGATAGGCATTTTAGCAGTCACAAAGTTAAGATAAACTGAGGAAAAAAATCACAAAACAAGGAAAGCTCAGCCTGAGCCAGAACTACTTGACATTGCCTAAAGCAATTTAATATTGCCTGAAACAAGTTACCATAGTCTTATTTAAAATAACAGGAGACCAGTTTAGCTAACTATATTAGTACGGTGTATAGAACACTTCTCTGAAATCTAGCTGTAGCAATTGGAAAAACAGAGCAATTATAATAATGTGAAAATAGTCTGTCAGTTAAACTGAACTTCAGCATGTGCAATATATACATCACATAATCACTTGCAAATGGGCAAGTGCAAACAAAGCAGTTGAAACCCCAATAAAAAGCACTTTATATAAAGACTAGTGATTAAAAACCCCATCTATCTGCACCTCAGAACTTGAATAGTTAATCATTACTCAGTTCCACTCTGCCTGCCATAAGTATATTGTGCACCTAGAATTAAAGTACTTATAAATTACCCTAAAAATCATTTAATAAAGTTTTAAAATTAATTAAGCTTTAAAAGTTGTGTTAAACTGTGTTTTCACACAATAATTGCAGGCCATAAAAATATTCCCTTGGGACAATAACTAATAAAAGAGTTCCAATCTTTTCCCTCCTCTCATAACCCAAAAGTGTCCCACTGTTAATTCTCTTACATACTTTTAAGACTAGATATACATTAGCAAGCAGTATGATGCAATAGCAGTGGAATGGTAGAACAAAACAATTGGGAGGGAAGACTCAGCACACGACATATCTGCTGTGAAAAGTTTACTTTGGACTATCTATAGTATCAACCCATGGACTAAATAAACATTAACAAGTGGATTACGTGTGCTTCTGAAACACATCTTCTGGTTTAGTTCCAGAAACCGAACTGGACTAAAGAAGATTAATTTTTGTCATATGAAACCGCTCTGCAATGAGAACTAAAGCAAGGAAGTACCACAAGACTTCCTACAAGGAGGTGATGAAAGTGCACCTCAAGTCAATGAACTCTATGATTTTCTTTTAGCCTCAGGTGAGAAGAGCAGTCTTTGGTGCAGAAACTGTAGAATGGTTGGGCTCTTGATTGACATCCAAACTATCACGATCACAGTTTGTCACTGTGATCACTCTAAGACTGCTCTGCAGGCAGAAAATTACACTGTCATAAAGCTTCTTGGGCTACTAATTGACCATATTTATGTGTCTACAACAAAACGATGCTGTAAAAGCACCAGAGAAAATATGTATTTGTAGGGAATCAATTTAACAGCTCATTTTAAATAAGGAACAGTTGTTCATGGAACACCACCTATGAAACTACGCTAGGATCCACCCAATTTTTTTGCACAGAGGACATACTTTAGGCCTATGTAGGCTTACAGAGTGGGAACTTTCCACATTCTACATAATAAACAAGAAAAAATGACATTAACAGGTTAGTGGGTGAAATAAAAGACTTGAAGAAATACTTTAAGAGATGTAAAACTATTCTTTTAACCTTTTAACTATACATGAAATGGTTCAAGGTGAAAAGAATATAAGCTAAGCTACCAAGCAGCACAGATATCAGTTCTCCTTACACCTATCAGTAATATATAAATTTCGTTTTCCAGTAGCCTAGTAGCAATTAAGGAGACTAAGTATTTTTATTTCCATTGTTCTACATAATTCTCTGTAACAGTATTCCACTTGTGGCACTTCTGTTTGAAATCAAATATGCCAGTGAACAACTATGAGACTGCCTAGCTGCATAATATAGCAGTCAGACAGCTATGATCTGAACAACTAGCCTGGTATAAACCAGATAGGTTCTTTAAAATAGACCTTTCTATCCCTTTATAATTTAAATCACTATGTCAGCCTTCAGGCACCTTGATAGCAGAAGAAACTATATTAGCTGGAGGCACCCTAAAGAAGAATAAGGCAAAAAGACTATTGAGAGGAAAAGTTGGTTTTTGAAAAAAGATTTAAATTTTTGTATGCAATTCCTTTGCTTGGTTTTTTCTTTCATGTAGATGATTTCACTAATCTAATTTATAATGTGTCATCTCAAAAACAGTATCAACACAACTGACAGGATAGTCAATTGCTGTGGGAGGGGAGAGGCAAGAAGATAGGAAACAGAGAGACTGGAAACTTCTTAACCTAGCTCTGCAATATAGAATTGGACCCATGGCGTAAATCAATCAAACTGAGCAAAATTAAACCGAAGACTTATCTCATGAATGAATTGAATTAATTCCTAACAGCAAAATGTACTTTATATATGCTGATCCAACAAAACAGTTGTGAAGGTCCCAATTAAGTGATTCTAAAATAATCTACAGAAAAAGCTAAGAGTCCTACCAAGGCTCCACATAGCCCTGGAGCAGAAGATTGAAGATAAGTTTATTGAGACCATTTATCTACAAACGGGTGGAACGTAGTTGGGTTCTGGTATAAGGGAACTGGTGTTGCAGTAGGAGAGAACATGTAGCTGAAGCCTTAGAGACAAGGCTGTAGCTTGAGGAGACATAACTGAACACACAGAGGTGGAAGGAAACTATGGTGTGGGACCTGGGCATTGAGCCTTAGTTTAGATGATAAAAGTATGTTGCATGAAGGTGAGGAAGCTGTGGAAGAGTAACGTTTTCAGTAAGGTTGTGGCTTAGTTGAGATTATGGGTTTGGTGTCATAGTAGGTGAGAAAATGACAGAGGTTTTAAAGTAAGAGCGCCATCAACATGTTTGTGTGCACTTCAATATAGGTGAAGGAGATACTTCTGTCTCTATTATTGCTAGCGTCATCAATGGTACTTAAATGAATTCCACTGGAGCTCATATGGTGTTCCTAGGGAATAAGTCTGAATTAAGGAGGATAAAATTGCTCTCACCACCTGTCCTTTCTTTAAAACAGACACTCTTCTCAGAACTTTTAATAATATCTTTCTAGATATTGTTATATTTTATGAAAATCTTAAAAACTTATTTAGATTCTAACCCTGTACTTAATATGCATCATTTAATTTTCTGTTATGAATTGAGATTGTTCTTTGCTTCCATTTTATGATTACTGCCTTAATTTTCTTCTTCTCTTTCTGCAACCTATATCTAGGCTAGAGTAGTGAAAATGAAACTTCCAAAAGAAAGTTATATTTTGCCTATTCTGAGGCATGTTTTCAGAAGGCTATTAGGAATGTTGTGCTCATGGGAAAATACAGTTCTATTATTGTGTAACTGACCCCTTTAAAAATTCATAGATTATTCTACAAGTCTTTACATATGCAGTAGAAGTTAAAGATCATACTGCTTCAGACAAAAAAAAAAAAAAATTGATGGTAGATTTTTTTTTATCTTTCAGTTCCCAAGGGGCTTAAAGGATTTTACTTTAGGAAATTAGAGCAGCCCTGCATTTAATTTTAAATACCATTATTTCAAAGAAGTCCCAAGAAAGGTAGGGCTGCAAAGAATGAATAGAACAAAATCTTCTTTTCCTTTTTCTTAGAACAATATTACATTTGCAATAAAATAATAAAAGCTGAAAAGAAATGCAAACCATATGAAATCCATTTTTATACTATGCCCCTGGGCTGCCACTGTCTTTCAAATTGCAGAGGACCAGTCCAACAGAAAATCAAGGTTACTGAACTAGAATATATAATCTGTCAAACATCTTTAGTTGAATTTGTGAATGAGAAGTTTGTTATGAGGGAAAAAAATTAAAATTGTATTACTTACAATTAATTTGCTTCTTGTACCAGAATATAAAAGTTTAAATATACCTCAAACATAGAGTAACACTCCAGAATGAAGCACATTTTAAGGTAAATTTGTGAGTGAATGTTTTCTACTTTTTCTTCTTGTGTGCATTGTGTTAATCCAAAGGCAATGCAACAGAATTATTGCAGCTCATGAAAAATAATTTTCTAATATTTTTCATTACAGAACCATTCTCAAATAATTACCAGCAAAGTTCTTTTCTGCCCCTGTGTATCCACCTCCATCAAGCTAATCACAATCACATATCACGGTATCTTTTGCCAATTTCCCAAATTTGTTTTTTGATATCTGAGAATCAGAACTTTCTCCTGCGTGTTTTGTTTACATCACTAATTTTAATGAAAATTAAAAGGATTTTAATGAAAATGTTTAAATCATGATGTGAAGCTCTTTCTCATTTAACAGTTTTCTTTGATTTTCTGCAAAAATATTTTAAATGTTTGTATAAGCACAAATTGGAATGAAAAGAGATTTTTGGTCAATAAACAATGTAATCTGAATTATTTTTCTCAACTTTGACTAACCTGAAAGGGAACTTCCACGGTTTATTTTTTCCTGATGTGTCTCACAGGACTAAAAGGTTTTTCATAACATTTCACTTTGGATATCTAACTTGGGTGTGAACAGCCTCTTTTTCCTGTCTAACTCATGGAATTTATACAAGACTATATAAAACACTATGGGATATTCTACAAAAAAGCCTAAAGCTAGGTAGATAAGGCAGTATGACTAGCTTCCTAGCAAAGATGCAATGATTTACCAAACTACTAGTAAGATGAAGAATTCCAGTTTTACAGCTCTCAGTCCAAATCCCCTCTCCATGAAGGTCATTGTACTCCTTGAGCAATACTGCCATAAGGAAATGTGAAGAGGAAATGCCAGGGGACATTTCATAACTTTGTTACGCCTACAAGAACAGAAAATTGAACGGTGAATAAGTGAAGCCAAAATGGACAAACCCAACAAACAGAAAATAATGGCAATATTGGAGAACTTTATGCAAATGAAAGTAAGGAACAAACAGCCCAAATTAAATGAGACCATTTCATTAGCTGAAGTAAGTTGAAATAAGTAAGTACTGGCTGTCGACATGGTGAATGGCATCAGAGGCTTTTGTTTTCCCTCTCATTTGCTGTACAACATGAGGTCATTGACTCTGCACAGTGGAAGCTCAGGAGAGGATAAGGAATGAAAGATTTAATATTGAAAAGTGCAGTGTTTCTCTATATTCAGCATAGAATGAAGAAGTGATCTATTAAAAACTCAAAACTTTTTTGGGCAGATATGAGGAATGGTGTCTATTTTGTTATCATTAGTGATCTTTGCTGCAAAAACAATGCATCTAAAGTCAATGGTGCAGGAGAAAGGCATGCGAATAATAACTCACTGAAAAACTCCACTTGAGTTGGTAAAGATTTGTTATAGACAGAAGTATTCTAATTACAGGAGGATTTTTACCAAATTTCTCACATCTTATGTAAGATTTATCACATATTATGTCTGTATTTCTCACATCTTATGTAAGTCCTTTATGTAAAGATTAAGAAAAAGAATTGGTTAAAGGCATAGGTTAAATATTTTTTTTTTCATTTTAAAATTGTAGGTTAGTGAGTTTGCTCATTTGTGTAGAGGGTTGTAATTATTTAGTTTTGCTAAGCTTGTTCCAGAAGCGAATGAAGTGGGGAAGTGTCAGGCTCTTCCAGTGACATCAATCATCAGGGTTGCCAGAGGGTTTTTTTCTGCAGGTTAGTTTCTCCAAACTACAAAATGGCATTTATTTTCACTTTTTATACATGTCTTTTTAAACTTACACTCTCCACTAGCCTTAGCTGTGCATCCAAACCTTGTCATTTCAAGTCAGACAGCGTTGTCCTCCATTCTACCTGATGTAACAGAACTAACCAAAAAGTGCTCTAACACCAGAGCATGCTCAGTAGAAATGAAGTTTTAGGTGAATTTACCTGAATTATTCCATTAATATAAAAAAGTGACAGGGCTGTAGGATTGGCAGAATTAGGAATTGCATGTACAACAGTGTGATTCCCCCAGAACAGGTTCAAATGGTCTTGAAGACTGACTTTACAAAAAAAAAAAAAAATACTTAAAAAACCAGCTTTCTAAGAAAATGCTGTTTTACATTGATATTCCATATAATTTCCTAGGCAAAAATTCTCTTACTTTTTCAAGGAGAATTTGTGCTAATGACTGTTCTAATCCAGTCCCAGTTCATTTACAGAGTTGGAACAAAAAGTTAGAAAGCTATCCTCTATCCCCTGTGTAGTACATGACTTCAGGAACCAGAATCTGCCAGATAGGCACTTAACAAATTAGTGTTCCAGAAAGCCACTTTTACCTCATTCTTTTGACAAGCTTAGAGTATTTGAACTAGGCAATAAGCCAACTTTCATAGTAGCATGAGATGAATAAAACAGCACAATGTCATTATATCAATTAAGGGTATGTGATACTGTACTTGTGAAAGAGAAATGTGCAGAGCCATTGGGTTCTAGCAGAAACCATGCTCCTCAGAGCAATTGGTCCTTATGAATATGGATGACAGTTGTTAGAGAAAAGGAATCTACGTATGACTCTAGTTAAGGCTGGATGTATTTTTAAGACACTATGGTTGAGTGAGAAGAAAAATCAGCAGACCAAGAGGATGCAGTGCGTCACCTGTTACAATTCCCTCCTCCTGAGAATCTTTTCTTACTTGTGTATGCAAAGCTGTTACATTTGCTTCTTTACTATTATTTTTAATTATTCAGGGCCTAAACTTTCTTCAAACCAGCTTTCTTAGGATGAGCTCCTAGATCATGACACCTGCAAAAAATCTTTCCACTGTGGAAACTCAGTTGGACTTTTGCAAAGAATAGCTAATTTTATTTAATGATTTTAAGCGAAGAACAAAACACTGATTAGAATCAACATAATTATGCAAGTGCTTAGCTTCACAGTTTGTACATTGACCTTTTTCTCTCCCTCTTCCTTCCTATTTTCTCCTACCTATACCTCACTGCTACTGTGATTTATAAGAAAAGAAATATGTTCTACACAGTGTTTATAAAATACCATTTACAATAAGTCCTAAATTCATGGTATGAATATTTGACCGTATTCCAAACTAATAATAATTATTCATTTTCAGGGAACACTTTAAGATATAAATGCTCCACAGTTCAAACACCAAACCAAACCAAACAAAAACCTGTGCAAGATTCTGCTTATCTGTCACTGTTACTTTCTGTATTGTGACACCTGAAGACTTGAATACAGCTGGAGAAGAGCCTCTTAGCTTTTTAATATTTTCAGGATGAGCACTGGCTTGTGCCATGAGACAAAATTTCTTCTCAGAAACTTTTTGTATCTTGTTAGGAAACAGTCTGCAGTTCCTGAGTCTGCTAAGCATTTCTGAGATTTCTTATTTCTCATGTTGTTGTATTTGGATTTGCAACCTCCAAGTATAATGAGCACTGTAAATTTTCACCCTGATTCGTATTCTACCTGAAATGTCTGTCAGGCTTAATCATAAAATGAGATGAAGTTTTATTCAATTGGACTTCAGGTTTCTAACTACAAGACTGACAGAAAGGTTTACAAATGAAACAAGTATAGTACTGTGGTCCGACTCCATGCTCAACTGGAATTTTATTTACTTGTTAGCCTCTGTTATGTATGAGGCCCCAGTCTGGCCATTAGAGTCATCGGTTTAGAGTTTATAAAAATGTATTCTCTTGCATACTCCTGTTATGATTCCATTCTTTCTATTTCTGTTATATATAAGTTTTAAGAATCAAGGCTTTTGTTTTTACAGCATAGCCCCTCAATTCTAAACATTTATATATGGGTATACTACATATATGAAGCTGTTAGCTTAACTGTTTTCTGAATTGGGGCTTGGAAAATACCCTTGAGGACTTTCATGTGGAGACAGGTTCCTTTATACTTGAAAATAATTACTTACTTCAGCTCCTATGTAACCAATCAAGGCATCTGTGATCTGTGCAAATACAGATGAGGGATTCTTGGGTCCTTAACAACTCTTATTACTCTGTTTTTAGTTCATTTGCTTCACCCCTTCTGTATTTGATCTGTGTACAAGACTCAGCTGAACCTTCTAGTT
The DNA here is from genome assembly GCF_964195595.1 of Calonectris borealis. Taxonomy (NCBI): domain Eukaryota; kingdom Metazoa; phylum Chordata; class Aves; order Procellariiformes; family Procellariidae; genus Calonectris; species Calonectris borealis. The sequence goes on from NC_134316.1 coordinate 32,480,056, forward strand.
TATATTACTTACATTTGCATTCCCATATGTTCATGAAATTTGGTCAGGTATCAGCTTTCCATTAAAAAAAAAAAAAAGGCTCATTACAACCAGATGAATGACTTAGAGTCTGAACACAATTTTTAGACCAGGATCTCTCTCCTTCAAGAACTTCAAGTTTTTGACTATCTGTAGTCTATAACTCTCCAACTGAATGACTGAATTAACACTTAAAAGTGTAAATAGCGTGAATCATTTTTCAGGGTGGATTCAATTTCTGTAGATTTATAACCATTTTTTCCTGGCAAGCGAGGCTGAAATCAGTCCTTTGTAACCTCTGAAGGCTTAGAACACAAGGTTCATTTGGTTAATCTCCGAAATGTTCACTTACTTACCCAAACTACCTGAACTACTCTAACACTTCTAGCCTAAAAATAAAGTTTGAAATGTGACAAAATCTCCAGGACTTCTGTTCCCAGGCTTCATAAAAATGACCGTGAAAACAATCAATAAAAATGTTTCCTAAAACATCTCAGCTCCTGAAAAAGGGTCAGCTAGGAGGAATGAGGTGAATGTTGCACTTTCTGGACTAACTCACAAATCTCTACATAAAATTTCTTTGTCATGAATACAGCCAAATGGTTAATTATTGTTAAAAGTGAGAAAAAAGGGCTAATATATTTATTTGTCATAATCATTAAGGGCAAATCCTCCAAAATCAAGAAGTTTTCCCAGATTCCATTCCAGGGGAGACATTTGGAGAAAAAGGACAAAAAAGTTCATTTAAGCCAACAATGTTCCCTGCATGACTCTTCCCTCGAGTCTGTGCTTAGACTTGAGGGCAGAGAGAGAGAGACAGAAAGAAATCCTGGCCATAAGTTTTCACACGGAAAAAGCAGAATAATTATTTCAGGACTACTATGTTATAACATGTGTCTCAGCCAGAAAGATCCTTTTCTTAACAACAGAATACCCCAATGTCATGATCAGCTCTTATGGTTTGAGGGAGGCTATACTGTCTAGCTTTCAAAAAAAACCTAAAAGATTTATCTATTTTTGGGGGGAGGCGGGGAGGGAGAAAGTAATGTTCTCTGTTCTGTAATGTGAATGTGGAACACAAACACCAAAGCAAACATCAGATATTTACATTGAGCAGCTAGAAGCAAGGTAAGCTATTTGGACAGGCACCTTCTCTGTCTCTAACTGCATCTAGCAAGTACTTGTGACCATAGACCTATTGTGAAGTAATGGGAGGGGAATTCAACTGATTTTAATTGCTCTGATTAATGAATACCTGTTGCTTTTGAACTCGCTGGAAGCATGTACTGATCCAAGAAGTTAAGGGTTTAGTGTACCACTTTGTCATACATTTAAACTTACTATTTAAACATTGAAATCATATCCTGATAGTTTTAAAGCTGCTGTGGTATGCATGGCAACTAGCATCCAGTATTCAAATAATCTGTGAATTTTCACTAAGTAAGGTTCATGCTCAGTCACTTTATGCTTTATGTCATATTTTGTGGTGCTGTTTGACAGTGAAGTTCTACCTCTAGCATGTCTGCCTACTAGCTTGTTCTTCTTAAAAAAAAAAAAAAAAAAAAAAGAAAGAAAGAAAGAAGAAAAAAGCCTCTATAATAAGAGACAAGAGAGTTAAATCTGTTTAAGTCTGGTGTTTTAATTTCATTTTCACTGAACACAAAACTGAAGTTGATGATCATCGGTAACAATCCCATCTATTATCTGACACAGTGCAGAGAAAGGACATCAGGGTGCATCTGGATGGGATCTGCTTCACATGCTGTGCCTCTTCTCTTTATTGCTGATTGTTCAGGCATAAAGCAAAAACACTTCCAAAGAGCACATTCATACATTGATGGAACATAAACTTTATCACACTGTTTAGCAGTATGAACATTCAGGCTGCAAGTCAACCTGAGGGCACCTTGGCTAGCCTTTAATGCTTTTTTTTTGTTTTTTGCGAGAGCATGTCCTGCTGCTGAACATCACATAGCATTGAAGGATGAGCCAGCAGCAATGCCTGATATATTCTTTCATTCACATAGAATGAAAATTACCCATGGTTTATTTTATTTTACACATGGTCAGAAAATGCAGACTAGAATTTAATGAAATGAAATTAGGGACATTACAATTTATTTCCTGTTGGTTAATAATGTCTACCTTCTACAAATTAAAAGTTCAAGGCAATTTTGCATCCTATTCACTAAATAAAACTTTAATGACCAAACACAGTGCAGTTAGCATGAGTGTAAGTTTCTCCAAACTATCTCCATCCTGTTAATGTGCTAGATGGGAGAGACCAGAAGCAAAGAACTACATCACTTTTCACATATCTGGTTCTGGCTTTTTCCTTTGAGTCTGCCAAAAAAAAAAAAAAAAGACAAGGCCAATATACCACTCATGCCTCACTTAACCCAAAAACCAAGGGTACTTTGTAGTATTGGAACTGAGTGAGGCATCTAAGGATCTTTCAGGACAGGGTCCTAAGTCCCTGTTGTAAGATATATTTCAGTTATTGATCCTAGAGAATATGAGACATTTGACAAAGCAATGATGTTAGGTTTATGAACCAGGTAGTTGTCCACAAGAGCCCAGAATAACTTTAAAATACATTTCTTAAGAGTTTAATTAGGTACTGATTCATTTAGTACAACCTTATAATTTACAGCGAATGCTCAAATGACTTCACATAGGCTGTTGCCAGCTGAACAAGTAGTGAAATATATGTGCTCCTCACAGATTTGGGACATGCTCCAAGCCTCATCACTGCTTCACTTGCTGCTAGATTCTAGCACACCAAATATCTGATGAGAGCTGTCACTCTAATGAAGATGCATTAGTCATACTGTAGATTACATCCAACACAGAGAATTGCAAGTAATGCCTCACTGTCATTTTCCAGAGGAAATCAGGAACAGATATAGGCATTATTTGAAAAACAGAGCTCTTTAGATCCCCACTGGTAACATCAAAACATTTGTACAAATATAATCCCATAACCTTTTGAGCAGCTGCCAGAGGTTAGATGATTGGAAACTGTCCAGCAATAACTAGGCATTTAAGAACTACTAGTAGATCAAGTCAAACTGCATTGTAGGAGGGTGAAGAAAGAGAGGTGGAGAAATAGTAGCAAAAAATTTCTTTATTAAGCTAGAAGTATATATAAGGAACTCAAATCTGGATCTGTGGCAGAGACCAGTTTTTATAACAGATTTATTTGACTTATCACGGAGATTTTGGTATGCGCTTAAATGTCATTTACAGGTACATCAAGACCTTTTCACATTCAGAACTAAGAAGGAAACAGGAACATAAATAAGTCAGATCTGTGAGTTATAAGTTGGAAGCATGATGGTAGGAAAGCTAAAAGAAATCTAAACAATCTAAAAAAGTGCAGCAGAATAAAGCACTGATCTCAAGGAAAATGTTCATGACATCCCAGTTTAAAAACAGAAAGGAAAGTGTAAATAGGTTTAGTGAAAGGTGGTGGGTTGTTCTGAAAGCCTGTGGTAGTAAAAATTATAAATTAACTTCAGGAGAAGAATTTCACCCCTTCCAGTTCTTTGGTCCTAGTATATCAAAGGTCACTTCCTGATAAAGCAGTACCATACTCTGAATAACTGCCTAACTACAGGAGAATAACATAAAAGCCTTAATTTCCATTTTTCCTTTTCCCCCTTTCACTGAAATATTAGATTGCATTATGTGACCCTTCAAGAGCTGCACTTGTGTTGTGCTCAGAAATTAAAACCTCAGGCTGAAGAAGAAATTAATATTTCTTGACAAATTAATTTAAGTAAAGATATTTTATTAAGATGAACTTCAAGAATGTCATCTTCTCGGTAAAAGAAGTTCCTCGACTACCTTTCTTTTTTGGAAACTGGTTGTATTGGGGTTACATGGCAAGGTTTTTGTAGCAGGGAGGGCTGCAGGGATGGCATCTGTTAGAAGAGAGCCTGTCTTCGACAAAGCGAGTTCTACCTGGCTCCAAATTAGACACACCGGATGGGCCAGAGCCAAGCCCATCAATGAAGCTAGTGGTACCTCTGTGAAAACATATTTGAGAAAGGCTAAAAACCACTTTGTAGCAGCTGTGAGAGAGGAGTGAGAAAAATGTGAGAGAAAGAACCCCACAGACACCAAGGTCAGTGAGGAAGGACAGGGAGGAGGTGCTTCAGGCACTGGAGCAGAGATTCCCCTGCAGCCTGTGGAAATAACCATGGTGAAGCAGGTTGTGTGCCTGCAGTCCATGGAGGATCATGTCAGAGCAGATATCCACACTACAGCCCATGGAAAATCCCACATCGGAGCAGGTGGATACACCCTGAAGGAACCTGCAGACCATGGCGAGCTCACTCTGGAGCAGGGTCCTGGCAAAAACTGCAACCTATGGAGAGAAGCCCACACAGGATCATGTTTTCTGGCAGGACTTGTGACCCCAGGGGGGACCCATGCTAGAGCAGTCTGTTCCTGAAGGACTGTGCCCCATGGAAAGGACCTATGATGGAGACGTTCTTGAAGAACTGCAGCCCGTGGGAAGGACTCACGTTGGAGCAGTTCATGGAAGACTGCATCACTTGCTGGAGAAGGGGAAAAGTGTGAGGAGGAAGGAGCAGCAGAGACGTGATGTTATGAACTGACTGCAATCCCCGTTCCCCATCCCCCTGCGCTACTCAAAGTGCAGAGGAGGTAGAAGAGTTGGGAATGAAGGAGTGAAGTTGAGGTTCGGAAGAAGTGGGGGGTGGGAGGAAGGGTTTTAGTTTTGTCTTTGTTTCTGACTACCTTACTGTATTTTTAATTGCCAATAAATTAAATTAATCTTCCCCAAATTGAGTCTGTTTTGCCCATGACAGTAAGTAGTAAGTGATATCCCTGTCTTTATCTCGACGTACGAGCTTTTCCATTTTATTTTCTCTCTGTTGAGATGAGGGAGTGAGAGAGTTGCTGGGTGGGGATCTGACAGCCAGCCTATACTAAGTCACCACACTGGTGTTTGTTTTCAGTATCTTAGGGGGGAAAAAAAGTTGAAGAAGTCTTGCTCAACCGATATAAAATGAACACAAGAATAAATCATTGTGTACAGGTGAACCGTCCAGTGTGAAGAGGATTAGAGTGCAAAATCCTTTGCAGTGAAAAAGTACCATATGATACCTGTAACTCTTGTAACACTGCTGCTAATAGAGTAATAAATGGATTTAACCTCTTCATACTGCAGATTTTATTTTAATTTTTTATTTATATATCCATTCTTTTTTGTGTTGATAAGAAAGAACAGAAGGCTAGATGCTCATAACACATTAGCATAAAACAGATGAAGGAGATGGTAGCCTAATATAATGTAATAATGACATGAAAGGCCAAATCCTTAAATTATATTCAGTTTTCTACAGTATAACATGAATTTTACTTAAAAGAACTCAAAAAGGAATGTGACACAGATGTATTTCTAAGGTAAGGATCAGCTCAGTCTGACAAAACACTGAACAAAGACAACCTGACACAAGAAAACAATCAGACTCTGAATTAATCTCAAGTAAAGGAGAAGTTTTAAATTATATTACTCACTTATACCTGACAAGAGATGATGTGTAAATTAGATTTCAGTGACAGGACAGTAATAGGACAGTTGTACTGAATATAAGAAAGATACTTTTCATACTTCAAGATAGAACTGTGTCAGGGATGCACTAAAAGGAATGTCTTCTGTACAGATGTCAGTGCTCAGTAAAAAAATCTTCATGGCAGAATATAAGCTGAGAATGTAAACATGTACCATTATCAACAGCAAGTGATTTTGTGGACACAAGGAGTCACAACCAGAACCAGAAAATATTACAAAAAAAACCCCTTGTTAATACTTAATGATTTTTGGAAATTAGAATTTCTGGAGGACTTTCAGGCAAGACCTTTAAAGGCAAAAGCAATTTCAAAATGATGTCATAGATAACATGCTCTTGACAGACAATAAACATTTTGTCCACTTTATTCTGCATACTGTTGAGGAATTTAAAAATTCATAGTCAAGAGGGAACTTGAATATTAGATCTTCCCCTTCTTACCCACAAAGGCATAGAAAAGCTGTTTGGTAGCATTAACTGCTGAAGGAGTGATAACAATGGTAAAATAGACAAAGGAAATGTTTATCTGTCAACACTTCACCATAGCTAATGGAGTGGAATAGAAGCAGATGAAACCCTGATGCCAGCGCGAGCAGGAGAGAGGTAAGTCTGTCCTCATAACATCATGTTACATGGTGTGGAAAGGGCTGTCAATGTGATGGCTCATGTCCCTGTATTGCAGGACTGTGGATAAGGAGAACCAAAGACTGCCTGGTGTCCCTGTACTTGACATCTAAACATTCTGTTGTTAATATATAAGTTGACTTTAAATTCCTAAGAAGTTAGAGTTGAGGGAAAATGAAGCCTTCTCATCCCGCTCAGTACATCTGTACCTACTGACACACACGTTTCCCATGAGAGATTACCTTCTGCTGCCTGGAAAAAGAAAAAGTGTGTGGAAACTGTTAGGCAGGAGACTGTAACAACAGAGCAGAGGACTACAGTCCGCTAGGAATAGGTGAGCGGGTCTGGGTTCAACGTTAAATTGACAGATAAAGCAATGAAAAAAGGCAACAGCAAAGATGCATTGAAACATAGGTCAGATGAGAACAGACACAGGACAGGTGAAACTAAAATCAGCTGCCAGGTAGTAACCCTACATAACCCTAACCTATGTTTGAGCACACTCAAACATACTGAGCACAGGCCAGAATAAGGATGTAATTAAAAAAACCTTAATTATTAACTGTTTTGTTGTAGAAATATCCAAAGAAACAGTCAGGACAAATTAGAATTTATAATATTGGAATAGTTGAAGAGCTGTGAAGACACATTTGCTTGATAAAAAAGCCATTCTCAATAGCAGGAACCACAGATAATAACCTCTGTCTATAGCAAGTCATAAATGCTGCACGAAAGGTACAATCCTAGTTATCGTTAGGATACATTTAGCAAGCACACAACCTGAAAGAAGACAGAACATCATAGAAAAGAAGAATTTGCAGAAGATTATAGGAAATTAATCTCTCTTCACTTTTCTGAAATATTAAGTTTTGGTTTAGAAGTTTGTGGTCTTCTCATATTGATTGTCCCTACACAGTACATGAAATATTCTAGGAGGTAAAATCTTGAACATACTGTTCAAAAGAGGTTATGCAAAATAAGGATTAATGGAAAATTTATTTATTTCATCTTCACTGTAAGAAGCACTGCTGGGTACTTTTGAAAAGAAATGTCCTATATGCTTAGTATTTAATTAGTCGTCATATTGTTGGACCTCTGATGGCATAAGGACTTTGGTAATAAAAGTTTTTTGTGCTGCATTAATACCTTCAGCTATTCAAGTCTTTGTTGGTGAAAAATATTTAGACACAAGTTAGAAGCAATTATTCATCTAGCTATCATTTAGACTTTAATATTGATTACATCTATGGATATTTAGGTATGTATCACGTATTTATTATTTGTTTATTTATCTAACACATCTATGTAAAAAAGATTTGCATCATTTAGATTATCTCATATAGATTCTTACTTGTGTAGCTGATGCCCACAGAACAAAAGGGAGGTTAAAAAAGGAGTGGAAGAAGAGAAGGCAATGGCTATTGTAGAAAGGACAGAGGAAGGTAATGTATGTTCTTGTACATTATTACTTTGTCCAAATATTAAGGTACACTGTAACTGTTAACAAAGAGGCAGAGCAGAAACTTATGAGATAATATGGCTATCCTCATCATTTCACAGGTTGGGAAAAGGAAGTTGGTGTTAATATGTTAATTTATTATGTTAATAAACCTATTCCTTGAGAGGTTTCCCTTCTCGCAGAATTGAGATTAGCTTTAGCTACCTGATATTTTTAGAAGACACAGGCAGATTTAGAGTCAAATTCACAAAATTTTTAAATGGTCAATTGCCTCAGTACAGAATAGAAATTTCAATTCTTAGCTTCTATTTTGCACCAACCTATTTTCTGTCCTTAATTAAAGGACATATAAACCACTGTGAATATGAATGACCAATTACATTATATCACTATCAGACATTAGTACAGCATACAAGAACACTTAATTAAGATGACTGAGACGGTAACAGACATATGCTTAGATGGAATAAATAACACTTACTGAAATGCTTATTCTTATCTTCCAAGGCATGTCAGTCAGTCTTTGATCAGCTGTATAAGAACTACATTGACCTAGAAAATATGCAACCATAGAGCATGTAGCAATCTTTCTGGTAAAACAAGACATGCTGTGATCTCATAAAAACATGCCAGAACCATTTAAATCATGTGATGAATCCAACTGCTTACTTATGGTAGATGTGCCAGTGCCCCATATATAGGAAGAATTCATAAGAGTTCAAAAGGTGAAAAAAGGTATTGTGGTTTAACCCGGTAGGCAGCAAACACCACACAGCTGGTCACTCACTCCCCCCCTGCAGTGGGATGGGGGATAGAATCAAAAAAAAAATAAAATTCGTGGATTGAGATAAAGACAGTTTAACAGGACAGAAAAGGAAGAGAAAATAATGATGATGATAATAATAATAATAATAATAATAATAACAACAACAACAACAACAACAACAATAATAATAATAATGATAGAATATACAAAATGAGTGATGCACAATGCAATTGTTCACCACCCGCCGACCGACGCCCAGCCTGTCCCCGAGCAACAATCACTCCTTCCCAGACCACTCCTCCTAGTTTATATACTGAGCATGAGTCATATGGTATGGAATAACCCATGGTTGGCCAGCTGGGTCAGCTGTCCTGGCTATGCTCCCTCCCAGCTTCTTGTGCACCTGGCAGAGCATGGGAAGCTGAAAAGTCCTTGACCAGCGTAAACACTACCTAGCAACAACTAAAACAGCAGTGTGTTATCAAACTTATTCTCATCCTAAATCCAAAACACAGCACTATACCTGCTACTAGGAAGAAAATTAACTTTATCCCAGCTGAAACCAGGACAAGGTGAAAAGACCTCACAATTAAGAAAAGTTTATCATATTTTTTATTTTCTTTTTTTTTTAATTAAAAAAAAAGACATTGTAACAGGGTTGGTTTGATTCTCAGAAGTCAAGAAATGTTTGTTTAAATGTTCCAATATATCTATTGGAAATATGAAGGCACAGTCATATTGAAATATGACAATTCAGATAAGTCCTTTCACAAATACTAAAAATAGTTTTTTAATGTTATGATAAGATTTTATCTGACTTATCAGTGAGTCAACCTACCAATGACTGCCAATACTGTCATTTGGTCAGTTCTATTCAATACCAAAAACTTCCTTGGCACTGCAGGAAATTACATAAGCAACCTTCTACCATGCATAAGGTATGGTTCCATGTTCTTCAAAGATCTTTGATTCTGTCAGCTTATCTATATATTAACTTTCTTCTAAATGTATCAAATTTCCTATAAATAAAGATTATTTCATGTACATGAAATATGCAGCAATTTCAAAGATGGAATGCAATTGCTAAATGACAACAAACAGCAATTGCACTACAGCTAATTGGGAATCAGGACTATACTTTACCTGACAATATTAATACCCAATTACTTATAAGCAGCTTAATATCTAAAACCAGAAAGTTATTTGTTCTGCAACAATATATGAGCCCCAGAATCCTAGAAAAGGCAATGGGTTCTCCATGTAAGGTACGACCTACCCTTTATGATTTTCAGTTACATTATTCACAAACACCATTTTGTGGGTTTGCTTTTTAAAAATCATTTACTATGCTTTACAGAAACACCTGCTGTGCCTTTCTATTGGAAGTTCCTTGGGTCAAGAACACATACTATCATTTTAAAGATTTGATATACTGTGGTATTTTCTAGCAATGATAGCAAACAGGTTTCTAGGTCTCAGTTTTCAGCCTTAAGTGACCAAAAAAAAAAAAAAGCCGTCTCTGCTCTAAAGTAGACTGACATTCTCTTCATAATTTTTGAGATAATGACAAAAATGGAAGAGTACTACCTTTCTTTCTTAGTCTAGCTTGTCCTTGGAAATCTCCTCTATTATTACTATCCAGGCTTAACCTTGATTAGCTTGTCAGATCTGATAGAATCACAGCTCAAATGAGTGTTATTGCCTTTCAAGGCACCCTGCACCGCATTTCTATATTATTTAACAAGTTTGTTTTTGAACTCCTTGTAGACTAGACATTTTTAGAATGAGGGAAGTGGTCAGAGATCAAGGGAGCTAGAACCGGTAGCTAAGCCTCAACACAGACTAGATCTGATGCTTGGTACTTAACACAACACAGCAAAATCCAGCTGTGGCTGATTAAAAGAGAAGTGGAATTGAAGTATTATTTTAGACTGCAACATGAGAACAAAAGCAATCCATATTTTTTCTTTATGGCTGCATAGAATGTGTTACCAGAAAATAAAAAGGATTTGTATTAATTTTTTGAGCCAGAACAAATGAATAATGTAGCTATTGTTGCAGTTGTCTGGCGATAACAAAAAAGTCCTCTTTGCTAAGGTGACATATGACGATGTCCTTCCAATAGACTATCACACAATGTTAGGAAAAAGAGTGTAATAGCTGAAATATTTCTAAAATTTTGAAAGAACTTCCTTATTGAAATTGGAACAATTTGACAGGTGATCACTGCTCCTATCAAAACAGCATACATCCACGTTAACAAAAGCAGGGCATTAATTGTAAAATTTCTATCATTATGAGTTGATTAGTTTTAGTATCTCCTGCCTATTCAAATGCATAGTTCAGAGGGAGCATTGCCATACCTAATTTGATTTCCCCCAGAGCAGTACATGATGTGTTATTTGATGCCCTTCAAAGGACACTATTAGCCAAGCTATAAAGTGTCTGATTTTATTAGCTTTGCTGGGTTTTATCAGTTTGTAAATGTGTTATTTTCTCCATTTATTGTGCCTATGGGATCCAGAGATAGAGTAAGCTTCAACTTAATATGTTGTTGGAAGGTAGCAGCGGCCTTACTTTAGCACTCTGTACTGTGATGTGATGACATTGAAGGTAGAGTCATGAAAACGTTAATGTCAGGGCCATTTATCAAGGCAATTCCTCACTGCTATGAAACTCTGCTGTGACATTGAATTCAACAGTAGGTTTTTGTCTTAAATAGAGCAGAGTGTTCCTGTGCTGTATAACTACCAATCCCCAGTAACAGAATAAGATGTAGTTAATAATAAGAAAGTAGGTCACACAGATGTTCAACAAAGGAGAGAAAGTAAGTTCTTAGCATGGAATTCTGGGAGGTAGGAGCTTTTGGAAAGGTTTAGTTGTCATCACCTTTAAGTTTTGCAGGGTAATATACTGCAGTGGAATCCGGTTTTCATTGGAACCCTTACAAATAGCACAAGCATTTGCTGGGGTGATCGGGAGGAAACATTTTTTGCAATGGATTTCTAATGACAATAAATAATGTGCTGGTATAAATGGCCTAACTAATACATTTTAATGGCATGCCTAGTATTTTCTCAAAGCCCTTTTAAAGTAGTTACCATATGCAAATATATGTTTGTACCACAAATTTTCCACTGTAGAATCCTATTTTCACATCGGGCTCTCTTCTCACTGTATTCTGATTGTTATATGACTCTTATTTACATCCATATATATTTAAAGCTCTTCTCATTTATTCAAGATTTTATCTGAAAATTAAGACAGATAGCACTTGAACAATATCTCTACAAAAATGAAAAACCCAGAACTCGAAGTACATTCACAAGTTTTGATTAGAAATTGTTTTCTTCATAACAATATAAAAAGAACTCACAAATGAAACTAGAACAAATATACAAGGAAAATAAGATGCCTTTAAGTTATTATATAAAGCGTATACAGTAGATGGAGGTTTTTTTAATGTGCTTGCATATATATAATACATTATATATTTTAATGCTTTGTTTAGCTCAGTAAGTGTAACTCTCAGTGTTAGTAATTTCCTTTATTTAAATATGTCTTTTCAGATGTTTACATTTACTCATGTGTTTAAGTACAGGAATTAAATTCAGAAATAGGAGTATTGATGTAATATTAAGACATATGCAAAAGATAACTATGAGAGTGAATAACTTAATATGATGCAGCTAACAGTCTTAGAATGGACATTTTAAACACAAAAGTCTCGAAGAGAAAAGGCTGGATAACACTTGAATAGATTTAGAACAATTGCTGGAACCAAAAGGAAACCATGAATACAAAAATTATTTAAGGTCTGAAAGACAAGTTTCAATATACTGAGCTTTTATTATATTCATCACTGTGCAAAGCAAAAAATGTAAGTTGGTGACTCCAGATAGGAATTATTAGTGTCATTGGTTTCTCATTCTAGAGACAGCTTTTTTTTAAAGTGATATCAGAGTCCTAGAAACAGGAGAATATCTATTTACTATCCCTAAAAAAAGTTCTCCAAGCTTGTTGCTATACTAGCATAATCTTGGAGATCACAAGACTCCTTCACCAACCCAAAGGAGACGAATAGTAACAAGAGGCAAGGACATTCACTGTCAAAAAGAAAGGAGCGAGGTCTAGACTTAGATTCTCTAATCATTCTCAGATGTCATAGTTCAGGGATGAACACACTTAGGAGCTCTCTCAGTCTTTACTGGATCATTTTAGAAATGACAGATCTATAACTGTCTGGGTGACATCATCTGTTTTACCCGTTTTTACACTAAAATGCCACAGAATAACCTCCAATTTTTAAGCTTAGATATACTCTTCAAGCCTCGCAGATTTGGCAGCTGCTCTGAAATCTGTTTTGGCCAAATCTATGACCAAGTCAAAAAAAGAAAAGGACAAAAAACATTCTTGAAAATAGGTTTTCATTAAATTAGCTATAGAGATATTACAAGCTGACTGTACTAGGTTAAAGATGACACGGTTGTGTCTACATACTGTCATGTGCAGGCACATGGGGCTGAACAATATAGGTTACTTCTTGTAAGTGTAGTATTCAGACAATCTAACCTTTCCAGCGAGGCAGTTCAGCTCAGGTCACAAGCTGACTGTTACTCATTACTAAATTCCTTTGCTTAAAAGTTTCAGCTTGGTCTTTTGCCCTCTGTCTTTTGTGTACCTTGCAAAGGAGTAGCATGTATAGTATATGAGAAAATGAGGTTAAATTTGAATTGCTTTTAAATTTTCTCATAGACTTTCATAGGAACTGAGCAAGGAGGGATGTAGATATGTTAAAAAAGAGTCACAGAGACCATCAAACTACTAGAGATGGTGAAAAGTAAACCTTCTGCTAGAGTTCTGGGAAGATAGACAGGTCGCTAAGAGTGGAGCAGGACCTATTTCTGAGACAACCTTTTCCAGCAGCAGCACTTATCACCTCCATTCCTACTCCAAGCTTTCCCACGTTTCTCTCCTCCTTTACTCCATCCGATGGGAATAACATAGGAAATTAAATCTTCAGAACTCTCTGTCATATGCAACTCTTTTTCGGCTTTATTCTCACCCTGTTCAAGACAGGGATTGTAACCCCATTCTCAGGGAAGCAAAATGTACTTTTGCTCTCATCTCTGGCAAGCCTTGAGCTGTCTATCTGAGTATCCCAGTTTTGTTAGAGTCAAACAAGTCCAAGTTTGTACAACACGCTTAGTACCACCTACTTCCCTGTTCTTTTTATAAATGCCTATTCTTTTCATAGAGAGTCTACAGCTACACAGCAATTCAGTATCCCCTGCTGATGAGGACAAACAAGAAATCTGATTATTTTCATTTTTCAATAGAAAGAGATTTCCTAAAAAATTGCATGAAAACATTTATTTAAGTAGCATTAAATTATATATGATAATTTTTTTTCTGTATTAGAGAAGTCTCACCTACTATACTATAATAATATACTCTAATATACCGCTGCTTAGAAATGAGAAGACATAGAAGAGATGGTAAGAAAGATGAAAATTTCTAATAGTTAAAGAAAATGAAAATATTTTAGGAACATTTCTTGAACAACATTATACAAAATTTTATAGTACTTTTTAAAGTAATGAGATTTTATGTATTATTTTTACTGATTAACATACTGCTTAAAAAATATCTTACCAGTATGTTTAAAGTACTAGGAATTGTTAGTGTATTATTCTCTGTATACAGACTGAGGAATATACCTAGTCACTGGAAAATAAATTCTTACAACTATTCCCTTTGGATTTTCTCTTACCTAATCCTGGAAGTAAATCTATGTGTCAGTGACAATTATCCACTAATTAAAAATGAAATGTAAAGAAAAACATTCATTTTTGTGGGCAGGAGAAATTTCAAGGACCCAGGACTGTTATTGTCTAACTGAATTGATGGCATGAGTGCCTTCTTTACAGAATCCAGCTTGTCCATAAAAAAAATCTATCATCTTTTCTGACGTTTTGGCATTTCCCCTATTATATATCATGTATCCTATAATTCAGCCACATTTTATGACTGAGAAGGGAGGAATGTGTGTCTTCTGATTATGTTTACATATCAAACACAAAAGATTTGAAGGAAAAATCACATCTTTCAACAGCAGGAGAATATCAAAGACCTTAAAACTCAAAATGAGTGTTTCGGGAAATGCAAAAATGCTAGAAATATCTTGTGAAAGGTGTTATCAAAAAACTTGTAGCTTATGTTTTCCTATTACCTAGTAAGATAACACACTTTTCTCCTTTCCTAAAATTTGGATTAAATGGAAGAATGAATATTTTTCAATGTTCTATTGAGAGGCAATGGATTCAGTACAAATATGAAAGTATAGTACATTTTTTCAAAATACTTTGGTTTTGAGATTTTGGTTTTTTTGGTATTCTGGTTAATGCAATAACAGGTTTTGGACTTTGGGTTGTATGAATTTTTCATCATCCTTTATGTTGTATATGCCTTATAAAAAATAATAATAAACTCCTCCTGTTACTGTTGCTGTTGTTGTATCTTTTGACAGCAGTGATACATCTCTTTTGAGAATAATCCTTTCTAATCTGTTTCTCTCAGGAAAAGACATCAGGGAATTCTGGAAATCACAGAATTGTTGAGGTTGGAAGGGACCTCTTGAGATCATTCAATCCAACCTCCCTGTTCAAGCAGGGTCAGTTAGAGTAGGTTGTCCAGGACCGTGTCTAGATGGAGATCTGATTTATCTGATCCATCTGATCCAGATGGATCCCCATAGATGGAGACTCCACAACCTCTTTGGGCAACCTGTTCCAGTATTTGAGAAATAGTAAAAATGTGTTTTCTTGTATTCAGATGGAATTTCCTGTATTTTAGTTTGTGCCCATTTCCTCTTGCCCTGTCAGTGGGCCCTACTGAGAAGAGTCTGGCTCCTGCATCTTAATTCCTTCTCATCAGGTATTTGTACGCATTAATAAGATCTGGTCCCTGAGCCTTCTCTTCTGCATGCTGAACAGTCCCAGCTCTCTCAGCCTCTCCTTATATGACAGATGCACCAGTCCCTTAATCATCCTTGTGGCCCTTTGCTTGACTCTCTAGAGTAGCTCCGCATCTCTTTTGTACCGGGGAGCCCAGAACTGGACACAGTGCTCCAGATGCAGTCTCACCAATGCAGAGAGGAACAATCACCTCCCTTGACCTGCTGGCAACACAGGTCAATATATACATGCTTTATTTATATATAGTACTAAAACAAGATGACAAAACAGATTGCAATGCAATTCCTTGTTTGGCACACAGCAGCCCATAACAATGCCTTTTTTCCAGGAACAACTCCCAAGATTTCATTCCACTTTAAAGGAAGAGGATAAACTTTTCAGTAGTTAACACAGCTTCTTCTCTTCAAATGAAGTCCAAAGGAAAATGTAGAATGATGAATAAACTAGTTTTCCTCTCAAGAAAAATGGCATATTTCCAATTTGTTTCTTTTCCAAATAAGAACAATAAACAGGAAGTTTTTTTTTTTTTCCATAAAATAGACTTTTTAAAGATTTGGGGAAAACAAACAAACAAACAAACAAAACCAGTCACCAGAATGTAGCCTGGAATTGTAAAAAAGTAATGTAATTTAGAATTCCTAACTTGACACGATTTTTACCCAAGAACCTAAATTTGTACATGTACCATGAAAAATAACTTGGAAAGCTATGTATATTAGAAATCAGTAGTAACACTATCCACAATGTTATATGTGTATAGAATCAATATTATCTTGGTAGTTGAACAAGGCTCATTTTTCAATGAAAAAATACTTACAGCATTATTTAAAACAGATTACCATACTTAACTCAGAGTACCCTAAGATTTACAACCATAAGCAAGTTAGTGCAAAAGTGAACAACAATTAAACATAGAACAGATCAGCAGTTCCTCTGAAGAAATGCCTTTCATTGGGAAATGCTGGTACTGAGAATCTGTTAATATCAATAAATTTTATATAATTTTATATATATTTTATAAGATCAAAATGTTTTATAGGATCCTTTTGGAACTGAACGTTATGTTTTCCATTCAGACGAAACTTATTTATTATTATTTAAATTTATGTTAAATAAAATTTTGATTTTGTCAAAATCTTGCAGAATGCTTTATTTTGATTAAATAAAATTAAATCCTTATCCACCCACAAATGTTCTTTCTTTTGAAAAGAAAAACAATGTCATTTTGATAGAAAATCCAATATGCATCCAATCTACTTAACAAACCTAAATAGCATATTTTCTATTTTTTATTAATTGTTCAAGTTCCCCCTTCACCACCACAGTAAAGCTAAGTTCAGAAGAGGTACATCAGAGGAATTCACAAGTCACTTTTTCTCCCAGAAGTTTATCTTAGTTTAGTTACTATTTTCTCAGTAGGCTTTTGAATAGAATTACAATCTTTCTTCAAGAGCTGGTCTACATGGCACAATGCAGGGCCACTAGAGAATACCTGAATTAATTCTGTACAGTTTTGATGAAAGTCTCAATTTAAGCTAGCAATGTTGGTGTACCAATTCACTGTGACTACTGAATCACTATTCTCATTCAGGACAAGCTCAGATATCCTAAACTACACATTTTATTGTTTCCAAATGTACTGAAAAGGAAAGAAAATATGGAAGAAGGAGACAGTAAATCATCTAACAGCCACAAAGTTGTTAGAAATAGAACAAGTTTTTCCTTTGTGAATAAAACAATGCTGCATATTTTGTCACCTCAATAGCTAAAACTTAAAATATACCAACAAAATGGAGAAGGAAAGACACTTATTATGTGTCATTTTTATTCTGATAATCTTTTGCTACTTAACAAATTATCTGTAGTACAAAGCAATTCCACCACAGCATTATCACACTTTGAGGATAGTATGAAACAAAAATTATCAGTAGCTTATGCAGGAGATTATTGAGAAATCCCACAGCAATATTTTAAATGTAATTAAAACTGTTGAATATCAGGAACTCCAGAAGTGTTTCTGCATAGGATTGGATACCCAAAGCACATCGTAAAGGCTACTGTTTCCACACGGTTCCACCTCTGCAAACTGCTTTTACAGAGTCTACAAGTTAATAAGTGTTGATATTAGATGTTAGTGTTTGCTGATAATTAGTTTTTGTTTCAGTTAGGAAAACATACAGCTGGATCTCCAAGGGTCAGTCTTCACAAAAAAAAGGTCTGAGAGCAGTTTTGGGGACGGTGGTCTCTGATTAGGGATAGCATTTTAAAGACGTGTGGACCTTGAACTCTGCAGTAGGGGCTGAGATCTCTGGATCCATGTGAAATACTTTTCACCTTTACCCTGCAGGATCCCTAAATGACCCAAGGACTTTGATGACTGCCAGCTACAGATTTGCCTGTGGTGATGCATTATAATTAGTTAATACGTGACTGTAGATATGTATACCTAAATGTGAGCAAAAAGTTGGAAAAAATAATAGGACACTTGGTTTAATTCTACCTAAATGGCTGATTCATCCTTTTTTTGTTGTTTTTTGGATGTCTGGGTCAATGTACTGTGGCTGTGTTTTGTGTGTTATGTTTTACTCCTTGTTTCTGTTAGTAAGAGAACAATACAATACAGTAATGGTTTGTGGAGGTTTCTTTTACTGCAGTCTGCTGTGCTCTAGTCTTCAGCATCTAAATGTGAACATGTTTAAGGGACATTTAAAAGTTAAGAAATACAAGCTGTCATACTTAAAAAAAAGTGTAATTTATGGAGACTGAATTGTGACTTTTAATTATGACAATAATGTTTGTTTACTAAGTTATTAATTTTGTATAGTCCTTCTATTATTTGTTATTCTGAGTGTAAAATTTGTTTGCCAGTAGAAGTGATAAACAACCATAGAGCAGAAACATAGTCTAATTTAATTTATTTTCATTAAGAAAAAGAAGCTTTATTAAGTTTGGGTTTTAATACATTTCCTTTTGCCATGTCTGTAGTTAAAACCTTTTGCTTGAGGTTATATTAGAGAGAATAATCCAGCAGACACACTGCCAACCTACTTGATTAAAGTGCCATGAAACTGAAATTGTTTAACACTGTCCTTGCTCTAAGAAAAATATGGGAAAGTTACTTATTTTTATTACCATGTCCTTCATACAGCCATATTTGTATTTTCTCAAGATCTGTCTGCTTTTATGTGGAGCTATCAAATCATGGTTCTTCTGCATTTCTTTCTAAAGCCAATGCAAGAAAATCCATTTTAGAAGAGAAAAAAAGGTTAAAGCTGTCAAATTTCAAAATAAATTTTGTTGGTGGTTCTCAGTAACCATTTAGGAGTTAATCATAAAAGCGGTCAGCTTGAGGTAGTTTTCCCTTGAGATAAATAATACTTGGCAGGTTTATTTCAGTTTTCTGCCTACAGGCCAACCATTCTGCCACTGGCCGTTTGCCTTGATGTCTGTCATCTGGTTTTGATCTCTTCCCCATTAGTGTACAAAGAGGATCAAAACTAGGCAATAAGCCATTTGGACTCTGTAAGGTCAAACGTTTTCACTGCAAAGGATATGAAAGCAACTGCTTGCCAATAATTTTAACAAAATGTGAGATTTTAGAAGTAGTACATCTTCAACTGGATTTTAGCCATGAAAGCACACAACCTCCACTATAGTGTTGTAAAATTTGGAAACAGACACCTAACAGAAGGCTAACTGAGATTATGAAGAGACAACTGTTTGGCTCATTATAAAGTCAGATGTCTTCTATGGCATTTGAGTGGACAGCAGAGACCCTGACATTAACACATGGCTCATTAGAAGTGAATTTTAGTTTGGCCTTTTTCTTCGCCTGAACAAAATAGCTACTATACACAGGAACTGTCCTGAAAATCCCGGTCCCACCTCTCAAATGTATAAAGTCTTAATTTAAAATTAAGGCACTATCTATTTCATTAGGCAATTAAAAACATGGTAGTGGCTAAAAAAATGCAGGAATAAAATGGCGTGACATGAGGGAAAATCAAATACATGTTAAAGTCCCCTATCTCTGACGGGAAGGACACTGAGTATTTAGCTTTTTCCTTGTCTGCCATAGTCACAATGCAGAACAGATAGCAAAGTGCTATCATTATAGCATCACATTCAGTGCATTACAGGTAGTTAAGGGTGACTTACCATTTCTTTTACAAAGCCTGTTTTTATAACTTTGCTATCCTAATTTGCATTTTTCTGAAACCTGACATCCTGGACTGTACTGAAATAATAGAGCCACACTGGAATCAGTGGCAAAACTCACTGATTTCAGTAGGACCAGAATTTCAGTAGGACCAGAATTTCAACCGGACCAGAATTTCAGCCAGGATCTTTGCAATAATATAAGCCTCTTTCAGCTGGTCAAACATCCCTCTGCGACACTTTGAAAATACTGTTTTGATGGAAGAACAGTGTAAAACATTTAAGTGATACTTCAATTGATTTAATTGATGGAGTGTTCATTTTTAAAAAGGAAGGGTAATTCAGCCACTGGTCCTTATACACAGGCGTAGATTTACTACTTTCAGTAGCAAGTACCTGTTGCCTATCAGAAGATAGCATGCATGATCAACACAGAGTGACCCATTTTCTCTTGTTGGTAAGACACACGTGCTTAGTTGAATATCTTAAGTACAATTATATTCTGATTAATTGTCAGCAATAATTTTGCCTGCAACCTGATGTAATGTACTGCCTTTTGTAGAATTGTGGGGGGTTGCTAAGGAGGAAACACTGTTGACTACCTAAAATATCCCAGTGCATCCATGCTAATGATTCATTCAGGAGAGTTTATCGTAAATCTACCTAACTGCAACACTAAGAATTCTAAGGGATTTCTACCTGTAGTGATGTTTTATCAGAATTTTCATTCTCTGTTGTTCACTAGTCTTGCTTATCTTGGCGTTCAATGGTTGTGAAACACTATGTCATTTTAGACTAGGAATTTTCTTGGATGGTGAGGATTAATCTCTTGTAGTGAATAATTCCTGATAAATGGTACTGACAACTACTAATGTAGATGAAAAATAAATCTTATTTGAACTACAAAAAATTGCAAATATTACAGATTAAAATAGAAATTAGTGCTGTTACTAATAATAGCAATAATTTCTTCTGGCCTCAGCATGATATGAGGCAGGGGATGTATTACAAAGTTTATTCATTCATTAACTGATACAGACTAGTTTGGACAAAGTAATTCATTGACCAAACTGGACATATTATTCCTGAAAAATACCAACATGAAAGCGTATGATATTTAACAAAAGTAAAAGGGTGGCAAAGGAAAACTTGATAGTAACTTCTCTAATTAAGGATTGAAAGGAGTATCTGATGTTAGAGCTTTTTATTTAGTGCCAAACAGTGGCTTAGTAATTGCAAGATCTTACTGAGTTTTTCCTTTAAAACTGTATGAAATAATCTCTGGTTAGAAAGATTGCAGATCTCTCCCAATTTTTGATCTTCCCCAAGGAGGAAAAAGTATAATCCAAATTGCATCAAAAAGCAGTACAATTTAAAATTTAGGATTGCCTTCAAAAATATTTTACTTCTTTCAGCTCTGTATAGGAACAATGACTTGAATTTCTTTATCCGTATCCCATGAAAAGATGAAATCCATATAGAGCAAGCAGCAAATGGGATTCTTACTAAGAATTAGAATTACTAAGCAACAGTTAGACTTTCGATGGACAGTGAACTAGCAATTTCTCATCACATAAGCATAAAGTTTACGTTTATCAAAATATATGTGATTTCCCTCTTTGAAATGCGTTCTTATCTGCTCAGAAAAATAAGGGTGAAAATAAATAAAATTAATTTAGATTATTTCCGTCTCAATCTCTATTTATAAAGTTAAGTATTTTATCCCAGTAATCCTTAGGATATTCTTGTCTGTACTGCTTTTTAGTCCAGTAATTTTCCCTTTATCATAATACCTGATTTTTGAATGATAGTACTGTTTTGGTTGGCACTTTCAGTGTTGAAACCAATGCTGTTATATATCCTAGATATCATTCATGTCTCTTTTATATCTGTAGTCACCTTTTTACACGCTAAATTTGATTGTCTTCTAATTTTGAGAGAGCAAAATTAATTAGAACTGTCATATTTTTCTTAGAATAAGTCTAATGTGGGAAGTGCAAAACTTCTGTTGGAAACATTAAAATCTCTTTCTTTTTTATTGTCTGTGTTTATTAAAATCTTGTAAGTAAAATCAATTAAACTTTAGAATCTTTTTTACTTAGTTTTTTTCTTAATGGATGAAGTTTAGAAATGATTGCACAGCTCCTAGATAATTAATTCGCCTACTATTTGATCTTTAATCAACATTTCACATTTTTGCAGCATTTATTTTTAATAGCGCCCTGCAGGTTTTCACTTTATTTAGTTCCCATTTTATTTTCAAGACACAAAAACAAAGCAGGCACTTCCATGGCTGAGAAAAGCCCAGGAAAAATTAAGTGCACCTAAGAAGAGGAAAACATTTTATCAACCCAAACAAACTCTGAATTTACATTATGATATTACATAACGTAGATGTATGATATTAAGGATAGTTTGGCATTAAGCTGTTATATTTCTGCAGTGTTGTTGTTCAGGCATCTGCATGCACAATCCATTTTACTGCAAGCTGAAAATAAATCTTTTTCAGCAACTTAAATGTAGTTTAGGGAGAACACATAATGATTGGAATGAAATAAAGTAACCAATGATCTTTATTAAAAGTACAGGAAAAGTTGCAAACTTAGCTGTCAAAGGCAGTGCCCAACATGGTGCACAACATTTTTCACTAGAATTATTTCTTTGTCTACTTTCTATTCTTTTTCTTAACATGAAAAAGAAGTAGAAAAAGAATATAACTGAGAGCACAACTTTGAAATATGATTTTCCATTAGGCTTTAAGAAAGGCTCAGCAACCTGAAGATTTTACCCATCTCTAAATTTATTGTTATGGTTTATTAAACTTTAGAACATATTTAACAAATGTAAAAATACAAATGTACATGGTAAAAATGTGATTAAATTGATATAATCTATTGTTTTGCTGGCATAAATGCATTGAGATGCTTTTAAGCAGTAAGACATAGCAAGCAAGTAGTGCTGCTATAGCCATCAGCACGATTTGGGAGTGTAGTCAGATGTCCAGCAAAGTGAAGTGTCTCTAGCCACCCAAGAAGTGCAGATACCCACCAAAACACATGCCACATCATAATATGAAGCTCAAAAAATATGTTCAGCATTTAAAAATGGTATACTGTTAAATGGTAATAAGGCCAAATCTTGAGTTAACATAAATTACTGTAGCTTAAGAGAAGTCAGTGGAACTACACCACTTCAGTCCAGCTCAGAGTCTGATTCACAGTACACAACATAAAGCTCTAGTAATACCAAGCATTCAGGGGGAATTGGTTGGTTTGAGAGTGCAGAGTATGCTGAACAACAATTGAGGATTGTTGGTTTTCTTTCTTTTCACAGCAATTCGTTTTACTCCCCCTAGCATCATCATATTAGGAAGTTTTACAAAATGGGACAAAACCTTCTTGTCTCACTCAGGACTAGACTCAAAAAACTTGGGCCTGTTCAAGTTGATGTAACTTTTTCCATATAAAATATTTTGGGGTAAGTCTAGCACAAAAGAATGAAGGATGAGATCCACAAGTACTCTGGCTAACTCTAACTACAAGTGAAAAAAGGAAAGATATCAGATCATACCTTTCAGTTGAACTCTAAAAGTTGTTGGATAGAGGTATCTCAGAAAAATGAAGAGATACTGTGGAGAACATCACTCCAAAAGTATGCCCAGAAAAATGAATTTTATGTATTTTCTTATCACATTTCCTGTAATGTAGCAATCTGCTGGGAAAATAGGAACATAATAAGGTATAGGCCATCCAGAAATATGTACTGGTGTTTGCCTAGGGACACAACTGCTCTAGTTGCTTACAGTTTTCAGCCTGAGGACATTGTTTATGTTAGCAGCCGTTTCATTACAGTTCATAAACAGATCACATCAAAACTAGTCATAAGAAATCACTGCATTTCTATGCCAACTTAGCTGAGACCGACAGTACATCCTGTGATTTGAAAATGAGCTATTCCAAAATGCTTTAAGGATCAGAATTGCATTTAAGCCATCTACAAGGTCAATTACACAGCCTTAGGAAGAGTAATGTTGTTTATGAAGTGGGGAAATAGCCAGGAAAAAGCAGTTGTACCAAAATAGATGGAAAAAGTGTCTATTTAATGTTTATGGGTTTTATAAAAAAGTGTTCACTATTGCATTTAGCACAGTTTGATTCAGAGAACAGTTACAGCATCAAACTCCTTAAGGTATTCAAAATCACTTAGTTTATAGATCCCTCTCAGTTTTTGTCAGAGCATTGTGAACTTTTTTCTGTAGCTCCTCTGGCTACACATACAGCCAGAATTCAAGGTACCAAAGAATTTCAGAGTGAAAAAGTGCTGCTTATTTAGGCAGCAGTTTACAGGAGACTTCTAAGGTTCAGAATCTTCATCTTAGTTACTTCTGCGGGAGGATCAAGTCCTTTTTAGTTAAGCTATAAATAAACAGCCTTTAACATACGCCCAGAATTACAAAACTTGTAGGACCAGTAAAGCTTCTCCTTGTTTTTCCATTAGAAACGGGTGCTTATCAGTAGATTTTAACAAAAATGCCAAAACAAAATTTCTATTCCCATCTAATTTAAAGTTTCTGTATTCTCAATGTTATGTTCTGACTGTAACAGAAGCGTTATTCTCAAGCTTATTTTCAAAGCATGCTATGGGATTTAACCACAGAGCTTATAATCAAATTAATGAAAAATGTGTATCTAAAATACCTAGACTGCTTGAAAACATCTCACCGAGAAAGATCTTTCTGAGCTGACGTAAGTAGTTTTTATATTATTTTAACATGAAATTCATTAATATTTCTGCCACCTGGGCTAATTTATATATGTTTGGCTCTATATTAAATAGAGATATATTGACATGTAGGAGTTAATGCACTTCATGGCTGCATAGATCATGCTAAGTGTTTATATAATACATTAATAATAAGTGAGTATGTGCATGCTTTATAATTTATGGCTGCAGATAATTCAGAATTAAAGGTCTTTATCCCTAAATAAGAGGACTTCGGTATTTTCACCATACAAAATGAACCAAGTACAGATTCTGTAAATCTGTCAGCACTACTTTCTGTAAGTTCGTTGCCCACCAGAGTGAAGAGTAAAGTGTCATGATCACCACTGTGCATAAACTCTTCAGTGATGTATAGCAGGCCTGGCAGGTTACTAAACTTGGGAGAATTCACAGTGCATACTGCTCATGACAGCAATATAGCGACTGTAGGCGATAGTGAGGGAAGTTTTGATTGTTTTGATTGCCTTGGTACTGCTAGTATGAGCTCTTTGTGCAGGTACCCGGTAGGTCATTCTGGTAAGGAACATGAACTTGAGATCAGTAAAGTTTCCACCTGAATGGCCTGTATTAATGTGCAGCAAATACACTGAATAGGAGAATGTTATAATTTTTGAAAATTTTGCTTATCCTTAGTGCAACTTCACTAGGACAGGTTTGGCCCCCTGAATAACAGCACCTATAGACAGAGTTTTAAAGTGTCATAAAAGAATTCAAGTCCGAATCCAGGTATTTCGTTTAAGACTTCTGTTTTATATCCTGGCAGCTTAGGGGATCAGGGGATATATGTTGTTATTAATTTCTGACTTCTTTAGCAGCTAAGTTTCTGGCCAGAACTCATAACTGACAGAATGGAGTGATTAAGACTCTTACAGCATTAAATTATAATTTTCTCGTTGCAGATTTTTCATTACGAAACATTTTTAAATTATATTAAGCTACTTCATTATTTACTATATACATTTCCTTCTGCTACTGATCAGTGTTTCCACGAGTCATTCCACTGTATTAGCAGGGAAGCCGACACCTCAAAGGTGACCTTATTGGCCCAGGATGGCCGTCTAGCTAGTCACAGTGTCAGGCTATGAATGGAATCTATTGCTATAATGAGTGCACCAGGGATGCTACTGCTTGGCGGTAAATGGATACAGCTTCTGAAACGGTGTCCAGGCTATAGTCAGAAGGGAGGGCTCCTATTAAAATTAATAGCCTGCTTGCTCTTTTTTTATCAATGTATTATTGAAATGGTGTTCTTTCAAGGTTGCACAGCTGGTTTAATGCTGATTATGTTTTAAGCCAGAGTGGATAATTAAATAGGATAGAAATGAGTGTAGGGTTATTCATGACAGAAAAGATGCCAAGAACTGTACAACAAAGGCATCTTGCTGATAAAACAAAAAGAGCAAAGATAAATTTACTGCAAAACTATTAGCTTATGGACTCTCTTTGCTCTTCTGTAAAAGAAATTTGCTCTGTTAGAACATTTTCAATTTTCAACACATTAAAACAAGTCTCCAATTGTTACTTCTGTTGCAGAAACTCTTACATGAAGACAGCAAAAGAAAAGCAAAATGGCATGAGTTCCCTAAATTTTATTGATTTAAAGCTACTACTAATACAAGACAATGTATCTTCTCAGCTAACCCCAGATCATACAATAAACAAGCACAAGAATTCTGAAAAACATTATGTTGTTACAATGTCTGTATACTAGACTATAATGTTTCATGTTATAATGTATAAAGTTTCATTTCATTAATAGGTTCCTTTCTGGGAATGGGGATTTTCTGCATGTGCTGAATGCTATCCAAGTTCATTAGCATGTAATTGCATTTCTTCTTCTTGTTGATGGTGTATCTGCAGTAATATTTGAACACTGTAGTCCTATGAGTTTAATCAGGAAAGCTTATTCAATCAGTTTCTTCCACAACCTTTTGGAAGTAGTAAGGAGCTAATTTTATGATTTCACTGGAATTCTACTTAGAGAGATCAAGAAGTATTACTTCTATTTTTTTCCAATTAAATATATTTTAGTTCCTCTGTTTTCACATTAAAGGAAAATCCATAGCAACTCACCTTCTTCCAAAGGTTTTAATTGTTTTGTTATCAATAAATGAGGCAAGTTAAGCTGTTTAGATGGTCTGTTACCGTTTCAGAAGGAGTAACAAAGTAATGTGATGGCATGTGGATCTGCAAAATAACCTGAAACAAGCTCTTTCAGAATTAATGGTTTTAATAAATGATCTGATATAAATTATATTTCTGTGAGTGAGTGACTGCACATATAGATTTAGATCAGTATACTGTAAGTATCTGTGGCCACTACATTTTGTGGAAGCAAAAGTATAGAATTAACGGTGCACTTTGGTGATGATCCTATGTTGTCTCATTTTATCAGATGAGGTGTGAGCAACGCAGGATCAACATATAGAAAATACTGTTTCACAGAAAAGAGCACACATGAACAGAATTATGCTTTTTAAAAAGCTATTTTTTATAGTTTATGTAATAGTCTAAAAGCAAGATTGGTTCTACAACATTTTGCTGAGCACCCTACTGGTTGTTCAGTCTGTCATAATATTTAAAATTTCATTGCTCTGATACCACTGCATCAGCTTTTCTAAGGTACTGCATAGCAGACACAATTAAGAATAAACTAATATCCTTAGACTCTAATGCTCCAGTCTGAGAGATCTCTTTTGAGAAAAATGCATTTTTTCCTCTAAGCCAGGATTTTATATAGATTGTTAAGCATATTTTCCAAGTCCTCCTCATTTAAGATTTCACATTGATTACCAGCTTTCAAGTGGTTGAAAATTATTTTCCCTGAACTTTATCCATTTAATTTCTGCAGTTGTTTGCCTCAGACCTTACCTCTAGGGAGGGGAAAAAAAAAACCAAAACAACTTATAAAGAAATTTTCCTAGGATAATAACAGGGTAGAATAAACTGGTAAGGAGTAGAATTAAGATTTCTTAGATCTAGAGCTAAAGCACAGTTGACTTTCATTCTTCTTCCTGGAGTTTACCATTCCTGGGAAGGGGTCAAAGCTGCATTAGGGGAGGTTCAGACTTGACATTAGGAAACATCTCTTCACTGAGAGGGTGGTCAAACAATGGAACAAGCTTCCTGGGAAGGTCATCAATGCCCCAAGTTTGGACAATGCACTTAAAAATATGTTTTAACTTTTGGTCAGCCCTGAAGTGGTCAGGCAGTTGGACTAGATGATCATTGTAGGTCCCTTCCAACAGAAAAATATTCTATTCTATTCTATTCTATTCTATTCTATTCTATTCTATTCTATTCTATTCTATTCTATTCTATTCTATGTAGAAGTATTTATATAGTAGTATAATATGTAACTGGGATTTTAGGAGAACAGAGTAATGGTTCCAGTTTAAAAAAAGCCTAATGCTTTTAGGGCCTATCTTCAGTCAAACACTGATCAGTATTTTCATCAACAGATTGGGTATTACAGTGAAAGATATAAATAAAAATTGTAGGTTTTAACATTTATGGACAAGTTGTGAGTATAGACTTTGGGGATCTCATTTAGTAGTTTTTATTTATATAGTGTTTCCTATAAGAATTTTAAGTGGAAGTAGCTCTAAAGCCTTACTGTATTAAGCATATATGACACTTATGATTTCCTCTTACGTTAAAAGACAGTTACCCTGTCAGACAAAGAAAAAAAAAAATTAATGTATTGCCTATTTTTTTCCACTGTATTTCATATTTAGGACTTATTAAAAATGCTTTAATCATTAGTCCTAGAATTCATTTATACTATAGTTCTGACTTGAATCAAGTCTCCAGGACAGAGAATTTACAGAGCCTAAATAATACAATAAAGTATACTTAAAGCACAGTTAAGATGTAACAGACAGCAGACCTGTGAAGAAATAACAAACAGCAATTTTTAAAATTTATGGGCAACACCAAATCTGAGGATTTGCAAGTACTTTGCAGAGGAATTTTAGAAATAAAACATGCTAAATACTGGAGCAAACTATAATTAAAAAGAGAAATAGAGCACATTAATACAAAAAGGGAAATAACAGGTAGCCAACACAGCTGAAGGGAAGATTCTGGGAGGTCTGGGATTATAATAGTTCATAAAAAAATACAGTTGAAAGAACACTCAGAAAAGTCAAAACTTATTGAAGGGCATATTAAGAGGATTGTAATATGTAAGACATAGGATATAATTTCATTTAGGGCCTGTGGGTTAAACGGAAAAATTACAAAGACTAACAGTGATAATAAGAGAACAGAAGAACATGACCTCAGAATAAAGAATGAAGGAACTAGAATAATTTCCTTTTTTTTTTTGGGGGGAGGGGGAGAGGGGGCAAGGGAGGGGCGGGGAAACAAAGAAAAAGGACTGCAGGGGACTTAATATGAATTTTCAAATATGTATGGTTTTATTTAGCTGCCTCTTGGTGATTTAGCCTTTTTCTGTTGTTTTTCTGTTTCAATTGATGTTTTAATAAAATGTATAGCATATGATGAAACACAAGTCAATATTTACTGGTTCCAAATTGTTTGTTCATATGGAAAAAAATAAATAGGACAATGATGGTTTTTTTTCACTATATCCACTGAGGGCAGACCTAATCAGCTTAATTTCCAGATTAAAAGATTTAGTTTAGATATTAAAAAAAAAAAAACAACAACTTTCTTACTATAAAAGAAATTAAGCATGGGAATTAGACTTTTAAAAAATATAAAATCTACATTTGCTTAGAAAGACTTCATAAAACTATCACAAACCAGAACATTTATTTTTCAAGGAAAGATTTGAGTCAAGTCATATTTCAGTTTGGTACCTGAACTGTGACCGCTATGCATAGCTTGAGCTATTAATCTGCTAGAGTCAACCAGCTATATCACATACAAACAAACATTTGCTTCTGGTCTGTGCAGCAGATTTTCTCTGAACTACTCAGAGGTTACAGAAGAAAGAGAAACTGCCTTCAGGTTTCTGGCAAATTCTGTCCATCCCTGACTCCCTTCAGGGGAAATGATGGCTTTGGGCAGGAGACAGAGGGTCAAGAGAGTGGCTGGAGTTCAGCACTAGCTGGTATAATGAAAAGGTATGGAACTGGGGCACAGTGGCTGATCTGCTCGGGGTGAAAATGGGGCAACCTTTACTGAAATTACTGAGATGCTTTCAGCAGATGTATTCCTTTGTTTCTCTCCTCTGTGACATTATGAAAATACTGAAAAATATATGGGAAGTGTTTGTTCTAAAGTGCTAAAAATAGCATGCATTGATAATACCTTTACTTTGTTATACTGTTTTAGAAATGTCCAAATGATACTAATGGTGTCTGAATTAGTTTGTAATGAAGATCGTTATGTAATTCATTGTAGATCTGCAATAAACAACTATGGTCTTTGCTGTATAAATCATGTTCACTATACTGCCTAATACTATGTTGTTCCTTATTGTGTCCCTGCTCCTGAGATGTCCCTTGACACAGGAATGTGAAGAAGGATGTGAAGTCTCTGCCTCCAACATACACACCTTCTTGGAAAAGAAACAGGGATAAGAAAGCTGGAACAGTGTTTCAGGAATCAGCTGTGACTGGAAGAACAGGAAAGCTGACAGATAGTAATCGTGTCTTGAGTTATATCTGTGTGGCTGAATACAATACCTCAGCCCCATACAGCACTACTCCTTTGGATTTAGATCCAGTGTGCTGAATTACTACAGTTCTTCTCCAGTAGCTAACATATACAACTTCTCAGCAGAACTAATTAATTGAGGTATAATCCCATGGTTCTACAATTTCCAGTTCCAGAAGTAGTCTGTCTGGAAGTAGCTCAGGTATCTCTGAACAATATGGCATTCTTCCATCTAGCTATACCTAGAGAGTTTCACCACTGTCAAACTTGTATGGACATATTTGAACTATGTTTTTCTATGGATACCATTAAACCCTGATTCAGATTTTTCCATCATATAATGTAAAGCTCATACTGCAGCCAATAGGGACTTCCAAGAACAGAATTCAATTATAGCTTGTGACATTTTCTGCACAAAACCTATACATTTATTCCCTCCAACCCAGGCTGTGAAATAACATAACTCCTGAAATAAGCATTAAGAAACTCTGATAGCTTTTAGTTATTAAGCTTTGAATAATATGTTTCAGCATCCCAAAATTTGATCATTATTTATCCATTTTGTTTTGTTATTCTGGTAGATTAATAAAATGTTCTTAGTTTTAAATCTTGCTGAATATAAAGCTCAATTAGTGTGTCTTTCTGGTACTCTAAGAAATTCTGAAGAGCAGTGTTAAAACCCCTGTGCAGCCAAGAAAGAATCAGATCAACATCGTTAGTATTCACCTCATGTTTTGATAACTTGCCAAGTGTTTTAGCAATAGATTGCACAAATACTTTAAAGTGCTGGAAATCTACAGTAATATATACACATATGCAATACAGAATTCAAAATAACTGGTTGGGTACCTCCTTAGATTAGATTTAAGGGTCTCTCCACTGATGCAGAAAGAAGGCATAGCTGATGCAGTATAGCAACATTAAGGAGCAGACTTATTGTTATGGAGAAACCTGAAGTTTCTGAATTCCTTATTATATTGCAGGGAGATGAGTTTTATCCTAAGAGACCTGGCAACTGTGGAAAAGAATCGACGTGTGCAGCATTTCAAATCTACGTGAAAGTAAATTTCAGTGTCTGCTTTGTTTAGCTGCAGCTTGCACTGGAAGGCTTTGTTTCAAAAAGCACTTCCGCACATGCTTAACACATCTGTAGATGCAGAAGTGGAACTGAGTCACCTCCGCCTTTGAGGTTCCTTTCTATTACGTATGTAGTGCAAATAGTGGGAGGGAGACAGCAGATGTCATGTAGCTAGAATGGGGTTGCCTCTGTTTGTAACAGTGATTTTTACCTTGTAGGTTTATGAGGTGTTTCTTTTGTTCATACACTAAATTCTGTCACTGAGGGAAACAAGCATAAATTCTTTTACTTTCAGTGGGAGCTTAATACATTTGACCTGAGAGTATATAATAATACTTATACCGTATGGTATATAAGAAGCAATTTCAACCACTACGGAAATGCAGCCACCTCTGGGATTCAATATAACAGCTGTTCAACAGTTTTGGATTTCCTCTTACTACGGAAAATGAAGAGATCGCTACAATTTATTAGAATTATCAGAATAAACCTTAGGATAACAAAATATAATAATTCTGCTTTGCCACCTGTATTTCTGTATATCGAAAATATGGGATACCTACTGACAACTGAATTTCCAAAAACAGTTAGGTCTTTGTCTTTTATGTTTTGCTTAAAGAGCAAATAATTATTTTTAAACATAAAAAAAAAAAAGGTAATATTTATTATATACTGAAATATTATTTATTAATATTCAAATTAGTATAGTAGACATTGTGTTATACTAAAAATATTACTATCTATTAATAATAAATGAGTGAGTTCAGAAATTCACTCAAAACAAAGCTCTTTTTATTCATACATGGCATATGAGTGCCAGTTCCATTTTTTGAGATATTTAATGAGAATTTGATTTGAAAGCACTGAGACATTGACCAGTGAAGTCCCTCAGTACTATTTTCATTCGATCATTACTCAGAAGAGAGAAACCTAAAAAAGATTGAGTTGTGACTAATGGTTTCTACTGTATCTTGAGAAAAACACAGCTAATTTGCAAAACATGTCTGTTAAAGAATCAGTCACCAATGTCCACACAGGCCATGTGGCAACTTGTTAATGCACTATGACTTCAGGATAAGACCACTGACCAACTGAAGAAAAGCACATCCAGTCACTTTGTATTACACCATCTCTGCATTAAGTGTTTGTGCTTTACGTACATGCTTCAAGTACAGAAGTTGGACCCCAATATACTCATATTTTATGAAAAGCTCACACTGAAAGGTGGAGGCAGAGTTTCCAAAGACAAAAGTTTTGTCAGAAATTAAAATGGCTGAAGGATGGGGTCATGCTGCAGAACAAAGATTCTGTAGTGGATGTTGTGGTTTAAGGCAGCCAAACACCACACAGCCCCTCACTCACTTCCGGCCCCACAGTGGGATGGGGGAGCGAGAATCAGGAAAAAAAGAGTAAAAATCATGGATTGAGATGAAGACAGTTTAATAAAACAGAAAAGGAAGGGAAGATAATAATAATGATAGAATATACAAACTAAGTGATGCAGAATGCAATGGCTCACCACCCACTGCCCGACGCCGAGCTAGTCCCCGAGCAGCGATCGCTGCCCCCCAACCAACTCCCCCAGTTTATATGCTGAACATGACATCATATGACATGGAATATCCCTTTGGCCAGTTTGGGTCAGCTGTCCTGGCTATGCTCCCTCCCAGCTTCTTGTGCACCTGGCAGAGCATGGGAAGCTGAAAAGTCCTTGACCAGCGTAAATAATACCTAGCAACAACTAAAACAGCAGTGTGTATTCAACATTATTCTCATCCTAAATCCAAAACACAGCACTATACCAGCTACTAGGAAGAAAATTAACTCTATCCCAGCCAAAACCAGGACAGTGGGAAACAGCTAATGGCTATTTTTCTGATGAGTTTGTAAGATGTTTCTCTGGTGTGCCTTCCTGTATGATTTACGAAATATTTCAGAAAACTCAGAGTCTGAAATTCACTTCTTTCTTCTTTCCAAACCATAAGGCAAACTCAATAGAATGCAGAGTTTGATTTTCATTAGTAAATTCCTGTTTCACTAAAGAAGTTACAAAGGCCATAGAGATTTAAATCTCCTGCTTTTTGTGAGTTTAACTGAACTGCAGTTATACACTAAAATTGTATCTTTTCTTTGAGGCTTTCGAAATGATGTATGACTCACATTGATATTAAACTCATTAAGCATGTCTTTTGGAGGAAAAATAACTTCAAAACAGGTTTCATTTTAACTCCTCCACCCCTCAAAGTGCTTATTAAAATAGAATATTTTCTGGGTCTGTTAGAAGATGGTAGTAAAATTTCCTAACTGAAAGTTTTATTCCTTATATTTAATACACAATAATTCTCTGTTATGTAGACAAGACCATTTATTTGTAATGTAGGAAAAGGTCACATATTCTTTTTTAGTTTTTATATTTTTGACACCAATGTGAATTTTTTTCATTGTTTTGGACTGTTTACTTTGTACTTCTCTAATACAAACTCCTTTGGCATTTTACTGGACCCTTTTCCCTGTGCGCTGAAGTCCTCTTCCTTTTTAATTAGATTGACCTTTTGGTTCACTTGGCTGCCCTCAAAATCACTGAGAATGACTGCTCTTTTGGAAGGGAAGCTGAAATCAGCACAGAAAGACTGAAAACAGTCATGTGAAATAAAAATATTTTATGCAGCTCTCCCAGCATTATAACTGCATAATCGTTATGTTCATAGCCTCTAACACAAAGAAATACTAGCCTCTGCAAGTTTTGTGACATTTTAATGATGACAGGTTGTTTCTCATCTTCTTGAATGAATGCTTTTATAGTGCACTTTGTGACTAATATTTTCAGAGTATATTTTTACTGTCCCATAATGATTTGCCTTTTTTACCCTTCCAAGTTACAAAGAGTAAACTTTAAGTAACTACAAAGCATAAGGCCCTTTGCTACCATCTATTATATAATGTGTATTTCTCTTCTTTCTCCCAGCATCATAGAAAGAAATGACTCTTCAAGTTACATTTTCTAGGTTAAAGACCAAAATCAATGGACTTTTATTTGTATCTGAAAGTGATTACACATCATTCAAGTAGTTTAGAAAGAAATAAAAAGTGTCCTATACAGGCTTATATAATTGTTCTCGAAGTTTAATAGGTGAGGCACAAACTCTTTTCCACTTTTACCATGAAGACAATAATGAGCAAAATGCACGTTTTCATTTACAGCAATTACAGCAACTTACCTGAAGCTAAGGAGTAAAAGTCTTCTTTTCCTGATATCTTAGGAGTGAGGAGGAATTTATGCCTTATCTCCCCACTCAGTAGAAGGTTCTCTATTCTACAAATGAATATTGGGTCAGGTAGGGTTCATTCCCAGTCAGGAAATGTTGCACAGAGTTCCCAATAATAACTGAAAGGCATCTGAAACTCAGATAGGAGTTACTCAACCAAGATTAACTTAATCTGTAAGGGCTTTAGATTTCTCAAAAATCTGTGAGAAAAACCTGTCTTTTTGGTACTTCTCCCTAGGACTAGAACAATTAATTTATTTTTCTGCCTCTAAGGAGTTGCATTCTCTTGTTTTCAGGAGCTTAGTAGAAAAGAGAATTGAGTGGCTGATCCAGTTAATCACTGATTTACTAATTTCCCATCCATAACAGTGGCCTCTTGTGTTAACAACCCATGTGTCCCCTGCCTATATATGAGCTTCAAGTCAGGCCAGCGCTGTGCCCTGGAACAAGTCTTGAATTGCCACTAACAATAGTAGGAGGTTTGTTTTTTCCTCTTGCTGCTGAACTTTGGAGCCGGTAGTTCACTGAGAAAATTGCTACTTTTGGAATCGTAGAATCACCAGCATCTATCTGTACTTTTTGTTGTTGCTTTCTTTCTGTGTCTTGTAGAGACACATCTTGCTCTTACAATCATTGATCAGAGTCTATCATTTCATGGAAGTTTCCTAGATCCATTTGTAAGCACTTCAGTTAATATCCCACTTCTACTATACCCTTTTAAGATGTTTACTACTTCATCCATTTTAAAGTGTAATAAGCATCAGTATTTCCAGTACTACATGAAGACATTTTAGTTCTTGTATATAATAATCTAAAAGTCCTACCATCAAGCCTGATCAGCCCTGTCTCACGAGCAAAAAGGTTTGCCCTCATCTGTTTCCCAGTCTTTTTGCTCTATTCCTGAGTAGGTTTCTGGGTAAAACCAGGACACAGAGACTTAGCTATTTGATACAAAGAATTTTTCATAAAATAAACTTTAACATCTCTAGAAGCAGACACTTAATATCCCCTTATTGTTAGGTTTTTATCCCAGCTGTTGCTAAATAGTTACTTAACTGCAGCTGGAGAAGTAATTGCTCCATCATTAGGTCATTTATTTTTGCAGTGTAGGATTTATACCTCCATCACTGTTTCTACAGAGTTGTGGATAATGTGGAGTTCATTTTTGTAGAATTTTTAGAGGGCACGTTCCTTGTGTTTTGTTAGTCTAGTAAAATTTAGATTGTTGCTAATCCAAATATTTTTGTAAACCAAGACAGTGAATTTTGTTCTCTTCAGAGGAAGGGAAAAAACCCTGCATCCTCTTTATGATTAGACAGGTGTAGTTTGGATAGACCAGAGGGAGTAGCAGATTGTGATGTCCTACTTTCAGGGATGATGAGTCAAAAAGATTAGAAAAATGAGCAGCTCTTTAGACAAACTTTGTTCTGAAGAGGTTTCGTTTCATTTTGAGGAATGCATAAAGATTTAGTGTTCTAAAGTGCAATCAAGTGTAAGAAAGCTAATCTACCCATTCTTAAGACATTCATTAAGTGAAATATTAATTAAACTTTTCAAATAATTAGAAGTAATCACTGCTATATTCCTTAAGGAACCAGACAAAATATTAAATGTCAGACAAGAACAATATCTGCTCAAAAGCTCGAAAACTTTTCAGCAAAAAAAAGTTATTTTATCCTTGTTTCCTGCTATAATAATTTTTAAGAAAAACAATTACATTCTTGAATGTTGTTTAAAACTAGAAAGATTGGCTTATGTGCTTACATGTTCTTGTATATATGTGTATTTTCACATTACAGGAGGAGCTGGACCTATTTCTCTAGAAATTTCCTCAAAACATACTAAGACATACCTTGAATATACTGAAGAAAATCTTACTACTTCACCCTCCACAGTATACAGTTTCCATTGCAATGTGCAATGTAGTAGATTTCAAATGTAATGTCTGTTTTCTCATTAATTAAGACTTATTATTTCTATTACCTCATCATTTTCCTGGGAAAAACCCATTAGCAGCATCTATAAAAAAGGCATATATTCATGCAATCATAAATTCGTGCAATCATGTCCCTGAAAAAGCAGCAAAAAAGGCGTGGATTGCGATAGTTTTATTGAGTATACCAATGTCACCAAATAGCTGTCACAAACATCTGACATCTTTGAAATCTGTCCTTTACATAAGTGTAGGTGCTCAACATCATATCCAAGCACTTGTAGGTCTCGTACCCCCAAAATCTTATCTTTATAATGAGGGATTTCTTGGCAGTAAACTTCTTGTACAACTGACAGTGGATTTGCAGGAGAGAATTCCAGCCACACTAATTGAGACTACTATTTGACCTTTAATTTGGTTAATGAATTCTCTTAGATATCGTTTTGCAGTTTTCTAGGGCTTGTTTCCACTGAAAATTTTGATATTTTTTAAACCTATCTAACTATACCAGCTGCAAACTTTGTCACACTTATCTAAAGATGGGTGATTAAAAGCTGAAGGCAAGATTTAGGATAAGTTCAAACACAATGTTGTGAAGTGTGCACCAATACAATATTTCACAATCACAATTGAATCATTTCATATCAATCTTAGGACAATTATGACTCATAATCCTAAAGGTAGTAAAGAAAGAAAGTGGCATGGATGTTTTTAGAAGAGTTTGTTTATTATTACTCTCTCCAGGAGTTACTCTGCATGCAGTTCTTCATTGTTGGTAACATTAATAATAGTGGTACTGGGCTCATCTCTACAATCTGCCAGCATACAGTTGGTATTCTGGAAGTTTCTGAAATTCCAGAAGCACATGTAAAAGGTGCATTTCATTCAATAAAGATGGAGATATCATTGTCCAACAGAAATAATGTAACTTTGACTTAATTTTTTAAGAGTTCTTTGTAAATTTTGGAAATATTTATATTTTCAAAAACCTGCTATTGAATATTCACAGAAATATGATGCATACATACATTGCAAGATTAATGTAAGTGCTGTTTATCCCATTGGATCTTGTGCAGCATTTACCAGTACAGTCATTGTACTTCTACAATCTCATCATCTGTGCCACTATCCTAAGTGAAAACAATGAGACTGGATTCTTGGCTTCAGTTTCAAATTTCCCTTCATTTCATTTTAATGTCATTATAAAATATACTGTATATATTTATAGAAAACATAATGTGGTTTCTCATAAATGTGATTTCCTCAGGCTTCAGATAGGTGATGAAAGGTTTGGTGTTCTGGCTGTTCATATCAACTATCACACACACTGCAATTTTTTTCCTTCATCCCAGAGATTAAAATGTTGGCATTCTGGCATAATGAGGGATTATCATGACCCATATCGCAAAAGTGCCCAAAAGAATTCTGGGAAGTGTACCTGCTGTCATTGCTGGTATATCCAAATTTGATTTAAGAATGTTCCTTGTTTATCAGCATTGGGAATGGTCCACAGGAAAACTATATTTTGTGAACACTTCAGCAATCTCATTAAAATCAAGGAGTCCCACAGGTTTGTAAAATTAAACTGGATATATTCAAAATACAAAATGCAAAGCTGTGACTAAAAAATGTCTCTGCGTATTATCTATCCAAGACAGCATGCAACAATAATCATGGCATTCTAGTTGCAATAAAATTAATAATGAAGGAAATTCACCTCTCAAATTCCTCTTATTATAAATGAATACAGAATATCATTAAAAGTTTCCCCAGACACAAAATTTTTGGCTTTGTGAAGGGATAGAAAGGAAAGAAAGTGCTTAGCCTGTGCAACTCATTGAGAAAGAATCTCTTTCAGTACTGTCTTTGTAGTTGGTTTAGCAAATGCTAAATAAAGCCAAGAATATAATGAAATATAATTACCTTAAAATTTAATTCTGGATTTCATTTTTTTTAGAGTAAATTCAATGTTGAAATACTGATGGAATTTGGAAAATAATTTGCTATTGGGGTAACCATATCCATTTATTGTTGTTAATGTTTGCTTTTGACTAATATTGGAGGGTATTAGGATTAATGCACAGCTATGGCACACTTCATAGAGATGGAGAAAACTCTATTTACAATTATGCTCATGCAGAATTACTCTGAAAATAAGGGGTGGGGGTAGGGGTGAGGGATCAAAGAAAGTGTCCTAGTGACTCCTAGTGACTCCTAGGGCTTTCAAACAGGGTTGTGCAATTTCACAGAAAAAAGGCAGGGAATTATTGTAGAATTCTCAAGATCTAAATTAGTAGTATTTTAAGTATTTTATACAGGCAAAAATCTGTACAAAATTCAAGATAGTGAAAAATTAGGTTATTCATTTCATAGTGCAGTCATTTCCAGGTCATCCCTTTATAGAGTATAAACTTGATCTTTTCTTATTACTGTTAAACCAAGGTTTAACAGAAAATCCATAGATTGGTTAATATACCTGTGGAGGACATCTTACTTTTTGTTATCCTGGTTACAATTTTGAAAGACTAATGCCATATTGTGGGGAAAAATAATTGTGAAAACCATCTTTTCATTTATAACACTTTCACAGGTTGTACTTCCTGGGAGATTGTAGCAAGATCTTGCTGTAATATCTTACTTCTCTAATATTAGACAATAAAACAGAAAATTATTTGGAATTAGTCTATTTTTTAAATCTTATTCAATTAAGTCTCTTTACTGTTGGTATTTGGATGTGTATACTCAAATTCTGTAATCTTTTCCAGATACTTCAAACCACTAATGCGGCACAAAGGGTTAAATCATTACAAGAGCTAAGGAAATGGCCCTGTTGAACTGTCAGCCCTACTATGCCCTGAAGCATCACGACCAGCTTCATCCCACTTAGTGTTAAACATCCAACTAAACTCAAAAGGTAACCCTCAAAAGATAGGGACAAAGAGCAATTTATGCCATTGAAGGACTGAATGATCTCCTTTATTTTGCTAACGTTCTCAGTTGACTGTATAGAGAGTTCGTATAACTGTGCTTCTCATATTGTGTCTGTAATTATGTGGGAAGAATTCATAGGAAGTATTAATGATGACAGTAGTGAAGGGAAGATGGTCTAGTGCAGTTCTGCTCTGCCCAGTCACAGGACCCTATGCCTGTCTGGACTGCTCTGTCTACAAGAGGTAACAGCTTGTTTGGGGGACTAATCTATGCTTTTCTAAATGAGGAAAAGTACACAGCTGTTCAGCTTTTTAATCAAGAAATGTAAACTATTCTCTGTGTCAGGAAATTAATCATTCTTTTGCACTTTTTATTGCTCCTTTTAAAAAAATTCAGATGTGTAGAGATGTTTGATATTTCATTTAAAGTATATAGCTTTATACGTATTACTTAGAAAAGTAACAGCTACTGTGTAGATGGGACTCTGAGGAAGCATTATTGAATTTCATTGATTTATCATCTAAAGGCCAAAAGTGTATGGTGGGATAAACTGTAGACATTAATAAACTCCCTGGAAGCTTGATAAGAATATGCTCAAAAGGGAAAGAGAAAACTATTTAGATAAGACCATATTCTATGAGACTAGAATGTGATTATTTGTCTGGTATTCAGAGGTATTATAAAAATTATGCACAACTGGCATTTGGCAGGATGACCAGACTGAATAAAAAGGTGAGCTTTACTAAGGCAATCTCTATCTCTGTTTACAGATTTTTTTTTTTTTTTTTCAAATTTAATATAGACGCTCCGCATAGGGGAGAAGCAATACAAAATATAGACAAAAATTTTCACTTCAGATTTCAGGCTCTTCTGTCACATGAAAAGAAAGTTGGACGAGGACAGAGTTAAATAAACGGTGCTCAAAAGAACAGCAAAAAGGATTAATGATGCTACAAATAAGGTACCCCAAGTATTTGATCCATTTCATGCCAATTATTTACCAGTATTGAATTCAGCTCCAGGTTTGCAAGATTCTGTGACAGAATTTCTCTGTGATTCATAGTAATTTAAGACAAACCGTT
The DNA here is from genome assembly GCF_964195595.1 of Calonectris borealis. Taxonomy (NCBI): domain Eukaryota; kingdom Metazoa; phylum Chordata; class Aves; order Procellariiformes; family Procellariidae; genus Calonectris; species Calonectris borealis. The sequence continues at coordinate 32,520,361 of NC_134316.1, forward strand.
CTCAGAGGGGATGAGACTTCATACTTTGCAAACTTACCTTAAAAATATTGTATGTACATCGTTGTGCGTGTGTTTGATAGCATTCTGAACACTGTGCCTCGGATAAAGTAGAAATGAACATTCCTGTCACACATTATTTCATAAGTAAAGGATTTTGAAGTAAATGTCTCTGTGTAGTTGTGTATCACAATTCACATAAAAGGCAGGCAAAAGCTGCACTCCATCATCAGTGCCGTTCCAGATGTTCAGTGACAACAGAGTTTTCTTTTTTCATTACATATCAGTGATGTAATGCTTCATAATACATGTTTTACAGGCAGGAAAAGAGAACACATTTAATTTGATGCATGTTTCAGATAGATAACAGCTGCATGTTTTGGAAGGTCATCCTCAGATATCACTCAGATAGTTCTTGCTCTCATAAAAGGAAACAAGTTTTTCTACATCATGCATGCTATTTTAAATCAAAGCATCTTTGTTAAATCATGACTTAATTTTTTAACTCTGTCTTCATCAGGAAAGAATTTGAGCCTGTAAATGACAAACTACAGATGACTCCATAATAGCAAATGTTAACAGACATCATGTAGGGTCTTTGGTTAAGTTGTGTCAGAAGTATATCGGCAACTAATGGCTTTTAAAAAATAACATAAAACTAAGGCTTTGGTCTTCAATTTTAGCACTGTTTATATTGAACATTAGCTCAGATGGTCACCGATGGACCATGTTTTATTTCTAGGTGGTCATAATTTGCATCATCATGTGGGGCATCCTTTACCGTTTTCTGCAGGAACACAAATAATATGTTTACTTTAAAAAAGATGGTCATTAATCTTTGCCTCAAATTCTTCAGTATCACTTACAGATCTCTTCTTTGCTTTCTAGTAGCAAATCCTTCAAACATACATCTGCTAAAAACCTAAGATAATGTGATGATTCTTCAACATAAATCTGCCATCTTATTTCATTGCTAAAAGAACGACATAATGCAAAATTAAAATAATTTTCTCATTTTATCCTTAAACAGTCCAATTATTCAGGCACCTATCTCGTATACAAAAGTCACCATGAAACACTTCTGTTTCTAAGAGGAAGCAGTAGTACTAGTGTCGATGTCATGAGATCAGGATGTCCCTAAGGGATAGTTTATATGTATATCTTTTTTTAAATAAATAGATTAAATAATATGGATTTTAGAAATTAGATTTGGGACATTTAATTCCTTCTTCAGATGTGAAACAGAATCAGCTAATTTCAGACTTAGAATAGAACAATAAGTCTGAGTTTTACCCAGACCATCATTTAAGCTGTTGGGGAGAAAAGGGTGCTGTACTTGGGGAGTACAGGAGCATGCTAGTAAGGTGAGAGGAGATAATGTCACTATCTATGAAACAAAAGAGAGAGGAATATAACATTTGGGACACTGAGAAATGAGGTAGGAGGAAACTGGAATATGTAATGAAGTCACTATCTTTGCTGAGATAATAATTTTCATATCCAGTGGTGCTATGAATTCTAGTTTCCAGGCTCACCACTTCAAAATATCCTTAGGTTCAGGATTGACATCAGAGGTGGAAAGATATTCCACCAAGATATACTCTATTGGTAAGCAGGTGTTGCTGTTTTCTGTTGATCAAATGTATTCATTATAGCAGGTATCAACTGTGTCAGTTATAAAGAAAGGTGTACCAACTGAAGTCTGAATTAAATTGTGAATGCTATATGAACAAAATGAAGAACTGAGACAATTTATTTTGTTTCAGGCTCACCCAGAAGTTAAACACAGATTCAACATTTGCTTTATTTTCTTAGGAGAATAAAGTGTTAGTGGGAAAATAAAAGGGCAGGGTAATAAAAAAAAAAAGAAAAAAAAAAAGGAAAAAAAAAGCCAGTTATAAGAAAAGAAGTAGAGAAATAAGCTGTTGCAGATGCTGCTTAGTAACCATTACTGTTACAAATAAAATAAAATAATAGAACATGAATCTGAGAGAGCTGGAAATATGCTATTAAAAAATACCTTTTGTCTTGCACTTGAGTTGTAGTTCCCAGAACGTGCAGCAAAGACAGTATCATATTACTATATATTGGGCTTCTGTTTGTACTATTAATGCATTTTCTCAGTTTCTCTAAGTTACCTTGGTAAAAGCTCAGCAAAATGTTCAAGACTATTTCTAACTTCAACTATAGTAGGAGCTCAATTAAATTAAAATCCTTTAAGTAGCTTACTGAATCCAGATATGAATACTTGCTCCAGACAACAGTGAATGCAGTGGTAAAACTCTTGAAATATTTTTATAGGACTTGGACTGAAAAAAACCTGGTTCACCCCTGCTTAAAAATATATTTTACTGAGGATACTTTTTCCCATGAATATTTAATTTCACTACATTTTGGTTTTCATGTTTGCTTTCTGAAAAAAAATTAGTCTTTCATTTAAAGTAAAAAGCAAAATTTATGCTATTCAAAACAAAATCCAAAATCAAGTTTGAACAGTGAACCCATAAAAAACCTATATACAATATTAATAAAATATATAAATTTTTATAAAAAAATTTATAAAAAATTTATACAATATTAATTAGAGATATAAATATATAGATACATGTGTGTGTGTGTGTAATTCAGTCAGCCAGCATATAAAATACCAGGTTATGTAACCAGCCAACAAAATAGTTCCGGGCTTTTTTTTTTAATTTTAGTTCATAATAAAGCACAAGGGGAAATATCAAAAGTAATCTCAAAAGGTATTTTTAAAAATGTACAAATTTAACTTCTTATGAAGATTTTGTGATTTTTTTATAACTGTGAATTAATTAATTTCTGGCAGCATGATTTTTTCAATGTACAACTACATAGTCTTTTTTGTTGACCTAACTGAAACTTGCAGAAACTCTCTTTAATTACTTTGTCTTGAAACCGACAAATTTCTCCTTTTCAACATGTTGCAGTATTGCTCCCAAACTGATGCCCTCCATGAATTTGACAAGTTCTTCCCCAAAAGTATTATAATAAATGCATTTCATGCATGAAGTTGTATTTAAAATGTTCATTATTAAAATCCTGTCATGAACCAAAAAACTTCTCATTATCTCTGACATACTCAGATATTATCATACTGGAACTATACAAGGAAAAAGCATGTGGGAAGATATGTTGGTAGATAAATCACTGTATAGCTTCTGGAAATTACCATTAACTTGACTTACCTTTTATTTATGACATGTCAATGCCCTAAATATGGGATAGTGTCGTTATTACACTGAAGTATTTTCAGTGTGGCCCTCAACAAAGTATATACAACAAAGTTTTCCCTGATAATTTTATCTTAATAAGAACATGGCTGCAATCAGAATACACTGGACATGACATAATGTCAAAATGACAGCAAGATGTAATCTCCAATATAGCTTTAAAAAAATGTTTTCTGGATGACTTTGGTGTTTTGCTGGACTCCCTATAGGTATGTGTAACATTTCTTATCAGAATACATCAAGTTAGAAAATGAACATATGTTTGGAACATAGATTCTGTGTTCAGGAACCAACATTGATTGACCTTTGCAAGCTATGGTCCATCATTTTATGTTGCCAAGAATTTCAGCTGTTTATGTATAGCTTTCAAGACTGAGACATGTAGAAGTGAGTATAAAGGACTGTGAAGTTGGTCATGAGCAAATGGAGCAATCTGACAGTGTTTCAGTACTAATCTACAGGTACTCAGCAAGAATAACGTTTTTTTTTTAGAAATCATACATACACCTTGGTGTATCAAGTCCTCTTTCAAAAGTAATCTTAATATGTACATCCAAAAACCTTTGAGGTGTTCAAGCACCTCACTACCACTGACTGGTTCCATAAAGAGTCAGTATATTTATCTATAATAAGATATTCCCAAATCACTTTTGAAAATGAGATTTGGGTTTCTGTCTTATTCCTGAAGCACTGTCAAAAATTATACCTCCTTTCTCAGGCACATATTAACACTTAATTGCATACTGAGAGTTCTAATGATATAGCAAGATCATATGTAAAATAATATAAAATATTGTTAATAGTATGATAGTGAGTTTGCCTAGAAAAGATTAAAATTATTTTTGACTCACTGAAATATTGACATTCTAATACCTATTGCACTTAATGTAAAGGTACCACTCTGTTTAACCAATCCTGATTATTCAGGATTCATACAGAAAATGTATCTTATCCTGTAGCTAAGAAACCTTGTCCTGTAGATAAAACTGACTGAAAAAAACCACCAACTAACCAACCAAACAAAAAAAAGATAATGATTGAAAATGTTTTAAATAACTTTGTTGATTGATATTATTCCATTAACCAGTTGAATCATAATTATTTTTTTCATAACATATTAAGAAAGAAGGGAGAGATAAAGCAAATACTTATTACCTATATAATTTATTTGCTAATTATCATTAAGGTATCTTGTATGATACATTCTTGCCTGATTACATTTGGTCTCATTTGGTTCTGAAAAGTCTTCAGGCAAAAGATATTGATGGCTTCTTCCTAAGTACCGATTATGGCCCTTACACTATTTTAGCGTTACTTGACCTTTCAGTAGCATTTAATAATGGCAGTTGTGGAATCTTGCTATAAATTTTTGAGACATACAGTAGCACTGGTGTTTCCAACTTTTTCAATCTGTCTCTCCCTCCACTTTACCACTGATCCAGAGTTCACCAACGTGGTCACTTGTGTCTCCCATTTTGTAACTATTTTAGTTGAAATTCTATACTTGGATTAAGGTTTCTTGTAGACTACTGCACCTTTAGTCTTTATCAGCATATATTCACAATAAAAAATTGGTGTTATGGTGAAGCTCTTTGTGCTGACAACGCTTTAAACAGGGTTCAGGAATATTCAGGAAAAAGGAATATCGTCGTATTAATACTAGAAAATTGTGAGTTTCAGAAAATCATGAAGGTTACATATTTGGTTCTGTTTTACTCAATAAAATGAAACTGAAATACAGTAGAACAATGACATTTGTTCAGGGTGAAATTTACCCATGTGCAGAAAGCCTCTTTTGTAATTAAAACACTATTTTGGACTTGCTAGTGGGATGCAAGTCCTATTGTCACAGTGAGCTGGCCCTATGCACAGAAGTAAATTTTTTCACAAAAAGGAAAGTTCAGATGTTCACCAAGGGAACATGGAATAGTGAATACCCTTTTTCCCCAACCTTGCAATAAAATAAGATAATAGGGTGCAATAGACACCTATATGTGCCTGCTTCTCTTTCAAGTTGTCCTCGTTTTGGCTGGGATAGAGTTAATTTTCTTCCTAGTAGCAGGTATAGTGCTGTGTTTTGGATTTAGGATGAGAATAATGTTGGTAACACACTGCTGTTTTAGTTGTTGTTAGGTAGTGTTTACGCTGGTCAAGGACTTTTCAGCTTCCCATGCTCTGCCAGGTGCACAAAAAGCTGGGAGGGAGCATAGCCAGGACAGCTGACCCAAACTGGCCAACGGGGTATTCCATGCCATATGATGTCATGTTCAGTATATAAACTGGGGCAGTGATCGCTGCTCGGGGACAGGCTGGGCATCAGTCGGCGGGTGGTGAGCAATTGCATTCTGCATCACTTAGTTTGTATATTCCATCATCATCATCATCATCATCATCATCATAAATAATTATTAATATTTCTTAGATGTTGTGGGTTTTTGGAGAATGCATATTCCAAATTATAGTCTGATCATAAACCTTCTCTATCAAGTGACCTGGAAGAAGAACGATTTCAAATGAGTCCCTGAGCAACGACAAGTCTTTGAACAAATTAAATAGGAGATAGTTCATGCAGTAGCCCTTGGGCCAGTCCAGACAGGACAAGATGTTAAAAATGTGCTCTATACCACAGCCAGGGAGAATGGCCCTACCTGGACCCTCTGGCAGAAAACCCCAGGGGAGACTTGAGGGTCCTTAGGGTTCTGGAGTCGGGGATACAGAGGATCCAAGGCCCGCTACACTCCAACTGAGAAGGAGATAGTGGCAATGTGTGAAGGGGTTCGAGCTGCTTCAGAAGTGGTTGGTACTGAAGCACAGCTCCTCCTGGCACCCTGACTTTTGTTGATTACGTCCATTGGGATCTGATGATGTCCATCTTGCCATTTTTTTCCTAAAAACTGGATCTCTTGTGCAGGTCCCTTGACCTTAGGCCATTCTCCCTGGCTGCAGGAGAGTCTGTTGTGGTTTAACCTGGCAGGCAGCCAAACACTACACAACTGCTCGCTCTCTCCCCCCTCCTCAGTGGGACGGGGGAGAGAATCGAAAAAAAAGTAAAATTCATGGATTGAGATAAAGACAGTTTAATAAAACAGAAAAGGAAGGGAAAATAGTAATAACAATGATAGAATATACAAACTAAGTGATGCAGAACGCAATTGCTCACTACCCGCTGCCCGACGCCCAGCTAGTCCCTGATCACCGCCCCCCAACCAACTCCCCCAGTTTATATGCTGAACATGACATCATATGACATGGAATATCCCTTTGGCCAGTTTGGGTCAGCTGTCCTGGCTATGCTCCCTCCCAGCTTCTTGTGCACCTGGCAGAGCATGGGAAGCTGAAAAGTCCTTGACCAGCGTAAACACTACCTAGCAACAACTAAAACATCAGTGTGTATTCAACATTATTCTCATCCTAAATCCAAAACACAGCACTATACCAGCTACTAGGAAGAAAATTAACTCTATCCAGCTGAAACAAGGACACAAGTATTAAAGATTTATTTGAGCCTATGGAGAACAAGATTTTCACCTCTATGTGTGTTTCTACAAACTGGGGATGACTGACAGAAGTTGTTTGTGAAATAAATTCTAACAATGGCAGTAATTTGAATGGCAGACGAAACAGAAAAAGGAGAAGCTGATGGCACTCTAGAGAGACTTGAGCACAGGATATTGAGCAAGGGCATATATTGCCATTTAGGAAGGGTTGCTACCAATGTCCAAACATTACCAAAATGTCCAAACATTTTTCAGCTGTTAGCCATGACTCAAGTATAAAAAACTCGTTTGCTTTGTAATACTGCTTGTTCATTCAAGAGATATTTAATTTTAAGGCTTTTTCCTGCTTGAATTGAGTTGTTAGTTGGTAGAAATTTTTAAGGAAAAAAACCCCCTCAGTCCTATTGTTTAGAAAATTATTCTTTGAGAGTTTACGCTATTATATTTTTCTGAATGCTATAACTGTTGTAAAAAGGGGAAATGAGAATAAGTGACACTGTATCATTGCCTAAGGGGGTTGGGTGGTTTTGTTTTTTGTTTTTTTTTTTGGGGGGAGGGGGTGTTCTTGGGTTCTTTGGGGTTTTTTTTGTCTGTTTTTTTTTTTTTTTTAATATCCTTATTCAAAAAAGTAACTTAGAGAAAATCTGAAAAAAAGACATTAGAAATCAGCTTGTTCTTCTTTTATATTAAGTGAAATTATTTTAAACAATGTAAGTTGAGTTAAATGCATGCATATTTTATACTGAATACCACTGAAGGACACCACAGAGAAAATAATAGCATTGTTTCAGGGATTATGTAGTTGTTTATTTTTGTTTTCATTGATGAATCGTATGAATTGTGAAAAGAGAGCTTCTTGAGGTTACTGCTAATTTCTTGCCAGTTGCGTATCTGCATTTCAGTTACCAAGAATGAGATCGCTGATGATCACTTGTTTTATCAGTGTAGTGTCTTTTTCTGCAGTAACTTTGTGGTAGTTATTTGGAGCGTCAAATTAGATCCAGGCAGCTTTTGATCTCTTATGCTCATATGTTCAAAAAGGAAATCAGTCTAAACAAATGTGTACTTCTGACACGTCTTCAAATGTCAGTTTATCAAAGAAGGAATTTTTGTGTCTGCATGGTGGAGTGTAGCACCATCAGACTTTTCAAATTAAATACAAATAATTAAATCAGATAAATATAAGAATAGACTATAGATTACTAAGGAGTTCCTTCATCCTTGAGTTTCATTCTTAGCTGAGAAATAAAAATTACTACAGGTAAGTCTTTATACTTCAAAGACTATATCTCCAGCATTTTTTTCCCAGACAAATTAATTTTAAGAATAAATACTATATAATCTATTACATTTGAATAATCTTGTTCTTGATTTGTTACCATTACAGGAGGTTACTGAAACATATTCTTTCAGTGTAGAGATTTCATATCACACATTAAACTTTTTGTCCTGGAATCTTTGCTATTAAGTCAGTCCATTGCTTTGGTCTCTGATGTGCCACGGTCTTTGATGTACTATTCCTTCCTATGTTCACTCGGGTGTGTCCACAAACAAAACCTGAAAAAACGTAACATGATTGAGAAGTCATCTGATCACAAGGAGTAAAAAAAAAGACTGATAACCAAATTCACCTGTCAAACACTTCTTTTGTCATTTGGAGTCTATTTTAAACTCCTCTGAAGACACTGTATTAGTAACCAACTTTTATATCAAGTTTGTTTCTCTTTACAGACAGCCAAGGTGATGTAGCTTTTCCTGACCATCCACAGAAAAAATCAAAGATTTGCTTGGCTAGAGATAAGCTATTCCTTGTCTAGATGTTCTAAAGTAATAGGTGAGAGATACTTTATCCAAGTTTTTCTTTTATAGGTTGTGGGTTAACCCTAGTAGGCATCTAAGCCCACACAGCTGCTTGCTCACTCCTCCCCAGGTGGGATGGGGAAGAGAATCAAAAGGGTAAAAGTGAGAAAAATCATGGGTTGAGATAAAGATAGTTTAAAAGGTAAAGCAAAAACTACATGTGCAAGCAAAGAAAATAAGGAAATAATTAGTTACTTCCCATCAACAGGAAGATGTTTAGCCCCTTCCTGAAAAGCAGGGCTTCATCATGTTTAACAGATACTTGGGAAGACAAACTCCATAACTCCAAATGCCCCCCCGTCCTCCTTCTTTGCCCAACTTTTATTGCTGAGCACAATGTCCTATGGCATGGGATATCCCTCTGGTCAATTTGGGTCAGCTGTCCTGGCTGTGACCTCTTCCAATTTCTTGTGCACACCCAGCCTATTAGCTGGTGGGACAACATGAGAAACAGAAAAGGCCTTGGCGGTCTGTAAACACTGCTCAGCAAAATCCAAAATATAGTGCTATTTACCTTGTCTTTCTTATGACATGGCTATGGCAATAAAGATATTGAGCTTTTTGATGATCTTGCAATCATAAGTTGACAAAGCTTGGCAGAAGGCAATGCATGAGAGTGAGTGGAACACAGAACCAGCTCACATACATGACAGAGCATTCCTGTGGATATTGGGTACAACTGGTCAGAAAACAGACTGTTTTTAAAGCCTTTAAAAATTACTTCAGTGTTCAGCTTAGTATTTTTTGCTAAGAGCTTTGATTATGCAACAGAAATACGCTGACATAACGTTGCCTTTAGCTCCTGTTTATCATATTTAAAAGAAGATTATCTTTTCTTATCTTACAAAATTTATGTCTTATGATGTAGTGAATAAAATTTTATACTTATGATAGCACAGCTGTACACAGGGCAGTGTGCCTTGCAGTTACTCATTGAGTCTCATTTGTTATGCATTGGTAATAATGCTAGTCTCATTCCTGTGATATTAATGAAAGAACATGCTGACATTTTAAATAGAGCCTCTGATATGTGACATTATTCAGCTGAATAACTATTTAAAACTTGCACACAGAAATATTTGCTATACAGCACAATTACTGAAGTGCATTATCAGCATGAGAGCATTATAAGATTTGTGGATTCTGAACTTTAAAGACGAGAAATGTAAAATTCCTCTTGAAGTGAAAGTGTTGCCAATGTGTGATGACAATGATGATGATGATAGATAACTGCAACAAAGAAATGGAGATTTTTTTTAGAACTCTTAGTAGTTTTTTCTATGCATTAAACCTTGAAAATATTGAATATACTCTTAGCAAAAGGAGGCACTTCTGCAGAAGATTTTGCAAGTTCATGATAAGAAGCATACTGCAAATTTGCAAGAGCCATGAAAAAGTCCTTACTTAAACGTGAATAAAAATGATGATAATAAAAACATCTGTCTAAAATTATCTTTTAAGTATGTGGTGAATACCATGTGAACATATGAGAAGAGATTATCAACATACTTTTGAGAATTACTTTTATTATGTCTTCTCTTATTACTTGTGATTTTTGAAAGACAATAAAGTTGACATAATTTGTCATTAGCTATTACAGTTTTTAATGAAAAGTTAGAAACATAAATGTACTATGGGTTTTTCATTCCATTAGTGTTGTATATCCCTAAAATACATGCTTTATATTAAACAGATTATATAGTATGTATAGCAGATGCCAGAGTAAATAAATCATATATCCTGTGACCATAAAATACCAATGTATTAAGCAACTTATCTATTATTGCAGTAGAAATCAGATATTGCAGTTTTTCAGTACTGTAGATCCCAAGGCTTATTGTATACAAAATATATTCTATTCCTTAGAATTTTGAATTCATTTCTATGCCAGAATTCTAAACATATATTAGTTTGAAACCACCTATAATGAACAGCATTATAATGAATAAATTATAACAACTGAGCTTATTTCCTCTTGTTTCATTTGGTGTTCAAGAAGTATTCTGTAATCCTCCCTCATTTTGACAAACTGACATAAGGTAATATAGTCTAAACATTAGGGTGTTTTACTACTAACTTCTGCTCTGGATTAATAGCTACACTGAACCACTGAAATTCTTTAGCAATCTATCAGGATCTTTGTCAATAATCACTTTATTAGTATAATAAATTAGTACTTTATTTCCTGTCTCTTAACTATTTTTAAATTCAGAGTGAGGCTCTCTACTCCCTTAGAATTACAGAATTACTTTTCCTTGTTTATCTAACTCTTACTTGGGTCAGTCATTCAGCTCAGCTTCAGCTGTCTATCTCATTAACATAATTTTTTGACCAAACCTCTTAATGTGAACTCATTCTACTGATGGCCACTCAAGCAGAATATCAAAAGGAAATTAGTCTTACTTCATATGTATTTATATCAATTTATTACTAAACTTAAAAGAGAGAAGTTTTAGGGATTGCTGACTTATTAATAAGACTGTTTAATTAATAGTTTGCAACTAGTGTCTCTTTCTTCCCTGAATCCAGGGACTGAAAAGGCAATATATGTAAACAGTAACCTGGCATAACCATCCCCGATCAAAATGATGGCCTTAAAATGTAAAGAATATGGTCTCAATTTACTTTGTGTTGCTAGTTCTGAAGGATGATCTCCAAGGGGAAGCTTCCAGAGAGGAAGTCAGACTTCAAGACCTCCCTGATTACTGTACCAATTGCAGAGGGACTGAAAGGAAGTTTCCTTCAGTCATCCGAGTCAATTATCACATTATCAAACATAAGATGTATGTCTTGTTCCCACTTTTCCACCTACAAATGTTCACTTTGTCTTTGTTGTTTTCCTTAATTCAAAACTAAAAGAGTTTTGGAACAGAATGTACAACATTAGCCCTTCTTGGACTGAAAATGTAAATCTGAAAAGCTGCTCTAATTGACATTTTTGTTGAAAATTTTATTAGAGAGATCCAAGAAGGAAGCAGCACAAACAGAAATCTCTTCAGTTCAGTTTAGAGATACTAAAATAGATAAAATAGAGCTGAATGGCTAGTCCAGAGCTGAGATAGGCAGACCTGAGATACCAGGAGTCTGACAATACTCCCTGCAGTGCATATATTCCATCAGTCTGGCAGTACTGAATTCATTGAAGGGGGGACTCGTGATATGTGCCTGCTTTCTGTAGCATGCATATGTAATTTGTTTGCTCTTGGCTGACAACTTTTTTTTTTTTTCATTTTTTGTTTTCATTCTTTCCACCTTATCTCAATCTTTCTTGAAACAGATGAATCTCAAAAAATAAACAAAAAATACTGGCAGCTTTCAGGCTACCTTTCCATCTTGAACTTAACAGGCAAATGGTATGGAACTTGTAAGCACAGTAGTCAAAGCTGCCTTTGCAATCTGTTGTTTGGCAATTTGCAGTTAGGGGGTAGAAAGACTTAAATGTTTTAAGAGATGTAATTTTTCTACTGCAGCTCTTAGCACTTCAGTTATGATTTTCTTCTTCACAGAAAGGAGTGGGAGAAGAAAGGGAGAAGTAGAGTTTTTGAGGTGGCCAAATGATCTTAGCACTTTTTTCAAATTTTGGCAGCTTTCATGTCCTGATTTTTGCAGACAGACCTCTCAGCCCAATCCAAGGTTCCTGAGTGCGAAATGTGGAAGGATTTTCTGGCAGGAATCATAGCAAAATCAACATCTTAGTTACAAAGGAATTACACATCAGGTCTTGGCTCTGTGGAAATTTCACAGCACCTCTCTTACAACCTTAATTCTATGAGATGCGAGAATATTGGATAATGGCATGAAAACAACCTAAACCAGATCTCTGTATTTAAAAGGTGGGAAAATGTTAAGCCTGAAGCCATATTTGGGTATATTCCGTACTGAAAGTTATTAAAGTTATATTCAGGGTATATAAATCAAAAAAGGATTGTAAAAAAATAGCTCTCCGGATGGTCTTATTAGGTCCTGCAGATTTCGTGCCCAGAATGCCAGCTACTGTGGGCACCGGCATGAGTGGATTTAGTGCCACCAACTGGAGTCAGAGTGGGGGCATAGGGGACTTTGGCCTGTGGTGCCAGCAAGTGGAGAGTATGGGTGGTCTCAATGCCAGCTACTGGAGTGGGTGAAGGTCTCTGCTGCCAGCTACTGGGGTGGATATAGTGTATGACCTGAAAACCAGCTACTGGGAGGACTGGTCTGAGTGAGGTGAGTGAGGGGCTCAATGCAGGCGGCTGGAGCAGAACCATCAGTCACAGCCCCTGTGCCTACTGCCCACTGCAGGAGGGGGCCTAATGTCTGTATCTGCCTCCAAATGGTGTGTGATGGGGTTTGCATGCCTCATTTGTTAGCAAGCTTCAAGCTGGACCAGCCAGTGGGTAGAAGGCCCTTGGTCCATCAATGAGTATCAGGGAAGAGGGTCTGTGCTGGTATTCGGGGGCACCTATGAGTGTGGGATGCCTGTGAGATGAGTGTGAGTCTGTGTATCTCTTTGCTGGTGAGCATCAAGCTGAACTTGCGGAAGAGTAGGAGATCCGGGAAAAGGTTTGTAGGACCTGGGATCCAGTGGATCCAGGCAGTGGCAGAGAGACCATGCCGTGCCAGTACTCAGGGTGATCCACGAATGTCCATATCCTTGTGAAATTTATGAATCTGGAGCATGGTGTGTGTGTGCTTTCACTCATGAAGTTCAGTCTCTACCAGACAAAGAGGAAGAAGGTGACTTGGCTGTCTGTCCTTAGGTATTATACAAGTCTCATATTGTCTGTGGTAGTCCATGCAGTCCATGCAGCTGGCCATGAATGTATGTGGGACACATGTTGCACTTCACCACTGGTTGAACCTGCAAAAAAGCAACAGTTGTGTCCCTCAGTCTGGCACAGAGACCTCCTGGTCTCTAGGTGTCCAGGGCTAGGCTCCAGCAGCAAGGCAGGAGGAATTCCTGGACATGGAGTTGCTGGAAGCAGCGGCTGCTCCTAACACCCCTTAACAACTGGGATGCATTTTCAGTGAACCTGTGGAATAAATAGTAATAGATTGTGAGTACTTAAAAAAGTAAACCAGTTACAAATTTTAACCATGCAGAGACTAAAACAACTGGTGCTTCCTTGTTGCACAGCAGCAAATCTCAGTGACGATAGCTATAGAAAAAACCCTGAAAACATGGAAATAATATTAATTAATGCCACTTTTCAAAAGCACCTTTTATTCCAAAATATTAGAAAGACTAGAATTTTGATCTAAAGTATAAAATCCAGCAGACTAATATGAAGTGTTCAGTCCATATAGTTGTCCAGAATAAAGCTGGTTGGGATATTGGACTTTATAGGATAGGATTTATTGTTTTAATTTTTCAGTAGGGGAAAATGACTTTAAAATTATAAAAATAAAAAGCTTATTTTTATTCCCAAGTGAACCTTTGGTCCAAGAAAGTGTAAGGTGAAACAGTATATGCAGCACTATAAACAGTTTCTAATGCACTGTCCTGATTTTACCTTATTTTTAATCTCCTGTGATGACTGCCTGTGGGGAACTACTCAGTTTTGATTATCAGAGTGAATACTCTCGGTCTTGACTGAGACTATGTATGAGGGTGTGGCTTATTGGTGTCAGTATATACTAACTCACTGAGTATGAGCAACCACTTACAATTTTTCTTCAAAGTTTCAATGTCAAGATAACTACATGCACAGAGAAGGACCAGAGTCAGTCCTTGGTAAACAGAAAAACCCACAGAATGGGTGTGGCTACAGCTGGTAATAAATCTAATGGAAATCTCACATGGAATAAAGCAGAAGTGAAGTAAAAGCAATATAAACTTTCACAAAGTGTATTTTATATTTCCTTTTTTTTGCCAGTTTGGTGTGCAGAATCCTATTTCACAGTACAACAGGACCTAGAATGTGAAAAATATAAAATTAAGGTTGTTTTCACTCTGTTATCACTGACAAGTATGTAGAACCTGGCTTCAGTAAAGTAGTTAGCACTAGAGATTTTCTCTGACATTCAGCTAGTAAAAGAGTTTTATAAAGCTATCTCCCTAATTATAAATGCCAACAAACACAGGCAGGAAAAAATACAATTTGCACTTATAGAATTCTGTCCTATTATTCTCTTTAGTATTAACATTGTCCAGATTACTTATTAGCCACAAAACTCTTTAAATTTCTGTAGTTGAATTTAAACATATAATTTATTCAACAAGTTAGCCAAATATAATTTATTCCTTCATACTTTAATCACCAATTCCTTCTGCTGTTACAATAGCTAATAATTTCAGCTTCTGTGTCTCCTGTGCTACCAAATCTTTTCAGAAGACACTAAAAATACTGACATGAGAGTATAAAATAGTAAATTACTTGCAAAGAAGTATTCTGCCTTTGATATAATTCTGTATTTTTATGTTAAAACCTCTGAACTCAATAGCTACAAGTAATAAGTAGATATCTGCAAACTACTTAACTCAGACCTTACAGTACTTGATATTAGCCTGGTATGGTCTCATCTACACTAAAAAAAAGTGATTCATTTCCTTACAAATATTTTTGTAAGAACTTCATTAATTGTTTAGTGAAGTCCCTTCGACTTCTTTTTCATTGCATCAGTATGTCCCAGAATAAGCACATTTTCTAAGGAAAGGACATTTCAAGTTACAGAAATATTCATATATGGAAAATTATATGCTATTTCTCCCATGTCTGTGAAATTCAGCCAAACTTACTTTTATATAAGCATTTCAGAAGAGAATAAATGTTTTCTTTATTTTGTTCCTCAGCAAGTTCCTTTTTTGTTCCGGCTGGTCACGGGGTACTCTGTCCATGGAGTATACAAAGCAATGCCTAGTTGTGAAAAAGAGAAAAAGGAAAAGGAAAATGAAAGTGTAAAAATATTTTACTTTCATTCCAGTTTCACTAGCTATTCCATTCTGATCATTGAATAGAATGCTTTTTTTGCACACACACCTATCTGCCGGGGTGTTGCACATGCATTTTGTTGCAATATAGGAAAGAAAGTACATTTGTGCCTGGCTGAAGTTGCAGTTAACACTACATCAGCCAATGATCCTTATGTTTCTGTTTCTTTCATATTCATATTTTATATATACACTAAATCAATAATTTGTGTGTTCCACTTTGATAACTTGAATCTGGTTTTCTGAAATTCTTCTTTTTAAATAACATTTCACATATTCAGAACTGTCCAGTTCAGTTGTCGCAGTGAACTCACAACATTTCTGCCCCTTCTCTCACTTTGAGTTTCTAAAACAATGGGAGAAACGAAATTCCTAGCCACAAGAACAAACTAGTGTTACTGCAGCAGTACTCTGTGTGGGACTCAACAGTAAAAAATCAATGATATCTTAGCAAATGGAAATTGAGATTTTTCAAAGGTTGTATTTTAAACAAAATACATTTAAGCATATATTTGGGACAGTTTTCAGAAGAACAGAAAAATCATGGCTTGATATGAACCATACCTGCTGAAAGTCTTTTGCCTTTTTTGAAGCCTAAGTATTTTTCAGCTTCTTGTGAAAAGGTTTACAGAATTTTTAACATTGGCAAAGCAAATATTTCCTTCATTCTCAAAAGCAAAATTAATATGTTCATGGAATATTTATTCAAAAAAAGTTTAAAAGGTTGCATCCAGAGACTAACATTGAATAGTACCAGCCAGCGTTGCAAATGGTTGACAAACGTTTAGCCTAAAACCCCCAATGTCTTATAATGGGAACAGTTTGTCAGGTTTGGCTGACAATTCTGACCTTTGGGTATCCAAATGTTTTTATTAAGAAAACACTGGGGTTTTTTTGGCAGAGTTTTTTAGTTTTGGTTGATTGGTTTTGGGTTTTTTTTTTGGGGGGGGGGGGGAGGGGGCGTCAGCTTCCTTTCAATTAGCAAGATTGTATACCTCCCTTCTTGTTGTGCTCTTTCAAATTCAAGACAAACTATTGGGATCTGAATAACACCTAGAAGACCAGCCAACTGTTTCATCATAACTCTCTGTAACAGTCTTTTTACATCCTTACCATGCTTACTATTTTCGTGTAACTCTCTTTTCTCTTTTAAGTATTTCGCATTTTGGCTCACATAACAATTGCATTCCACTTCTGGATGGATAATGTGTTTCGCTGAGTTTAGAAATCTGTGGATGCCAAATACCAATACCAGTAATCACTGTGAATGGGAACAAGATCACACCCTACCTAGCAGTTCACATAAAGATGGAAGATAGAAGGAATAACTGGACCAGACCCTTCCTGAGATTCATTGCTTAAAGAAACAAATCACCTTGCTCTGAATCACTCCAAATCCTGAATGTTATTACCAATTAAAGTACAAATTACCACTAAAACCATGATTAGGTATTAGACTTATCTCTTATATAGAGCTTACATCTGCTCTATATTGAGAATATTCCATATAACTTCTCACCATGCTCTAGAAATAATGAGCACAACTCTTGACATCAAAAGAATGACCAAATATAAAAAAGAAAAAATCAGGCATTATAAAATGCTGTAATAAATGTTACCCAAGCATGGAAAATGTAAGTGATTCCTTTGGTACCGCACTATATCTCCTTCTGTGAAGAAAATAGAAACCCTGAAGAATATAATCTGTTGCCCAAGGCACCTCTGCACCATTAAAATCTATTTCCTTCCTCCTGGAGAATTAAAAGAGGATAAAAAACTTAAAATGAAGTAACAAAATCATTGTCAGGAAACTGCAGTTTGTTGATTATTATTATTATTGTTGTATTTTGTATTTTGTTTTCAACCATAAAGATTGTTTGAACAATTGTTGTTTGAAACCTGTCTAAAAAGTCAAATAAATTAAATGAATAGTACCTCCCCAGTAATTGTTTCATGGAGTTCGCTTTTATGATTACGAATTTTGTTTTGGCAAAGTGAATCTTTCTATGTAATTGACATTTTAAAGCTATTATAAAGAAATATATTTTTTTTTTCTGAGTGATTTTGAGTTTAATTATTTGACCTTTCTCACTGTTTCACCATTCTTGTCCTCTCACTCCATTTTATACCAGTTCACCAATATAAGAGAAAGGCTGGATTGCAATGCCCATAATGCACATCATTGTATCCCCAGAAATTGAACAGGCACAGCCTAAGACAAGAATTTTATGGTCACTATGAATCTTTTCTCAGCAGAGAACTACTTCAGAAAGAAAACTAAATCCTAGAAAAAAACCCGTAATACAAATCACAGAAGAAATTATAGAAACACAGGTATACACAAATTAGTGCTGTAGCGAGTGAAAATGAAGACTTCTTCAGGACAATAAAGAAAAATCAAAGTATCATGATCTATAAAAATCAAAACATTTTCGTTTTAACCAGAACTTTCTGAATGAAACTTTCAACAGGAAAAGTCCAAGTGACGTTATGGGATGGAAACTTTTGCAAAAGTTTTCTGTTTGACACGAAAGCTAAAACTGAAATGTATGCATTTTCTGCAAGATTTTTTTTTTTTAATACCCAATCATATTAAAATCATATACATGATGGAATAGTGAAGATATTGTCTTTCATAATTGAAGAGAAGGATGTGCATGTATCTTTGCAGACTGTGGGCCTAAAATTAACCAGTTTTTAGTTAAAATTCTTTTGACTTGTAGGGTGTTCCCATAAATAATATTTTAACATTCCTTAAGTGTTATGAAGTTTCCAGTATTTGCTGGTTGCCTTGGTTGCAGCCCGTTACAGATGTTTCAAAACATAAGCCAGGTCATGAGCCACAGAACTGAATAAACAGCTTTAAAAAAAAAAGAAAAAAAAAGAGATTAAATACTATCTTAGTTTGTTATGCAAGCTCAGTTGCAAAATTTTCACTGGGTTGGCTCTTCCTTTGTCTCCTGTTTTAAACAGAGCCAGAAACTTAATCTGAGTCAAGCAAACCCCAGTTTACATTATTCTGCCAAGTTTCAGATGTCATTTACTCTCTGTCATTAAATTATAAACAGACTTTTCATTTACTGAAAATTTAGAATAGAGGAAGTATGGTCCAAAACATTTATTTTGGAGCATGGGGTTCTACAAAATTTTGGGATTTCTAGTAACCTCAGATGTCTAGAGGAGAGGGAGAAATAGAGTTTCCAAAGTGCATTTTGCTCTCAAATGCTTATAACACCTTTTTTCATAAAAATAACCAACTCTCATGTGCTGCATCTTGAGTCATTCTTTCTTGGTGGGGTTCCTCATTCACTCTTTTCTCTTGCTTGCATACACCTATTTGTAACTGCTGATGGAAACCTGGGTATGTTTGAATAATACCAGCATTATCTCAAGACAGAATACTTTTTTTCTCCCCTTTGGCAGTCACCTTTTCAGTTCACAGAAAAGCTGCTATTGCTTTGCGAGCCTGACTAGAGATGATGCTGTTTATTATTGGTCTGATATTGTATTCAAAACTCCCAGTGTTTCTGTTGGAAAAGTCGAAATGTTTATGAGATGCAGTGAGGAATTCAAGGTATTGTATGTTAATACAGTGTTTTTCACCAAGTGATTTTGATACAAAACCTGCTTTGGGATTTATATTGGGTAGAAGACAAAGGCAATAGGCAATTATTTTATATCTTTTCCAGTTACATGTGTCTAAATTTGCCAGAGAGTAGTGTTGTAGAAGATGACCTAGAGGTCAAAACATTTAGAGTTCTTCCCTCTTCATTCCTTTTTTATTATTATTTTTCCATTGATCTTGTTGAAATTTGGAGGAGAGCTGTGGATACTGCAGGTCTGCAAACTTTTGAATAGAACCTGAAGCTGTGTAAAAGACACTCTTTGCATTCAGTTAAAACAGTTTTATCTGACTGTTCACTGATTCCTCTTCACTGGTCATGATCTGCCTGTGGCAAAGCGCTTCTCCTTGTGATTGTGAAGATTACTCTCCACGATGCTCCTTCTGACAGTGTGAATATTGACTTGCACTTATAAAGGTCAGGCAGCTCCTACAGTTATTGGGAGTGAGAACACTAACTCCAGCAAGGCTCTCTGAGAAGAATTTAACCTTCAAATTACAAAACAGAGTGCTCAGCAGAGCCAGGACTTCAGCCAACTTGAAAGTTAACCTTACTTCTCTGCAAACACAAATGTGAACTTCAGTGTTGCCCCAGCAAAAGAAAAAAAAATCAAATAACTAAGTGGACAAAGGATCCAATAGATATACATTTTATTTTACTTTTTAAAAGATTGGTAGACTGCGTGGAAGAGTCACTTTTGGTTTTCTTAGCTTCCAAAACAAATAATGGCTCCTTCAGCTTTTAAGGGCCTTGTGCAGAAAGATAAACCATCCCATACATTCCTTTTCTCTATTGTTCTGACATTAGATCAAAGAAGTTTATTCCCAGTGAAGCACAGCAACCGACTTAGCTCACCTTTGAAAATTCTTCTGTATTTGCTATCATGTGGAGTCAAGCTCAGAGCACAGCTGAGGTAATTTAAGGTCTGTAAGAATTTGGCTGTCTATTAGCAATCATGTCCTGCAGTACAATACAAGAAGAATGACAGTATAGAAGCAGAACTGCAAATGAGAATGAAGGCTCACTTTTCATCTTGATGGAGTGTAAAAAATAATATTTTTAATTTTTAATGCAACACATTTATATTGTGGCAGTAGTGGCAGTAGGCTCATATTGCATATAAATGAAGATGATTCTTTGGTTTGTAGGAGAATAAAGGAGACATTATGATTAAGAGTACACCGAGCAAGTAATAAAAAGGAAGAAGTACATGTAAGTCTTGGTTGCTTAGGAAAGGCATTGCTTTCTGAGTTTGGGCACTTTTTTTCTTTTTTATATATGCATTATAACTTTCACAGTTTTAAGTTTGACATCTGGCAGATTTTAGATAGTGTAAAAATCATCCTTAATGGCCTTTCTGCCTCATCAGTGGGGCCACCATTCAAGTAACAAAGTGCCAATCAGTTGCTCTTGTTCCTCTTTAGCTTCAAGATATTACTGGAGGGCTTTTTGCAGAGATCATGATCTCTCTGCTTGATATGCCATTTATTATAACTATAGTTAAAGGTCTTCAGTCTTATGCATTATAACTCCCTAATTTTCTTGACTGACTTTTTTTTCTCAGGATAAGACAGAGCATGCTAAGTTTTATTCCCCTTTGACCATCCCCACCTCCCCTCAAAGAACAGATTTTATTTGAAAGACAAGGAAAAGAAAAAATAAAACAAAATTAACTGTGCTGTTTTATTTGAAATGTGAAAATGAAAAATTAACAAACAGAATCATTTAAGGTGTTTCATTGTACTGCTACAGATCTAATTAAATTGATTTTTTAAATGAAAATGAAATTTCATGGGCAATTAGAGTGTGAAATAAATCACTTCTTATGGAAAAAGAATACAGTATGAAATCAGAGAAAAGATATGAATTATACACAATGTTTAAGCTGAGTGAAGAAAATAACCAAGGGTGTTCCTCTTCTCTGGACATTAGTTAAACCACTCTGTCTCATGTATCATTTATTTTTGGCTTATCAAGTTAATTCTGGTTAATACAGTCTTACAGCACACTGGATAATACAAATATTTATTTTCAAAATATGTGTCAAATTGTTTCACTTGTTTCTGAAAATTAACCAGAGCAAACTTAGGACTTTCTCTTGGTATAAAATTGACAGAATACTGGACTGTTTTTCAGCTATTGCAACAAGGCAATAATCTTCCTGCGCTGAAAAGTATTAAAATCCCGTAAACCGATATTAACATAATAGAGCAAAATAGTACAGTTCACTAATACTTGAATCAAATGTAATCATCTTTTTTATATGTGATCATATTTACTAACGTCTAATTCATACAAATATTATATAGCATTTAAGCACTGGCTTAAACTTCAGTTCCAGACAGGTTTTTGTATTTTATTTTAAAGCTTGCCATATAGTTTATAGAACAGAAGTATGTGCTTTTTATATACTGTCGTGAGTAAAAGTATCCTAGTCAAACTTTTGTTTATTTGGGTTTGTACAATCAAAAACTAAGCCAAACTCTCAGAATAAACAATGACATTTCTGAGTTACTCTATAAAGAAAATAAATGCCCTTCTTTAAAATATTGTGCAATTTAGGAGACTTAATTTTCAAAATTAAAAATATTAGAAAAAATATCTTCTTTCTTCTCTTATTTTAACTTCAGAACTGTTCATTTCTGAATATCTTCGTTGTCGAGGAGATCACACTGCAGGTGAATATAATACCGTTTCATCAGTCCACTCTCAAACTCATTACCTGAACCACTTTCACCCGTGTATTACTGATAGAATCATAGAATAATTTGGATTGGAAGGGACGTTGGAAGGTCATCTAGTCCAACCCCCCTGCTGTGGGCATGGACATCTTCAACTAGATCAGGTTGCCCAGAGCCCTGTCCAGCCTTACCTTGAATGTTTCCAGGGATGGAGCATCTACCACCTCCCTGGGCAACCTGTGCCAGTGTTTCACCACCTTCACTGTAAAAAATTTCTTCCTTATATCTAGTCTGAATCTACCCTCTTTTAGTTTAAAACCATTCCCCCTTGTCCTGTTACAACAGGCCCTGCTAAAAAGTTTGTCACCATCTTTCTTATAAGCCCCCTTTAAGTACTGATAAGCCACAATAAGGTCTCCCCAAAGCCTTCTCTTCTCCAGGCTGAATAACCCCAACTCCCTCAGCCTTTCTTCATAGGAGAGGTGTTCCATCCTTCTGATCATCTTCATGGCCCTCCTCTGGACACGCTCCAACAAGTCCATGTCTTTCTTGTGCTGAGGGTGCCAGAGCTGGATGCAGTACTCCAGGCAGGGTCTCACCAGAGCAGAGTAGAAGGGCAGAATGACCTGCCTCGACCTGCTGACCATGCTTCTTTTGATGCAACCCCATTTTGATATCCAAGTTGCTTCCAGGCTTCTTTACCTGAAAATGAGACTTGGTTTGTAGAAGTTCTAGGACATACACCAAGAAGAGATGATGTGAAGCACGGAAACTAGATTTCTTAATTGCTAAAGATTTCTAAAGCTATAGAGTATGGTGGTGCATTCCTTCCCCACCTCCTTCTCCTGCTTGTTGATCTGGCCGCTTGTCGATCTCAGAAATTCCTGTGAAACCTCAGGCTTTGTGTACTGAGTCTGGCAGTTGAGCGCTCCTTGACCGTATCAGAAACTCTGCATAGCTGAGGCTGGGAACATACTTCTACTGCCTGGCCCAGGTGTCATCCCCTGATACCTTTATCTTAGTCATAGCTCAAGTGGAACCACACTGAAACCTTGAGAATTTTTTAGTAACTACCACGTGGGACTGTGGCCAGGATGGAAATTTACAGATGACTAAAGCTAATCATCTTGTGAACCTATAAACTATGGTCCTAAGTGAGACCCTTTGAGCCCTCCTGGACCACAGTGGGCTGCGCCCAGCACCTCCCTCTGAGTGGGATGCCTCTCAGAGCTCGCGACCTCTCAAGCCTGCGATATTCGGAGGACCATCACTGAAAGCTGATGATGGGACCTGGGATGAAACCCTTCACTCCTCGAGGCTCAACCCTCACCCACTGAGAAATGTTGAGACTTTTGACGTGAATATTTCTTCACTGAACTCGAGGGGAATTTTTAACAGGTACCTTTTGTACATTTATATATATTTCTCTGTGTGTGTGTGTGTGTCAACTAATAGTAAGCATAATCTGTAATTAAGTCACTGTCGTGATTGTATAGACTCTACTAACTTTATAAATGTTAAATTAGTTTATGATTAAGTGCTGCTAAAATCTTGTGATCCATCTTAAACCTGTGAATGAACCTTAGACTGCTGTTAAACACATATAATCCCTCAGACATAAACTGTTGACCAAGTCTGAGACTAGGGGTAGATCCAACCGCACCTAGACTCCTCTCTGAGAAGGAATTTAGAAAGCAAGGGGGTCTACTCTGAAACTCGTGACTCAACGGGTGGGTCTCCTTACCTTTTTTGTATTAGACATAAACCGTTGTCCAAGTCTGAGACTTAGATTGGATCTGGGTCTTCTCTGAACCTCGTGACTCAACAGGAGGGTCTTCCCTTACCCTTTTCGTCTCCAGTTTCTGTACAAATTATTATAACACGATTTTACTTTGTGTACTTTATCTGCGTAGTAAGTAACAGAGGTGAACCTGGGCATTAAACTCTGTCAAGTCGCACTTTTATAAGTTATTATTAAAATCACTTTCTGTTAATACCTTTGATGGTGATTCTTTAAGCGGCCTCTAAACCACACATTCATGACGTAGGGTCAGCTCAGGATTCTAGAAGATAAAAATGCAAAATTTAACTGAGAAAGGAGTTGCACTTGTTGGTGAATCCTGATTTCAGCTACCTTGGAAATTAATTAAAAAAAAACACCCAAATCTTCAATAATTGTTGCCTCACAGTTGTAAGGAGGAATGGGCAAGAACACAGTGGTCAGCTTTCCGAAAAGAAGAATTAAAACAGGCCTTTCCTTGCTTGAAAATCATTAAAAATTTGGGTACTTTTTTACCGGTTCTTCAACATGCTGCTTTACCATTTCTTAGATTAACATAATCATTTCAAAAGGTGGCGAATAAAAATTTTCAGTCTACGGTATAAGATGTACCTGGATTGATTAGGTAAACCATAGCGACTGAGGCAAGTATCATCTTCCATCAGCTGAATGACTCACAAGAAGGTTTCAGAATTGGCCTTATCCTCGTAGGCTGAAACAGCTCAGGAGAAAATTCATTTGTAACACCACATTTCCTATTATTTTATGACTTTAAAGCACTCCCTTTAATTTTAGTGACATTTTTACATCATTAATTAATAGTACATTAAATAAATGTGATTTAGGAAAAATATATCTTCAAAGTGTCATTGAAAACTTGTGACTTCCTTCACTTTTGAATTACTTTTTAACTGATGAAGAAAGGAGCAGTGATCTTGAGTACCAGCAATTGAATTGATATACTGGGATAAGTCACACTACTGAAGTTTCTGGCACAAGGCACTACTATTTAATAGATACTCTTGAAGTTAGTTTGGAGGGATTAAATTGCAACAAAGTCACTTACGATGTGGTTTTTAGATTCCTTAATACTAATATTATTAGAAAATAAATTATTACTAACTGTTACAAATAGTTTTCCTGAAGCAATATGTCGCATTTTATACAGGATAAATCAATAGCTTTCCTCAGCTAGAAGGCTTTGGTTCAAATTCCAAACCTGGCGGCTGCTTTTTAAATAGAACTTGTCGGGAGCAGGATTATAAGGACATCCTTCATAGGGCATACCAAAAGTCCATCATGCCCAGCAGCCTCAATCTGACAGGGACCAGGAGCAGGTACTTGCAGAAAGACTATAAAAACAAATAAGCATATCATAATAGCACTTCAGAGGAATAACTTTCCAGCTATCACTAATCTGCATTTGAGGCACTTCCTGCATGACTGATGGTAGCTCTGTGCTTACTAGTCCTCGATGGATTTTTTTTCTTGAATTGATGTAATTTCCTGAATTCATGTTTTAGTATCCACAATATCTTACAGTACTTTGCTCCAGTTTACACATTTAATGAAAAAAAACCTCATGTTGATTTTCTTGACTGTACCACCTGACATAATTTTCATTTGATTTTCCTCAGGGTGTTTTATTATTAGAAATAATAAATAATTATTTCCTATTCATCTTCTCTGTGTGCCTCACAACTTTGTAGACTTCTATCATAAAGCTGACTCATTACACTAACATTTCTTTATACTTTTTGGGTTCCTACAATTGTAAAATTTCAATTTCTGTGAATATCTGTCCAATACAAATATTTTGAACAGTTTATGCTATCTTTAATAAAAACATACTTTCTTCCATTTTTCTAAAAAAATCTATTTTTGCCATCCAGAAGGCCCTTTACTATGACACTGTGGAATATTTTTCAATACAAGTACAAAATAAAAAAACATTTCATGAACAGAAGATATCTCATTTCTATAACAAAATTGCATTTTCAGATATGGAAGCCAGTCATTCATATCCATCATCTGGATATGAAAACACTGGTGATGAATTTTGTGAGTTTAAGTATTAGATATTTTCTCATCTGCCTCTGAAAATTGTTAAAACCGTATTTAAAATTTGAAGCTTCCAATAGCAAATATTCTCTACTCTCTGTTTTTTCCTTCTGCTACCAACAATAGCAGGAAAAGTCATTTTAAGTATGAGAAGAAAAGCATTTGGGAGAGTACAGCCTTACAAAAGATTCATAAATTTTTTGCAAGAATGAACTGGCATAAATATATTTTCATTCCCTCTGGTTACTTTTCCCAAGTGGTAGTCACAAGTTACTCACTAATAGCTACATTACGCCTTTCAACAGTACATTGATTTATTTCATGTGCAATGACAAGTTTATTCTTCATGTTTTTTGGACTAGCCTATCCAATTTTTGGTTTCTGCCAATTCAGCAAAAGTTAAATTTTCCAACAGCTACCCTAGAGGTTTTATTTTCTGCAACAGATGAGTAGTTTTGTTGTACTAATAAAACAAATTTATATAAAACTGTACGTCATTTCAAAAACTACCTAGCATAAAGTGCAATTCTTTTAACTGAGCCAAACATGAGATCTTAAAATATTACCCACTATGTTTCATTATATCAGTTTCTCCTTTGCCCAAATGGATGAAGACATTGTAGTTTAAATGTTTCATTGCCCCTCTTCTCATCTACGGACCAGGTTCCCTTCTCAGACAATACTAACTGTATGTCACGATGATGTCTTTTCTTGTTAGTCTATCATTTGATATTATGGGAATCTGACAATAATGCGACATTAGAATTGAAGTCCAGCTGGAAAACTGGTCCACATAGGCTGGAGACAGTAAAGGACAAAGCCTGCAGCTGTTCTAAAGGTATTATTTTCCAATATGTAATCTACTAGTCTATGCCTATCAGCTTTTCAGTATTCATGCAGTTTATTTTGATGAAAAGAGGTCTTTTCCCACAAAACCAGGTATTTTTTGAAAGAAACTTAATTTTATTGAAAAGTTGTTGTTTTTTAAACTGAAAACCGGTATAGATAGAAGTGTTCTAACCAGGCTTCTTAATCTTAAAGCTCCAGCCTTATGCTGTTAAACCTTTTGTAGACCTTCATAATTTATCTTTTGCAGTACAGCTTCTTTTTTTTTTCTGTCTGTAAATGCATAGTTCAGACAGATCTCAGAGTACTGAAGATTTTTAAAAGCTTCATTTTCCTGTGTTCTCTTTCTCAATACATATGCAATTGCACTAAGCTTCATACCACCTCTATGATGATTTTCGATATCCCTTTGTCTATCAGTTTGTGAACCTGTAAAATAAGAGAAGATTGTCATTAATTCTTACTTGTTCTTTGCTTTCAAGGAGACGAACTGTTTCTTCCAATTGCAGCAAAATGTATTTTGGGGGGGGGCAGGCAACAGAAACCAAAAAACACCTTCTCTTAGACTTGTGTTTTAGATTGTTTAGGAGGAGGGTAATGGCTTGAAATCCACTACTAGTTTTGTTATCTTGCAAATCCTGTATTCTCAGGAGAGAGTGATGCTCATGTTGTGACAGTGCCAGCTGGAAGTAATGTCATGTACAGGGCGTAAGCAGCTATCTAACACCCCGGATCATGAGCTGGAGGAGGGAGGATTTTTATCTGTAGCAATTCTCAAAGAACACTATTACTAAATGTTCAAACTTTCTTTGTGTTCCCTTAGGCCTGAACTCTAACACAGGCCCAGCTGCTGAAGTTGAAAGAAGGCAAAATGCAAGAAAGACGTAACTGGCAGGAGCAGAATAATAGCTAAGCAGCAGTTAGGAGGTACTGTGGGGTTATTAAAGTTAAACTATGCTGCCTGCTGACGTCAGATGGAGCAATCTGCCTCCGGTAGCATCCTATAAATATGCGTGAGTATAGAGGTTTTTCTGTGGATATGTTTGGGGAATTTGAAAGTTATCTCCTAAAAAATGCTTAGTGAAAGCAATAACTATAGCTCCTCGTTACAACAGAAAAGATTAAAACCTTATGTTACTTTTATATGCGTGGTTGTACATGACTCTGCTGATTCTGCAAAAAGGAATAATAGCTAGATTTCCAGCACTTTTGGCTTATTTGTGGAACAATATTCAATGACTAGAGGACATTCTCCATTGCTAGAAACTTTCTGCTTCCTGCTGATGCTGCCTTCTTGGTGGGCACAGTCCTACCTAAAGGCAAATAATATAACTTTTGCTCTCATGTTACTCGTTGACTCAGAGGAGTCTTGAATTTGTTTTCGGTTGAACTTGATATTTCTTCTCTGCTTTGCACTATACTATGGCTTCATAGGTCCATACTCCAACTACTATTAGCATTAATCTTGCAGTGTCACATAGAATATGTTTGTACAGTAACCACGGGTTGTTGTATTGTTACTTTTATTCTGTTTATAAACTAACACCAACACACAAGCTTTCCCTGTCTGGGAAGGAAAACCAGTGGTCCAGTGGACACAGGGCTGAACAGTGCATTTATTCCTCTGTTGTGGGGATTAGAGGTGTGACCTTGTGCAACTCAGTTAACTGCTCTCTGCCTCAGTAATCACCATTTGTGAAACAGAGATAATAAGTACATTGTTGGATGAGAGACTATGCATCCTAACTTCCTTTTGAGAACAGTGATGAAATACTTTCATTGCTGCCTTTGTTTTACAATGAGAAGTCTTAACTGTGGCTTGAATAACAGGTAGATTTACATACTGAAAAAACCTAGAAAATCTAGGCCTTGCAGCCTGTCTGATGCCTGATTCAGCCTCCATTCTTCTGATGTGAGGCATTACTAACTGTCCCGTGGATGCCTCGTAAGCTCCGTAAGTCCCACTGAGAAAGATTTCTCAGCTGCCTTCAGAAATCTCAATCCTGTGGGTATTTTGGTGTGCAATTTGAACATGCACTTATAAATAAATATTTTATTTTCAGAAACATGTGGTTTCCTTTTCTATTAATATTTGTCTTATAAGTGGAGCTTCCATTTTAAAATAACAGAGTGAAAGAGCTCTATTACATAATTTAATACAAATTATTACAGTGGTCTGAATACCAAGTCAGAAAACTCATTATTCCTAATAAATCTCAGAGTCTAAGACCTCTCTCAGGTCAGTAGAAGAGTCAAAAGCCCTGCCAGACAGCTCCTCTGTGGATACAAGACCCTTGTTCACTACCGTAGAGAGGGTATCTGCACTACACCTGGTGGGGCTGCAGGAAGGAGGACAGAATGCTCTCTTGTGGAATCAGAGGGAGAAATTGTGTCCTATCTCCCACTACACTTGTTCTCTCCCAGGAAGACACAGTTTTACTGGGGTCAAAGCACTGAAACCAGTGGCAGAGAGGGTAGAATTGTAGTAGGAAAACAGAATGTCAGAAGAGGGTTGTTTCATCCTGCAAAAAAGGCCTAGAGGTGTGGAATTGGTTTTTCTACTCATAAAGCCCGTCCAGAAGCATAATTTAGGATGTTATTGTGAGGCATAATTCAGGAAGAGATAAGAAAAAGGCTTGCAGGGTCTGCCACTAGGATGGAAATCACACAGAGAGTGATAATTTTGAGATCTGGTTATCAAATCCTTGCAGAAACAAAAGTTGCAAGGACTTACACTAATTTCCATTACAGCAACATTTGTTGTGAAATTTATGGGTAGATCTTCTCTTGGGCAGCCACTAGAGGACAACCTGATCACATACTTTTAAGTTAGTCTGACGTTTCTACCCACAGCGGTACATAGGCACCAATAGCCTTTAATCTACAACCCCTTCCTTCCGACAAAGCTAATCTCTAAGTGGTACGAAAAGTCAAAAGTTTTAAATATATGAAATAACAAGCATTTCACAGCTCTGTGTGAGAATCTGTATGAACCTGACCCGTAAGTTTTGATTTGTAAAAATATATGGAGCTAAAATGGTGGATTTTTGCACAGCTGGCAGGAAACAAAGCAAAGGAATTTTCATAAAAGTAAATAAACAGGAAATATGAATAGTGCAACCTCTGATTTGTTGGGCCTGAACTAATACAGGTATTTTGAAGTACCTTCATTCTATGTTTTTAATAGTATTTTACATGAATGTACAGTAACTAGTCTACTGGAACATATTTATTACAGGAATGCCAAAAGGCCTCAATTTGCCACATGTATAATGATATACAGTGAGAGTTTCTTCTCTAGAAGCTTTGCTGTATGAATGGTCAGGGCAGAAAGGGTGATAAAAGGAAAGAAGGCAAAAAAGGGGTTCAGTGCCATGCACCAGCTGAAACTAAGGGATGAAAAGAGAGGCAGTAACAGGATCTGTTCCACGCTCCCATTACCTCAGAGGTATCACTGCTAGGAATAGCAAACACTTTCTCCCTGCAGAGATTTCTCTTAACTTTGAGATGAGGTTATTTGATAGCTCCTGCCTTTGAGAAAAGGAAGAACACCTTTTTTTCTGGAAATCACTCATTTATATTGTTCTATAAGTGTGATTGCATTGTTATTCTCATACTTATTAGAGAGGCTGACAGAAAGAAAATTACTTATTGTTCTAGCATCCCTTTCTCCTGTGTACCGCATCTAAGAGTGAATTTTTCTCTGACCACAGGTTTCTACAAACTTCTTTTCTAAGCTAGGAGAGTCTTACTTCCACCTATTTATCCATATGAAGCACATTGTGCAGTCTGGAAACTTCCCTCTCTCAAATGTATTTCCTTCTTCTTCCTATTTTTGACAGACTCTCTCCTCGACTAACTCTCATTACATCCAATTTCCATCTGTCCACAGCTTGCACAATTTCAGGCACCCCCTGAAGACCTCTTTATCACTGGGATCTAAAGAGGGTTTGTGTTTTACCTCATTTTACATTGCATTAGATTTTGCAACAACAAATCAGGGCTTCTGGCCCTTAAAGAGTTAGTAACTAAATGTGCACTGAAAGCTCACTGGGGTGGGAGCAGCAAAAGCACAAAGCATTAAGTCAGAACAGTAACAGAGAAACAATGTCAGCACAAGGACAATAAACACTGTTATTCTTAGTGCTCCAGGAATAACAGTGATTATTGTTCTTGTTTTAACATCATGTTGTTTTCATAATTTTTCTGGACAACAGCATGGCGTAAGAGGAAGCGCTGAGGTGACCTATATGGAGATTTTAAAATTATGAAATGGAGAGGGAGAGAAATGTGGTTTTACTCATGTTCATTTTGAATTGATGGGACTTTGAGAATGCTGAAACCAAAACACCTAGGCAGATGTGCATACATATGTATTTATTTGTTCTTGGCAATAACAGCTTCTGAATTATTATGGCACACAAACAGCCATGTGTATGGTCCCATAAAGGATCCCTTTCCTCTCCCTTATTTGCCCCCTCAGCCATGCGTCACTCTCTTACACTTTGCCTTTTAATAAGATTGTAAGATTTTGAAAGGGAGATCCTGTCCATAAGTGATGCACCAGGCAAGTTGAATGCTGTTGAATAAAGCAGCATATTGATAGTGTATCACTATTCCCCACATGAACATTGCTATTGGACAGGTACCAGTGAGAAAGGTGCCACTTATGGGTATCACTGTATTTACATATATGGGGATTAAATGGATGTTGTGAATCACTATAAACTTTGTCTATACTGATACTAACTGGCATTGTAAAACACTTTTATTATGTTCACAGTTACACCATACCCAATAGCGCCTGCAGTGTTGCAGACCACCTTACCATACTAAAGGAATTTGCCCAAAGCAAATTTCAGTACCTTGTCATACACTGAGGTGTCCACTGTGCACCACTGCATTGTCACTGTAGACCTAGCAACACAGTATAGTAGCTCTAAAGTTACAGTTCAGTTTTCCCAGTGCTATTCCACAATGTTCCAACTCACATGTCAGTGATGATTTGGACATCTGAGAGCCAAGTGCCAGCTGTAGAAAACACTTAACCAGTTTCAAGCCTGAAAGCATAGCTCAGCACAGCTCAGGCTTCTAATTTTCCTTAATGCCCTTTTTGAAACACTTTTGTAACTGCCTGGTTCTACCAAACACCCTTCCACAGGATTAATTCCTAGGATACCAGGACAGATCTCCAGAGAAACATATCAAAACACTTGTAAAAAATGAATAAATAAAATAACTTTTAGTTTCTTTCATGTTTTTCTTCTATTTTGCAAAGTTACTTGACAAAACCAACATCACAAAACAGTGTAATTAGCACAATCATTGAGCGGTTATTTGGTACACAGGCTCCATCTATTATGTCATGGGGATGTCTGTTCCTCTTATTTTTCTGAAAAACTCTCAAAAAGAAAAGACATAGGAATTAAGCAAGTCATTATGTACTCCAGACAAAGGTGACTCTGCTTCTTCTTTCTCTCCAGAAAGTCCAAATTACTTCTACTTTCTCATAGTGTTCTATAAATGCTTTGTCTTTGTCCCTTTTGATTTCAACTGCTGTGGAAGCAAAGGAGAGACATAGCATAGACTGAATTATATTGAGGGAACTTTCATAGACTGAATTATATTGCGGGAATTTTCACCTCCAGAAATATTTTCCCTTCACAACTCAGCCCCTTCCATTTCAAGTCCTTGTCAGTAAACACATGAAAGAAGAGCATAACTGCTAAGGCCATGAACAAGCAACAGAAAAAGGAATCAAAAAGAGAAAAACATGAACAGTATAGACTAAACTGGTCTGATCAGAAAGAGCAAAAAGAGGTAACTAACAAAAATCATTCAAACAAAAATCAAACTCCTTTTTTCATATGAAACCTTAGGCAATCTAAAGTGGGATGTGGCAAGGCTACAGTTACACAACCCTGCTCTAAGCAGTATGGTCATTGCCGTTCAAAAGGCATGGAAAAATCTTTGTGCAGGCCACACCATTTCAAATTATGGAATGGAGAAAATGGTGACAGATGCAACAAGAGATTGCATACAAAAGGCAATCTTTGCATTTACGCTGGAAATCAGTGCCAGGCGTTCAGGGGAAGCATGAATCTGAAAGGACATTTAACCTTCTCAGGTCAGTAGATCAAGGCTTTATGCATTGGGGCAAAGCTGCATTGTACACAAGAAGCAGATAGCCTTTTAGCTGTTATAACTACCTTTCTCCAATACCCAACTGAGTATAAGCGAATCACAAAAGGAGGTAGGAGGAATGGTAAGACTGGCATGCAATGATGTTTTGCCATACTGTTTACTCCAAAATCTTGAGCATTGAACTCAATCATAGGATGTTTGTGAATCTAGGACTGAAAAAGCACCTGCCAAAAGAAACTTTGGAGCACAAGCTCCTGTCTACTTCAAGGGAACTATACAGTTGTGGATGTAATTGCCTGTGTGAGACAGATATTTACAGAGAGTGGTCAAGCACATAGGCGTTTCTAACCTTTCCATGACTGGAAAATACACACGAGACTCTATTGCCAGCAAAGGTATGACTTCACAGCTCATATAAACCAATCCAAGCTGGCATTAGACTGTCAGATTCCAAGACTGTTTTAGTCATTGCAGATAGTGGATCCAGCAACACAAGTATTTGACCCAGGGTCTGATGTTAGTATTTCAGCTGTCCATACAGTTTTCTACACCCTAACTCAGATACATTTACATAATCACACCTCTGACAACCATCAAGACCTACCAGCAATATCTATATAGACTCCAAAAAAGCTAGCACTTTTCAATTCAGCCAAACTCAAGCATCACAGAGGCTGTTCATGTCCCCCAGCCTTTACAGTCAATAACCCTTAAGTTATTTCTGGAGACTGACAGAAGTTATATTAGCAAAGGCTGACTTTTCATTAGCATTTCAGTTAGGTTGTGCCCACCTCTTACGGTTGACTTTGGTAAGGTTGGCCAGACCATGCCAGTAATCACATGAATGAGATAATTATAGACACAAAGGGATTTTACAGTGTTAACTCTGCTAGCCAAATTAGCTGCTGGTGGTGAGGGCTGCAAGACATCAGTTATTCTTTCACTTCTTAAAAACAATTTGTCAAAACCAATAGTGTTTATGGCTATAAAACACTGGAATAAATCCTTAATTTCAAACAGTTCAGGCATATTAAATTACTCTGCAGCTACTTAACCTTATCTCTGGAGAAATGAAGAAATGGGAGTCAAAAATAGTTCTTTTAATACATGCCACTTAATGTTTCTGGTGAAGAAAATGCAAAAGTACCTATTTTGGGTCTAAGGGGTCTAAGGCTGTGGATGTGGTCTACCTGGACTTCAGTAAAGCCTTTGACACTGTCTCCCACAGCATTCTCCTAGAGAAACTGGCGGCTCACAGCTTAGATAGGTACACTCTTCGCTGGGTAAAAAACTGGCTGGACGGCCGAGCCCAGAGAGTTGTGGTGAACGGAGTTAAATCCAGCTGGCAGCCGGTCACGAGCGGTGTTCCCCAGGGCTCGGTTTTGGGGCCGGTCTTGTTCAATATCTTTATCAATGATCTGGACAAGGGGATCGAGTGCTCCCTCAGTAAGTTTGCAGATGACACCAAGCTGGGCGGGAGTGTTGATCTGCTCGAGGGCAGGAAGGCTCTGCAGGGGGACCTGGACAGGCTGGATCGATGGGCCAAGGCCAACTGTATGACGTTCAACAAAGCTAAGTGCCGGGTCCTGCGCTTGCGTCACAACAACCCCAGGCAATGCTACAGGCTTGGGGAAGAGTGGCTGGAAAGCTGCCCAGGGGAAAAGGACCTGGGGGTGCTGATTGACAGCCGGCTGAACATGAGCCGGCAGTGTGCCCAGGTGGACAAGAAGGCCAACGGCATCCTGGCCTGTATCAGAAATAGTGTGGCCAGCAGGAGCAGGGAGGTCATCGTGCCCCTGTACTTGGCACTGGTGAGGCCGCACCTCGAATACTGTGTTCAGTTTTGAGCCCCTCACTACAAGAAAGACATGGAGGTGCTGGAGCGTGTCCAGAGGAGGGCAACGAAGCTGGTGAAGGGCCTGGAGCACAAGTCTTATGAGGAACGGTTGAGGGAACTGGGGTTATTTAGCCTGGAGAAGAGGAGGCTGAGGGGAGACCTCATCGCGCTCTACAACTACCTGAAGGGAGGTTGTAGCGAGGTGGATGTTGGTCTCTTCTCCCAAGTAACAAGTGATAGGACGAGAGGAAATGGTCTCAAGTTCGCCAAGGGAGGTTTAGACTGGACATTAGGAGAAATTTCTTTCCTGAAAGAGTGGTCAGGCCTTGGAACAGGCTGCCCAGGGAAGTGGTGGAGTCACCATCCCTGGAAGTATTTAAAAGACATGTAGATGAGGTGTTTAGGGACACGATGTAGTGGGTATGGTGGTGTTGGGTTGACAGTTGGACTCGATGATCTTAGAGGTCTTTTCCAACCTTAATGATTCTATGATTCTATGATTCTATAGTCTTCTAGCTAAATGGAGGCAGAAAAGTAGACAAAGAGGAAAAAAAGCAAGAGCAATATTAGGAGAAAAAGCAATATTAATTGATTTTAAAACTAAATAAACTCTGGAAAGATTCCAAATGAAACTGCTTCATAGAAACACAAAACAGTGTGTTAAAAAAGAATGCAAATTCTTCAGGAGTGGTTGCAATAACCCCACTGAATTTTCTGTTTCAGATATCATTAAGTCATCCAATTAAAATGGAATTATTTCTCCGATTTTCCATTGCTTATTTGCTTTGCTGTTCTTTTTCATCCCAATCTTGAAGCAGTCACTTTGGACACCTGTCAAGTAGGACTTGAGTAGTATCAGCTAACATTTTAATTCAGAATCATTATGGAATCTGTCAGCAGGAGCTCCAATTTTAAATTTTTTTTTTTTTTTTTTTTCTAAATCCTATTCGTTTCAGTGGATTTCTCCCTGAAGTGTGGGTGCAGAGGTCAGAGTCTGCTTTTTGGCTAGGTTACCTTTACTCAGTTAACTATAACTGAGAACTTACTAATGCTCTCGTGTGTAGATAGATTTCCATCATTATGTCTTCTTAAATTATCTTTTTTTTTTGTGGCAAATGATTACTGTTCTTTACATTATTTCCTTTAACTTTGACACAGCAAGTTAAAAAAGGTCACATCTGCCTTTGAACAATTCTGCAGATGACCCTTGGAATAGTTTTTTATCAATGTCACTTAACATTTCCAACCAAAGGCTGAAATACATGCTGAGTTTCATGGGTTTTTATTACTAGTGATATCAGCCCAGCTTCCCTGCTGGGTATCAAGACCATGTATCTAACTTCCCTCCCCATGGCAGTTTTCCCCTTAACTAAGCATGAGCCTGTTTGTCCCTACAGACCCCTTTTAGACATATAATACTTTCTTGGTTTCACATAGAATGAAAAACTATGCCGTGGGGGCATCCTGATTTATATACTTTATTTGAAAATGCCCCTCCAGCAGAAGTCACTTTGTAAAAGTGATGCTATGGCATCATATAAATGTACTCCCAATATAATTTTTTTGTCCCAATATTCATTTACTCATCAAAACAATTTTTTTGCTCCTTTCTATAATTCATATTCTAGTTCTAGTATGGCAAAGATAAAATCAACATGCATCTGATTTATTTTAGTGATGAGCTAAGTCCTTTTAAGTAACTTTGATACCAAGTGAAAAATTGTTTCCCAGTTGCACATAGAGTGATGTTTATAGTTTGGGTACCTCAAGGGCTTTCTGTGCTGCAGTGAGTTTCATTTGATTGTGTCAGATTTAGTGAAACAGGTAATTATTTTCCTGAAGGCATTTTTGTTTGAATGATTTTTGTTAGTTATCTCTTTTTGCTCTTTCTGATCAGACCAGTTTAGTCTATACTGTTCATGTTTTTCTCTTTTTGATTCCTTTTTCTGTTGCTTGTTTGTGGCCTTAGCAGTTATGCTTTTCTTTCATGTGTTTACTGACAAGGACTTGAAATGGAAGGGGCTGAGTTGTGAAAGGAAAATATTTCTGGAGGTGAAAGTTCCCACAATATAATTCAGTCTATTCTAAATATTTTTGAACTTTAAAACTGTAAACATTTACACTGTAAACAAAACCTGTGGGTGCCAGATTGCTAGAAGATCCAAAAATGTCTTTTACAGTCATCGCCTAAGTGCTTCATGTGAAAAATGGAGTTTGATTTTGTTTACAGTATATTTAACATTAGTGATTCCCTAGCTCTTGTGTGTCATGTGCATAGAATTGTATTGCTAATTTCCCGGGAACTGGCCAAGGATAGTTTGTGCCACCCTCTACACTTATAATGGACTTCAGTCTGTGTCACAGCTAAATGAGGAAGATTTATTGAGGGGGGGAATATGGAGTCTAGATGACTGGCTTGTCTATTTTGTTCCTTGTGGTAAGTCACTTCAGAAAGCAATATATACACTCATTGTGTACACCTTTTTTCATATTGGTTGGATAAATTAATACGATAGATACAAACACTCATTTACCCTACTTTGTTTGTTATTTTTTAGTCAAATTATTAAAATGAATATTATAGAAAAAAACAGTCACTTACAAAAAATAATTAAATAATGGACTCCGTGACCAAATTATTATTTATCAGCATGAATTTGCCCCCAAATCTTATGTAAATGAAAATGGATTGAACATTCAATGTTGATCAGAGAGACAGTGTTATGTACTTCTCCCAAACCATTGACAAATACAGATGGGAAAGGATCAATGCATTTTTATTCCTAGCGGTTATTTGGACAGATTACCAGTCACTGCAGTCGTTGAAAATTTTTTTTTCCCTAATTTAAATTTAATGAAGTGCAAGAGATCCACCAAAATGATTTTATTTTTAAAATATTTCCTGGGGGAAATATATGCTATTACTCTCTTTTGTGTTCCTCCTCCTACAAGCAGCATTTCTGTCTCACTGTGTAGCTGCTGCTTATAAAATTAACAAATGCACTTCTTACCTGCACGAAGCTCTTGATTCTAAGAAAAACATTAAATAGAATATAAAAATTTGTCAACATTTTTACAATGAAACAAAGACCTCTCTACTTGGGAAGGTTTTTTGGGGGTTTGTTTGTTTGTTTGTTTATCTATGTATATATGTAGTTTAGATCCAGTTTTGACCTAAGTGAAACTGGGGAGAAAATATCTTTCAGATTTTTAAATGAACTTACAGTTTTCTGGATCTATTACTCTCTGAGAAAAAATTAACTTTTAAAAAATACCATAGTTCTCTAACACTTTTAATTTGTGTATAGAGATGTAGTCTTCCAGCCAGAACTGTTAACTCAGAAAGTCCATTCCCAGAACTATATGGACATCACTGATGTAATCACAGATGCTTTTGACAAATAAAATTACAGTCATAAACAAGTAAGTCTCGTTGGCTGGGAATCAGAAAGAAACAGGGAAAAAAACAGTGTTTATTGGAATGGAAATAACCAATCTGGAAAGAAAAGGATGTTTCTAAGAAGATGGTAAAAACAACAAAGAAAGAAGAATAAACATCAAAAACAAATGATTGGCCCCCCAAAAATCCCTGGATTTCAACACTCCAGAAGTTCAGAAAAATGTGAATGTAAATATAAACATATCAAACCTGTCTCAATGAAGCCATATTTTACATAAGCTCTAGTAGTAACTCTTGAGCACAGTCCTTATCAGTCAGCATTTTTACATATTGTTACTGATACTGTTTTATTGGCTACAAGTGAAAATAATTTAGCTAGAAATGAAAAAACTCTTCTTTCTGCTAATACTACATTTGACTTGCTTTCCACTTTAGTTCCATTCCAATTGAGTAGAGCTATCATCTCTAACAAGCAGTAGAAGTATGGTTTCAATATTCATGTTAGATGGCTCCGTGGTAGGTGTGGAATGCATGGAAAAGAACTGCAAAAGAACATGTGTAAGACTCCTTTTAAAGGAGAGGTATGTGTAATACCACCTTCTCTGAGTGTACAAAACAAAGCACTGACATTCCGGAGACAAGTGTCTCAGCTCTGAGGAAATTTTTTTTGCAAAGTAAAACTACCCTTCATTTCTTCTTTTACTGGCACAAAAGTAAACAAAAAGACCGGAGGAACAACATTTTTTGAGTGTAAGGCCTCTCTGCATATTAATTTGTTGAAGTGATTGAAACAACTGTTCTCAGAGCTCATTGATGCTCAAGGGAAAATCTATGTCCTCAGAGTAGCTTCATTTATCAGACTAAAAATAATAACAGATTAAGAGTATGGAGCAACAGTCAGCCAATCTAAAAGGTATGCTTCTGCCCACAAAACAGAAACAGTTACACAATATGTCTCTACTAGGTTGGTAAAGAAACAGTTAATACGAGATAGCAAGCTCAGTTTGAGCTCAGTGTGTTGACACAGCTGCAGACTGCAAGAATATAATCAAACTAAGTAACGGTGGCTTTTGGCCATGATAACTTTGGGGTGGAGGCAGGCTTTGTGAGGTACCTCTATGCGTCACTGCCAGATGAATAAGTCACTGGGAGATATTTTCAGAAAGTGCTAGAAGTTCATGTTGTGCAGTGAGCAGAAACTCACTTTCATTTGTCTTGTGTTTTTACCCAGAAATAAGAGTCCATGTGATAGACACAGCCTATAGTAGGACAAAGACTTGTTGGGGACCTCATATATGTTGTTATGAAATTCTGTGGATGATTGACAATCAAGAAGGTGGATGGAGGAAAGGTTGCATCACAGAAGAAGTAGACCTTTGCAAGGACTAGAGCAGTATAGCAAAGAGTGAAAGTAGTGATACCTTCTTTAAAATAAGAAAGGTGTTACACTGTTTATAGAATACTTTCTCCCAGGTAGCAATACTTCTGCCTCAAGTGGTGCAAGGGACACTGTGTTAATAAGTTGTTGGAAACCAGAAACCATGTACAACCCTTCTCTTTTTTTTTAATTGCTGAGAGATATGGGCTTTTTGGCTCCACTTTGGAAATTGAAAATTGTAAAGAAATTTACAGCCTTGATCACAGTTTAATAAATAACGAAGTATACTTGTAAGAATTGCACCAATGGGGCTTTGTTTTTCAGTTTATTTGCCGTAAACCAAAAAGGGGATGAACAAGTAGCTTTTATTTCTGAATGTTGTGAAACCAAATTGTAAGTACAAAATTTGGTATATTCACCAAGCAATGAATGGAAATTTGCATAGTTTGTAACCGGATTTGTTTTCCCATCACTTTCACCAGGTCTGTAACTGCGTTTTTGAGACTCAGAAGATTAAGAACTGGCTGTGTGCATACAAGTTTTTTTTTTTTGCTCTCAAGGATTGTGGATAGAATCTCTGCTTCTCAACTAGTTCAATTTTTCCAAACACTACTCTGAAAGTCACATTATTTTGTGAGTGATACAACTTCTTCTTATGCCTTCTGACTGCTTGTAAGTAGAACCCAGTAGCACTTATTTGTTTTGTGAAATTCCTTCATATTAAAAAAGTAGTAATCAAAAGCCCATTTCAAATCATTCTTCAGTGGAATATGTAGTAGAAGATGACTGTAGGCTCCATAATATTATGATGATTATAATATTTGCTTGGAATGGAAGAAGCTCTAGAGAAACTGAGAACTTCAGTCTGTGTTTCAACCATTCATCCAACTGCAGTACCATCTTCAACAAACTACTACCCCACAAAAAATTCTGATCCTCTTTAATTTCAGTTTTCCAAATTAAGAAGTATAGGCACCTGACAAGATGAAAAATTAAGTTCTCCAGAGTTAAAATGCAGTATTAAGGGAAATACTTTTTTCCTTTTTCCTTTTCCCTTTTTCTTTATAGATCTGAAGCTCTGAGTGTGCACATAGAAGTCACTTTGCACACATGCAATCAGTAAAGCAGTTATTTATACATCACCTAAGATACATAAGTTCCTACCCAGTCAGAGGAACATGAAAAATAATTATATTAATTGTACCATATTTGACAGTCACTTGTTTTCTTCTGGTTGAACATGTGCAGAAAATTGGCATTTTACACATATATTTATCCTTTCTCATTACACCTTTTTTGTCCAGTCAGAGTCTTAACAAAACAAACAAACAAAAAATGCACCTTATAAAATGCATCTTTACATGTTACTGACCTGAAGTGCAACTCCATTCACTGCAGGTCATATAAACCTCTAGTTACTGAGCTAGAATGTGTTTTCAAAAAAAAAATACCTTAAAGCACAGTGACAAAAGACTTTTCAAGAGAAATCTCATCACCTCCAAATATTTTTAAATGGAGAAGCAGGCATGCAGTTAACTTTTCACATTATGATGCATTCTTGTGTTAATTCTTTGGAAACTAGGGACAAATATTGCAATGTTGCAGTCATGGTTACAGCAAAAACTTTCCCCTAGTCCTTCCCAAAAGCTTCCCTGATTAGTGTAGATGTGTGCAAGACACTTTGCTGCTCAAATTGGGGCAGAATGCACAAATAAAACACTAAAGACTGAGGCTGCATTTATACTGTTCTCTTAAGGGTCTCTGTTATATAGACCTCAGGAGTGAATTTACTGTTTTTTTCATTTAATTTGCTCTTGGAGGACACGTGGAGATATAACTAGAGAAGCTAACTCAAATGAAAAGAGTGTGTAGGACCATTCGGCCTTACACATTTCTCAGGCCCTCTGGTTATGAGTAATATTCAAGGCTATCCCTACTGAAAAGAGGGAACATATTTTCAGTAGGTTGGTAAGGTAGAGAGCATATGATCACATTAGACTCCATTATGTTTCTTTAAAAGTTCCAATCCTGTAATTTATTGACCTTCCTTTTCTGACTTGCTAGAAGCAAAAAGGGCTGCAAGAAAGATGCCCCCTGCATCACAGAGGACTATGATACATTGCCTCTCCTGGGGTTTAGTTCCCAGCTGTCCCAGCCCGCATGCCTTTCATCATCACTCTAATTTATCCCTGTTTTTCATAGTCTTAAGAAGCTATGCTAACAGAAAAGCAAGAGTATTTGACCTTGGATGTGGACAAAGACATAAAATGGCTTCAGGACTTATCTATCCTCACTTTTTTTCAGACATTCATCTCCTTTAAAACTGTGTCCCAAGTGCCCAGAAAGTTGTTAGGTGACCCAATTCTTCATAGACCCTTGTCAGGGCAGCCTTGGACAACGTGGGCCAGTTACAATCTAATCTTTTGGCCATTGTTGTCCACCTGAGCATCCTTGAAACTACTTCATTAGCTGTTGAATACAGAGAACATCAATGTCTGTTCAGCAGTATGTCTTTTCCTTTTCTCATTTATGATGACTTTTCCAACAATATTACTTTGAACAGGGAAATGCAAACTGTTCATGATCATAGGTAGTCATGTAGACAAAAGCCCAGGAGGCCAGAGTTTTGATCTCTATTAGGAATAAAACCCTCACTGTGCTATATGGATTTTGCTTTCCCCACCTGTCAGTTTCCTCCTCTTCACTCTCGTCACAGGCAGCAGAGGCGAGTACAGCATATAATCCTCTCTGTTGCACGGACTGACAAGGCCAGCCTCAGGCTGATGGTCTTTTCACTAGAACTATCACCACCTTTCCATTCATGCCATATGCTTTCATCTCTTGATGGAAAACATCACAGAAAAAAAGGAATATGCCATTGGTTTGGAAAATAACACCAGTACAGCAAGCAGTATATAATGTTTACACCATTACCACTCCACCCATGTCTCAAGTATTAACACAGTTTTTCCATCACCACACCCCTGTCTTGGCCATTAGTAGTTTTGTTCTGTTTAATTCATGTGATGGTGCTGTGTTCCCTGGCAGAGAGCCATCCACAGCTATTTACCCAGTCCACCCCTTCGTCTGTAAATCCAGGATCATCCATTGGTTTAGTTTACTCATCAGGCCTGGGAAGGGTGCATTTTGATTGAGAGTATTCCTGCTGGTTCTAGTAAAGAGTTTGCCCACTGTTGCTTCACTGAGCCTTATTATATGGCTTTACCTTCTATATGCTTATCCCCAGCAACCTCTTTGTCTTAATTCAGTGCTCTCAGGAAAAATATCAAAGGACTACATTGAAATACTACTATAGACATATGGGGGGGGGGGGGCGGGGGGGGAGGAGCGG
The DNA here is from genome assembly GCF_964195595.1 of Calonectris borealis. Taxonomy (NCBI): domain Eukaryota; kingdom Metazoa; phylum Chordata; class Aves; order Procellariiformes; family Procellariidae; genus Calonectris; species Calonectris borealis. Next base: position 32,562,978 of record NC_134316.1, read on the forward strand.
GGAAACAAGCTATGCTATGTCCCCTTTTCCATCACTATTTTGCACAATTGTCCAAAGAGTCTGGGTATTTTTATATTTACAGTGCTAATGATAAGTAATATCTATGATCTGAGATTAAGGTAGTGATATAAGTATAAATTATTTCTATGACATTCTGTGGTAGATGAAATATTAATTTTGGCATTAGAAGCAAGTGGAGGAAAGATTGCAGCCAATCACATGTCAAGAGCTGAAGTCTTCTGTTTTCTTCCAAGAAATTCTACTGAAACAACTCTATCATGATTATCAGAGAAACAGAAAAATAAAATTCCTGCAAGTAAATATGGTACTGGATTATATGTCCTGTAGGGTTGGTATTATATCTGGATAGATTATTCATTTTATTTACTATTTTTTAAATGTTACTATGCTTCTTTTTCTTCTTCTGCTTTAATACATTTGTGCTGACGGTTTAAGACTCAACACAGAAAGCTTCTTAGTCAAATTCCAGCCAAAAAATATGTTATAGCCACAAAAATAAAGTCAAGTCAAAAGCAGAAAAATCTGTCTCCAGAGAAAAACAATCATTTAATTGAATGATAAAAAGAAAAATAAAATCAATTTCCTCTGCAGAAGATAAGGAATTGCAGGAAAAACAAAAAATTACATATTATGTCAAAATACCTTGCTGCCCAAAGAAGATGCAGGCAATCTATAATAGGAGAAAAAGATTACCAAACTATGAGGACAGTCAAAGCAAGAAAATAATAATATTAAAAAAAAAAGCTTTAGCATATTTCATCATATGAACTTGAGACATGAAAAATATATGAAAGGAAATAAATTGTTAGAGATACCATTTGAAATGTCAAATTAACACTGAAAAATTCTTAAAGCCATGAATGCATTTGTGTGTATACCTGTCCATGCACTCACTTTTCTGTCACACATGCCCATGAACAGCAACAGAAGTTACACCAGTTTGGATTTTTTGTTTTTTTTTTGTTTTGTGGAGTATTAGCTGTAAAACAAAAAATTAATACGTCAGATTCTTTTGGGATTTCTTTTGTTTCTGGAACTGTAGAATGCAAATTGCATTTCACACTAATTAGCCTAACCAGTTAGTGTGTTATATAGAAATCTTTGATTATTTTCCTTTTCACTTACTGTGATGGATACATTTTCCTGTAGCAATTTTTTCCTTTTCACTTGTTGTGCTTGATATATTTCCTTGTAGTTAACTTTTTTCCCAACATTTATTGGTAGTGTTTACTCTTGTTGAAGCTTCAGATGTTTTTTAAATGTTATGTTGATCTCTTTAACATATAAAAGACTACATATAAAGAAAGCATAACAACAGTCACAATTCTCAAATCCCAGCTAAGTACAGTTAAAAACCATAACATTGCCTAGAATTTTTGCAAGACTGACTGGCAAAACAGTCAGATGCGAAAGCTTAAGAGAACTAGGGAACATCTTGACTCCTGCTGTGGTACAAGGAAAATCAGAAATTTCCCAATATAAATTAATGCAGAGGTACAGTAAAGCCAATATAGCTGATTACAGATCACTATCCATTTGTGAATCTTAAGAAGAAAGAACAGGGAGAAAGGAAAAGGTCAAAGTATCCTGATCACAGGTTGGTAATATTGTCTTTTAACTTTTGTGAGCTAACATTAATAATAGCAGTGAAAGGTCTGAGAGGCTGTAGGTACTTCAGGCAGGAACATCTCCACTCCTTTCAACAGTATGCCTAGAAAATCATCAGTAGTTGTAGAGACATTGTCAATAGTCATCATAGTGACATGGCATTGATCCCAAAGGAAAAAAATCAAAAGCAATTGTTCTGGCATACAGAGTAAAAGCATCATTTAACTAGTCTTATAAACAACTGATTAATGCAAATGATACAAATACTTCACATGATTATCATCACTCATAAATGAGAGATAAATGTGTTCTATCATGCTCAGATTTCTACAGACTCTTAGTTCTTCTAGAGAGAGATCTGATCACGTGATCCCCAAGTCTACCACCTCAATTACTATGACTGTGATTGTAACTCAAGGCACCTGAGATGGAAAGCGAGTGCAAGCACAAGACTGTCAGTTGGTCCTACAGGAGACAGGTGTCAGGAATAGTGAAGTATCCACAGAACTAGTTCCATGCTGAGGCTTCATGTGTGCCAGCCTAGTTTTGGTATGTACCATTAGCTGTATATATTCTCTTTGTTATGTGTATATATATATTCTTTTAAACAAGTGAGAATAGTGCAATAAACAAATTCCACCCAAGAAAGCTTACAGGTTGTTCAATGAGCCACCAGTTGCAGAGTTTTGCAAAGGCCCAGAAGAATTAACTGAGTTACCTGTAGAGCTTTAAAAAGCAAATATAACAGTTCATCCATTCAGATCTGCAGTTTGTAACTACAGACTAAAGTATGATGTCAATGTCATTATGTTAATACTTTCAATCTTAGGAAAAATGCATTATAAATACTTCCTGGCTCTCTAATTGCTCTCAGTACATGTGTAAGCTTCCATGTAAGGAAGCCGTTATTTGTATGTAATATTTTAATTCTCAAAATGTTATATCTATTATAACCATTCTAAGTATTATGTATTGCTGATATAGTTTTATTGATGTTTGAGTCATTTAGATAACATATTTTTATTTTATACAAATTAGGGGTAAAAAGTATATTAAAAAAACCATCAAACAGTCAATGCAGTCAACAGTTAGGATATGGTAGAATTATACCTTCCTGTGCAACCTTTTTTATGCTCCCCTGTGTACCTGAATTATACTGCTTTGTGATTATGTGATTGGATTCTCCCCACACACCATTATTCTGAGAACAAATTGAAAATATTTGTCAGGGCCCCAAGGGTATGTGCAGCCCTGTCTGTCCCCGCCCCGGGGCTCTCCCCTCCCTGCCCACAGCCCAGGACCCCATGGCAGCCCCCTGGGTCTGTCAGCCCCTGCCCCAGCGACGCCCCAGTGACGCTGCAGCGGGGCTGGTCTCCAGCTCCCCACAGCCCTGCCCTGCCCTGCCATAGGCCCTGCCGAGCCAGGCCCACCGGCAGGTCCACGTTCCAGCCCGGCCTCAGCCTGGTGCCGCCCGCCTGTCCTGCTCCTGGCTGGGGGTTGCCACAGGCCCTGGCTGCCAGGCCCTGCCCTGCTGCCAGCCTGTAGAGCCCCTGCCGCTCCTGGCCCCAAGCCCACATGGAGCTGCAGCCCATGCAGCACCTTGACAGTGTTTAGTGAAAGAACCTTGCCTCCTTTCTGGCAGCACTTGATACCATACAATAAATAAATAGTGTTGCGAAAAAAAAATAAATTGCCTCAGGATTAAGGAAACGGAATGTCATACTAGAGAACTCAATTTTTTTTATTATGCCACTGAATTCCTTTGAGGTATTGGAGAACAGAAGAGAAATGCTGAATGCTTTTGTCAAAGAAGTTGGTTCAAATTGTTCTTTATTATAAAGTTATACTTAGAGGAGGAACAAAGAGCTACCTCCATACAGCAGCACAGGTCCTTTGTTTTGAGACTGTAACTCCAGGGAGGGTTTCTCTTATGTGCTAACCTGGGCTGTTGATACAGTCCTTGCGTGCTTTTAGCATATGCCAGCTAGAAACCTTCTAAAGAACCGCTTGGTTTTGGAAGGGTGACTGCTCCGGGGATCGTTCCCGTAGGCAGTCTGCGTGCAGCCTTCTGTGCTGGAGACAGGCATGGGCACTCTGTGCCAGGTGGCCTCAGTGCCTGGGAATGCTCCTGCGCAGTTTGCTCGTAGAGATATAACCTTGGACCTCCTACAATAAAGGGACCAATTGCCCAAGGAAAGTCAGTGTGGATAGTTGCCTGAGCTAACTATTAGTCAATGATAGGCAACAGTGTGTGATTTAAGTCTTTATTAAGCACCTATTTGGTTAAATCTGGGTCTTATCTGTGTTTGAAATTCAAAACAATCAATCAGATGTGTGCATGGAGTTAAGCACATTTTACTCCATCACAAACAAAAAACCCCTCATCTCTAGAGTCAGAGGTGCTCTGCTTCAGCCCAATGATTGAAGCAACAGAAAGTGGAAAACCGAGGTTTGAATTCTTTCTCTGCTTAATTTAGAGCACGAAGCTCAGTTTCATAAAACTATTGGTCAATTAGTCCAGCACAAATTGGAAAAATGTAAAATAAAATATGAAATCAGTAAACATGCAGATAAATGGCAAAATGGAGAAATTTCAAGCAGGATTTTGTAGGAGGTGGAGGCCAGGCCTCAGAAACCTATTGCAATCTTTGTAGACATCACCAAATGTACAGGGAAAAGAAACTCTGCAGATATAGTGTACTTAAACTACTAAAGTTTTTGATGTTCTTGTCCTAAAAAGACAACAATTTTTCTTGCGATAAGAAAGAAAGTCCTCTTGTAGAGTGATACATGGTTAACAGGTAGAAAATAAGAGGTAGGAATAAATTATTAGTTCTCACAGTGGAGGTTCTTATCTGCTGAGGTACCTGTTCAGTATGAATGACCTGGAAAAGGTGATATGACAAGGTCTGCTGATGGGTTTTATTGCTCTGAATAACTGTGATGGTAAAACGATGTGAGAGTGTTTCAAAAGCTGAGTGACTGATAAAATGACAAGTGAAATTCAATGTCAATAAATGCTAACTAATGCACATGAGAAACAACGGCCCTAACTAAAAATACAGATTGATGAACTCTGATTTAGTTATTACTGCTGCGGAAAAAAAATTTGTTTTCCTTGTGAGTGTCTCTGTCACAATGTTATCTTAATGCTCAGCAGCATTGAAAACAGCAAACAGAATGACTGAAATTTTAAGAAAGGGTTAGAGAACAAAAAAAAAGCTATTCTAAAAAGCTGTGATGTATCCATATCTTAAATACTACATGAAGTCCTGGTACTACCTGAATTGAGACATAATATTGTAATACTAGGTAAGAATAGTGGCAAAAAGAATGGCTTCTGTTTTGGAAAACCATAAAAATACTCCCTAAATTCATAAAATAATAACTAGATGACATTACATGAACTTATTGAGCAGAAATTTTAAAAACATTAGGAGGAAATAATTTTGTACCAATCATAATATAAGACTGTAAAATTCAATACTACAGGATACTGTTGATGTCTAACATGTAAATAGATTTAAAAAGTGATCAAATAAATTAATGGAACAGAAGTCCACCAATTAAAGCCAATTAAACATAAAAATAGTGATGTAATTTCAGCTCAGAAATTCCCTAAGCATGAAAGACATTCTAAGAAAGATATCTATCTCCTGGGACAATTCCACTTTTATACTAAACACTAATGGTGTGTGTGTGGGTATACTAAAATGTAGGTTATTAAATAAATAAATTGTTCTATAAATAATTCATAAATAAAAATATTTTAAAATAAATAAAATGTAGGGTTTGTTTTATACTAAATGCTAATTGTAAGAAGTGGAGAATTACTTTCCCATGTCTCTGATGTTATGGAGTCATCTTTGGGTTATAGAATCAAGTCTTCACTTTTTCTTGCCTTCTCTAGTTAGGTAAATACCAGTATCTTATAGAATCTTCACCAGCAGTGATGGTATTTTCTAAGAAACTGCAAATGCACATTTCAGATCCAGTAAGAGATCTCTGACAAGTCAGATGAAGTGTTCAAACTAGTGGGATATTCTGAGAGGATTCTTAATCACTCATCCTGATATTATTTCATTTTGTATAGAAGCTTTAAATATTTATTTAGACAATAACTCTGTAATGTGGTGGGATGTAAGTCTTCTCAGGGTGTAAGGCATTTCAAAGCATACTTGGATATTTTGCTATGAAATGGAACAAAGTAATGTGAAATCTTTAAAGCAAACTACACAAATGCTACACAGGGATAAAACTTGCTTTGGGTTCTTTTACAACTAGCATCCCTCCCTCTGACTTTCTTCCTGAAGGAGGCAATTGTTGTCTTCTGTATTTTGTGGTTTAACACTACCTTCTTCTGTCTGGCTATAGGATCCCACCTCACCCTCCCCCAGCAATACAAGAACACCCGGAAGTTTTAAATATGCCTGCGATAAAGGGTGGAGGAAGTATCTTCGCCTTTTCATAGGAGATGAGTCTTTTGTTCAGAAAAGCCTATATGCAGACAGTGAAAAAAAAATTACAGCCACTGCCCAAAATAGATGTATGACAGTGAAGAATCCATCCCCAAATGCCCACTGAAGTCACATGGTGTAACAAAGAAATAGCAAAGAAAGCAATATTTTGCAATTTAATTTGAAATACATACCTTACTATTATTTTATGTACTAATAAACTCTGAACTATCTTATAATACAAATATATGTTGACTTTTCCCATACTATATAACAATATAAAGTATTCATTTCTACTTTGTTTGACAACAATACACATTTACTGTGCTTGTGTGTAGATGAATGTATCTCTGCCCTAAGTCGTCTAAGTCTTCTATACATATGTAATAGTCCCTGCCTATATTGAAACTCTACTATTTTTCTGTTAATTTGATTGTGTTTAGACAGATCTTCCTTAGTAATTCACCTCTGTTTATATCCACTTCTATTTCACAAGTTCCATAAACAGGTTTAGTTTCTAGATTTTTTTTTTTTAAAAAAAAAAAAGTCTGTGTTCATGATCGGTTCAAGTACTACAGATAGAGGTTTCTCTCCAGCAAAACACATAAGCATGTGCTTAATTTTATACATATGATTTTTTTTTTTTTCCAGTTTAGGATTTCGTTCCCTTTTAGGTACACTTTCCAACAAATTTGTGACTTTTTCTTCACCTATATTTTAGTAAGGCTGGCATTACATTTCTGATTTATCAAATCTATGGTATTTTTTTAAACTAATTTATTTAATTCTTGGAATTGAACTTATTTGATCATTAATTCAACTTTGATGTAATTTCAGAGTATAGTCTCCAGTACTATATGTTCAAGGCTTCCAGCTAGTGTTGTATGTCTTCTTAACTCATCTTTCCTACATATCTTATATTCATGCTGAGGTCTTGCAGGTCTTCTTGACATGTTTGTGAAAAATTTTCAGTGGTAGCAAGAGCTATGCAGTGGAGAAAGATTTATGTATTCCAAATGTAGAGGAGAACAGTATGTCAAGCACACAAAGAGTGAGCCTGTGTATTATACTTTACAGAATTTGGACTGTAAACTTCTTCAGCTTTAAGAAGTCTTCTTAATTCTTAATAAGAACTATTATCTGTTTTGTACAGTGCCTAGTCTTTTGTAGGTATGACTTAAAACAAATAATAAATGATAATATAAGCACATATTTAAGATCTTAAAAGATATACTGACCCTACATTGAAATAGGAGGAAAAGGGAGTGAAAGTGCAGAGAGGACTTACACATTTTAGCCACAGAAGTCATCTAAAATGCGATATGCTGACGTTAGGAGTGGACGAGAAACAAGTCTGAATATCATATTAGGAGATGCAGAGGGTGGAAGGAGGTTTTTATAAAGGGCAGGGAAGGTAGATCTTATAAGGTAGATCTTATAAGGGAGAAAGATTTCAGAGAAATCAGAAGAAAAACATCAAGACAAAATATATTTCCGAGTCTTTAGACAAAGACTCATCACTAAAGATTCCCTCATCTATTATACTATCTATTGGCATCAGACTGTCACAGACTGTTTTCATATTAAGGACTGTTTTAGCATGTGTCTGTTGTAAAATAGCTGTGGGTTTTAAAACCAGAGTGAAATCAATGTTTTTTGTAGCCTTGTTATTAGGATTCAAAGTTCCTGCAACAATGAAAAATGCTATTGAAAAATAATTAAATTTAATAATCAGACTATTAACAAGGGTATTTGCTGCATATTACACAGAGACAAATTAAAAAGATTACAATAGTTTCCAGAAAACATCTGTTAAACAATGTCAAATTGATGATAAAGAAAATTGAGTTCCCTTTGCAGTTAAGTTTAATCCAGCTGTATCCAGCTATAAAAGAGCTATCAAAGGCAACCATTCATTTGTTGTTAATTCAGAAATGTTATCACTATGAATTCTTAACACCTGAGGCCTAACTTTCTGCCAAGTTTTTGTTTTTCTGAATTGATGGAAACATGGATAGAGTTGACTTAAGCTCCTCCTTCTAGAGGATAGAGGTACACCTTCATTGTCTCCCACTAGAAGAAAAAGATATGGAGCCAGGTTTCATTTTCCTTTCACTTCAAATAAAGAAAAAAAGATACCTTTTTTTAAAAACAGCAATTTGTGAAAAAAACACAGATGGTTTGCTTTAACCCGTCTTTTAAAACACTGATGACTCAAAAGATAAGTATAAAACTTCATACTCATGAGCTATTATCTGTTTTTCAATCTGATCCAGTTTCCTGTGAAGTCAACAGAAGAGTTTCAGTTGATATTACTGAATTTTCATCTCTTAGAATATCCTTTAGATTAGATTTTTTTTTTTTTAGGTATAAGAGGTGTTTTAATTCCTGAAAGTAACTGCTATGTCCATTGTCAGTAAATAGTCTTTTCTCAATGAGAAAAGATCTATGTCCATGCTATATGCATTTCAGAAGGTTCTACTGAGGACTGGTTCTAGTCTGGACTTGTGGACTGAGTGCCCGTTAGCAGTTAAATACAGTTTTTTGATTTAATTTTGTCCAAAAGAAGTACGATTGGTAAGCTCTAAGACCTATCTGCAATGTGAAACAAAATGCAGTGAGAGGCAATGATCAGGAGACTGTCCTCAGAAGCACATCTGTTACCCAAACTGAAATACTAATACAAAAGAAACCCAGTATGACGAGTTTATGATAAATTAGATGCTATTAGCTCATGCTGATTCACACCTTTCCCTACAAATAGAAGCATTAATTTCAAAGATGGTATCAGGACAGTAAAATGAACTTCAGTTCCGCCCCCCCACCCCCCCAAAAACCTTACTATGTAGTTCTATACTTCCTAATAGTTCAATTTGAATACTTTTTGATTGCCTTATAGTTCCTTTTCTTCATTAACTTATTGTAGAATTTCTCTTTTTGATTTCTTTTTTTGATCTGGAGAACTTATTCCTGACTTATGTATCTATTTAACCTATTCCTTTGAGTAACAGAGAACAGCTACCTAAAATCCCAGCAGTTTCAAGTGGTAGAATTTGATTTGGTTTAAGTTGTCCTTTGAAGAAAGTATTTTTTAGTAACAAGCTCCTGCCTTTACTTATCAGTGGCCAGGATAAGTAAATTCTAGTTAACTTCTGAAGACCTAGTTTAGATCTTTATTAGACATCATTGCCTCTTTTTTATCTTGAAACAAATTTCTTTTTTTCTGTTCCTCTTTCCCATTTTCCCCTCTTAAAATTGATATTGATAAATGTAACACTAATAAAAACCAAAATTCTAGAAACTGAAATAAATAATAGTTAAAATAATGAAGTAATGAGACACTGTAGAACTCTAGCATTATAAGACATCTCAGGCTGGAAGGGGCCTCAGGAGGTCTCAAAGCTGGGTCAGATGTAAGGTACTGCCAGGCTGCTCAGGGCTTTATCCATTATGGTCTTGAAAGCTCTGAGAATAGAGACTTCACAACCTCTCTTGGCAACCTGTTTCACTGCTTGACTGTCTTCATGGTGGAAAAAAAAAATCCCCTTATATCCACTTTGGACATCTTTTGTTTTAACTGGCTCTGTCTTGATGACCTCCTTGTAGTCATTGGTAGGCTGCTATTAGCTGCCCACCAAAGCTGTCTCTTCTCCAAGCTGAACAAGTAAACTCCTTCAGCCTCTCCTCACAGAGCAAGGGCTCCCTGATCATCTTGATGGTCCTCTACTGAACAAATATCAGCTTATTGATGTCTTTCTTATATTGGAAGGGGCCTGAATCTGACTGTAGTATTCTAGATTGGTCTAACAAATACAAAGTAAAGGAGAATAATGATTGTCATGGCTGTGAGCACATTCCCTCTTCTAGGAACTTAGTTGACTGAGTCCAAAGTTGACCGAGTCCAACTGCTAAGAGCTGTTGTGAAGAAAGGTAGAAGTGAGGACCTGCCCCTCCTTCCCTGGGAAGCTCCTTTTCAGCTAAGGCTCTCACACTTGGCCCCTACTTAAGCAACATTGCAGTTGTGTAGCAGCCAGATCTGCTCCCAGGCTCGTACTGCCTTCATTCTACCCTGATCCGAAACCACTGACTTGCTTTCTGGATAGACTTTGGACCTGCCTCATTTTAATGGACTTGCTGTGTGATCACAGAACTTAGCCTGACTCTAATCACCATCTCCACACCTATCCTGATCCTGACTTACTGACTCGACTCTCTGACTCCTTGCCAGTGAGGTCGGTGTCCATTCCCACTCTTCTGCTACCCTCAGCTCCCAGCCTGCCCTTCCTCATAGAGCAGTCCACCACTGCGACTCCTGACAATCACTTCTGTTGAGCTACTGGCTGCGCTTCTGGTGTGCCAGAGCATATTGTGGGCTCGTGTTCAGCTCGCTGCCTACCAAGATTCCCAGGGTCCTTTTCAGCAGAGGTGCTCTTCAGCAAGTCCCCAGCTTGCACTTTTGCAAAGGGATCTTCCTTTCCAGTTGCAGGACTTTTCATTCATTCATTTTTAAATGTATTGGCTTAATGTAATATCAACACAAACTATTTACATTATTCTTATTAAAATAAACATGCATAAACTAAATCCTAAAACCTAATATTCTGCAAACAAGCAATTATAAAAAAAAGTGTTCATTAAAATCAAAACAGTAAGACAAGAATTATACTCACATATCACACAAAAGAAGCCCAGTTTAATGGAATTAATTTCTGTAATACAAATTGTCTTATGGAAAGTAAACAAATCAAAATGGAAACAACAGCTGTGGCTCAAAATTACCATTGAACACCAGAAAAATAATTGAAAATAATAATTAAGAGTGAAAGTCCATTGGCAGAGCTGACAAAGCTTCTTGCAATGCTAATATCATTATCAAATGCAAGAAGAATCAGTCACCACAAACAGATAAGATTATCATGGCTCCAATTTTTTTACAACTTTTTTTCTTTCCTGTCCTTATTAAACAGAAATAACCTAAAATTTGCAGCCCATAAAATATATGTTCTGTTTTAAACAGAGTATTATGATAGGAGTGCTATAAATGTTACAACGAGCTACAGGGTTGGTAGGTTCTAATTCAGCATACTGAAGTTTAACAAGCATCACAGCTTTAATTAGGTAGGGGTATTCATATACTTAGTGTTAAACCTTTTTTTGTAGTACTTTGCAGAGTCAGGCCCTTAATGAAATACACCACTTAAGTCTACAGCAAGATAATATTTTGGGTGTGACAAATATATGTCTATTAAAAATCCATTGTGCAACAGAGATTCATTGCTATATTCTTCATGGGAAGAGTCTCCTTCCTTGGCATTATGACTACTGAATTGCATAGAATCTCTCTCTTCCCACCTATTGACATAAAAATAGGGTTTGTGTCAATATAAGTATTCATTTTACAATAAACATTGATTTTTCTCAATTCCTCACATACATTTTACTAACTCACAGATTTTAGGAACATAACGACAGTTTCAAATTAAGACATGGATATATGGGATTAGTTGAATGGATGGGAAAGGGGCAGAGACACTGCAGTGCTTAACTTTAATGCATTTGGCCCTAAATTCTGAACATAAGAAGAACTATGCACTTCACAGATAGGATACAAAGATTTATATGCTGAATAGAGAGCTGCAAGCTTCCCAGCAAGAAATGCTAAGAAAATGGTATGTGATGAATGAATCTGAGAGCTGAGAATAGTGTTTTTGAGAAGATGCCTCCATCAGCAAAGGAAGCAGAACCAGGATTCTCACTTACACTCATTTCAAAATGCCGAGCACCCTTTAGGTAGTCTTGATATTTAAATAAAACCAAATTTTCCTGAACTAGAGTTCTCCTTTTACAACAGCTTGCAAACTAAAGCATTCATCCAGAGAGGGGAAAACCCTGGTCTGTTTTCTTCCTAACCTCAATGGATACAAATACAGTTCTTAAACCATACACGCCAGAGTTGCAGTCTGCACTCTTGCCTTTGTTGGATAGCTGATTCACCTGCAGTACAAGATTCATGGGGCACAAAGAAACATGACTCTGGAACTCTGTGTTCAGTGACAGTGAGAATTCTTGTTGTTCAAGATCCAGTTTCTACATCCAAGATAATTTTTGTAATTTTTATCCAATGTAGAATGCGTAGAAAGTAGTGAGATAGTAGAATGGAGCATCCATCTCCCAAATCAGTGTTTTAAGATAGTAGATGACTTAACATTAATCTACAGTCACATCATTTGTGATATGTCTTTTTTTCTAGCTTCATCAATCTTGAAGTCTTTCCAATACAGTGGTATAACTTCCAGAGGTGGAGCTGGGAAAACAGTAGCTATTAGTCTACTATATGAAAATGTGGGCACCTATGTCACTCCTTCAACTGCATTTTAAAAGTTATATTACCAATGCTCAGAAGACAGCTTCAGGCCCTAGAACCAGAGTGAACAGAAGTGTCTTTGCCAGAGTCAAATGCCTGAACTGTGTTCCAAAATCACAAAATGGTTGAGGTTGGAAGGGACCTCTGGAGATGATCTTGTGCAACCCCCGTGATCAAGGAGGGTCACCTAGAGCAGGTTGCCCAGTACCGTATCCAGATGGCTTTTGAAAATCTCCAAGGATGGAGACTCTACAACCACTCTTGCAACCTGTGCCAGTGCTGTCACCCTCACAGTCTCCCTATGCTCAGATAGGACAGCCTGAGTTTCAGCTTGTGCCCATTGCCTCTTGTCCTGTCACTGGGCACCACTGAGAAGAGCCTGGCTCTGTCTTATTTACACCTTCCCTTCAGATGTTTGATAAGAACCTCCCTGAGCCTTCTCTTCTCCAGGCTAATCAGTCCAGCTCTCTCAGCCTTTTCTCATAGGAGAGATGGTCCAGTCCCTTAATCATCTTCGTGGTCCTTCGTTGAACTCCCCAGTCTTTCTTGTGCTGAGGACCCAGAACTGGACACAATACTGCAGGTATGGCCTCACCAGTGCTGAGTAGAGGGGAAAGATCAACTTCCTGGACCTGCTGGCAACGTTTTTCCTAATGCAGCCGGGGATACTGTTAGCCTTCTTTGCCACAGAGACACATTGCTGGTTCATGGTCAGCCTAAGTCCTTTTCTACAAAGCTGCTTTCCAGCTGGTCAGCCCCAGCATGTACTGGTGCATGAGGTTATTTCTCCCCACGTGCAGGAGGGAGACCAGTGGAAAATGTGAAAAGTGTTAAAGTACAACAAGAAAACAAAACTTTGTGCTGTCCTGTTTTGTATTGACCAAAACTTTATGAGTCCTTAATGAGCATCTGGCATTTTTGGGTGGTCCTCTGGGGTGCCTATCTTCCAAAGTGCACTGCATAGAGCAGATAAACAATTAAATGAATTTCTCATCTGGTCCCTGTTTTTTTTTTAATAATCTGGTTACCCATGTAGGTATATTGCCATCACTGTCAAGCACTTCAAAATATGAAACTTGAAGTACCTTTTATTGAAGCAAATCATGATAATATCACAATTTAAAATGGTTAATTATTTAATATTCAAATTGTCAAAACCTGAACTAGGAATGAATGGTATGACTAACCTACCTGTTTTATCAGGTCTGTTTCTGAATTCTTTTTTTGCTAAAATATGCTCACCCATCAGCCATATCAGCAATGAATCATACTAGGTTTTAAAAAAACTTCAGAGGACTTAATGGTATTTTCCACCTGCCTGACACAATACACTGGAGTCTGCACCACTTGGAGCTGAGAGTTAGGTTAGCTCCATCAGTTGAGCTGTGGCACAAGTTTGGCTTTTTTACTCATCTGAATGGACTGTAGCATGGATTTGATCTTTAGAAGTAATTTTGCCACTGGTAGCCTGATTCCACATGCAAAAGAATGCAGGATTTTGACCCCGAATGGAAAGCCTGAACCCTTCATAATCACTGAACAGAGCCCTAACAGTACTTTCTTTAATTTGTGCTCATCAAAACAGGAATCAATTCCTTTACATCAAAGCTCAGGGCAACTTATTTTCTTTAGGCTTCATCCTTCATAATCTATCCCTCCCTTTCATCGATTCATTTATATGCCCACCATTAGTGTAATTGCCAAAAATAGAACTTGAACTCCAAACAGTCAACATAAAAGACTACACAGAAAACACTGAGGTGAAATTCTTCACTATGAGAGTGGTGACGCACTGGAACAGGTTTCCCAGAAAAGTTGTGGATGTCCCATCCCTGGAAGTGTTCAAGGCTAGGGTAGATGGGGCTTTGAGCAACCTGGTGTAGTGGAAGGTGTCCCTGCCCAGGGCAGGGGGATTGGAACTAAATGATCTTTAAGGTCCCTTCCAACCCAAACCATTCTATAATTCTATGATTCTATGAAATTATAATATACTTAAATTAAGTCTTTCAAAGCTATTTTTTATTTTTGTTTCTATTCACTGTCTAGAGTGAAAAAGAAAGTTTATTTTCAGTTCAAATCTTCTAGCTATACGACACAGGTTTTGTTCAATAAGTTAATGAAATCTAGATATTTGTATGGACAGAAGTATCTCAAAACAGCTATAGTGTAATTTCCAAATACTTATTTCTTGATACCAGAGAAATATCAAAACAGATGGGATTATTTGGTCACTAGATGTCAGCAGTATGTGGAATTAATGAAGCAAAATCATGACAAAAGTAGAACTTCTTATTATAAAAAGAGGAACTGCTAACATAGTGAGATTTTCTTTTAATTACCTATTTAGAGAATTATATAACCCTCATCATAATGATAATGCAGTTCATCAGTGAATACAAACACCAGTGACCTGATAAATAAAACAATCCTCAGGTTATCACCATAAATGTTTTAATATAATTTCAATAGAGTATTATTTTAATTATTTAATTTGGATCCTAGCATGCCATCGTTATACCCACTAATATGTAGTTCCTGACAAGAAACCTTTGCTATCCCTAGAAAATTTTCCTACTATAGCTGCTGAATAAAGAAGCTGTTTTCAATCTTTTTAATGGCTTTGGAAAGTTTTGTAGTTTTATATTTTATTTTATTTTATTTTATTTTATTTTATTTTATTTTATTTTTTTATTCTTCAAGAGGGACACTTAAAAAAGCAACTCCTATCTGTCCTTCTTATCATATAATATGTATCGAACTGCCTAACTGCTATAAGAACAAGAAGCTTTTCTGCATCCAAAAAGGTCTGTGTTGTTCCTTTTCTTCTCTTTACACTGAAACCTATGATTTATATATTATTACACACTGGTGCATCTTATTAGTGCTCCTAGTTCTTACTGTAGGACATGTTTCTGTGACATGCTCCTGCTTCATCTGCCTCTATTAATTCAGGATCTTGATCAAGATAAATCAAGATCAAGAGGACTGTATCTTGCAGATTATACTATATACTGTATATATACTATAAATAGAGAAAACTAAATATTTTTTGTATGATTAAGATGAGGCACAAATACTACGTCTGATTTGTACTGTGTGTGCTTTGAGGTGGCTGCATAGGCCTGTCTCTGCAAGATTTCTTTAGTAAGAGACTAACCCTTTAGGCCACATTTAGAGTGAGTTTGGACTCAGTGCGAGTGTGACAGGAAGAATTCCAGGTTATTTTTATGTAGTAGCAAAACCTAAAGTTGAAAACAACTTTCACTTACTATCTTGTTCAAAATAGCAATGTCAAATCTAAAATTGCAATCATACAGAAAGAATCCCCCACCAAAATGAATCTACTTTACTGTGTTCCCATAACAATAGCATACAATATTAATTATTTTGTTCAATTTCTGACATATCCTAGTATGTATGCATCCACTTAAAAATGAAATAACTCAGCTTTCCTCTTTTTTAGCTTTACAAATACATGTGAAAATATTCAGCCAATGTATTTATAATCAAACTTAGGCCAGTGAATAGGAGGCCAGATGGCAAATGAGTAGAGTCTCGCTATAAGTAGCATTCCTGCAACAATGAGACTTCTTATCTGTGTAGTGAAATATTACTCAGTGCCAGTGAAGGTGAAAATTAAACAATGTCAACCTTCATGATACTTTGCAAACTGGGAAACAGTGCTGCATTTATGGCAATTACTCAAAAAAACCCCTTTTATTTGGGCTAATTCTACCACCAGGAAACATCTACCACCTTCTGACTACTTGCCATGATATTTTTGTAATAAGGTTATTTTTTAGAGTTCAGCCAGTCTGAATAAATACAATACTAAAAAGCAGCTTTATATAACACAGTGTTATTAAACATTTTATAATTTCTTGGACATTTTTTTTACTCTGTTGTCACCACCCTTCTGTTGGTCTTTCACGCTTTGGAGCCAAAGGTCATATAGTACTTAAAAACAGACTGCATAATATGCCTAACAAAATGATAATTCCATGACCTATAGTAATATTAAATGTTGTCTTATAGTTACAGATGTGAAGAGAATAAAAGGAGTAAGCTCCTGATATATCCTAAGGAAATGTTTTTTAATCTGTCCGGTTCATTTATATATTTACATTTTGAAAAATACAATATTTGGTAAGGGTAAAATTTTCTGAATATTTATTAAAGTAGACAGGAACATCTTTGAGACACTGGGACATGAAGAAAATAGTAAAAAGTGGGGAACATCTACACGCATGAACAATGTTTTATAAAAAAGCAGAAGCAGGTTCTGCTCCCATTTAAGCTAGAAAGGGTTTGGTTTTTGCCTTCAACAGCTGTTGCATTAGAACCTTGCGTGACCTCGTTAGATCTCATTTCTTTTTTGCTCTTGTCTAATGCTGATAAACTTTCTTGGCCACCATTGATTTTAACTAGAACAACAAACTGTATAAAATAACAGGATAAAACATGCACATAGAAGTTAATGCTGTCATTGGCAAGAATCTAGCTTTTTTGAGCAGCCTTCCAGTAGGAAAGTGAAATTATAATGCAATGGAAAGTAAAAAATATGGAGAGATATCTTGATTTCAGATATAAAAAGACAGGCATAAACAGTGATATAGAAACGAAAGATTTAAAAAATATTAAATAAGACTTCCTTGTGCCTGTCTTCAAAGATTGTTTTCCTAATACAAACCTGCTGGAGCAAAAGTAGTATTAATGGTAAAAAGAAAAATTTTGTTGTAATTCTCAGTATTTTAACATAAGATAATTATAATATACCATGTAAATTAAACTCCTTAATCATTTTCTATATTTTTCCATTTTATCTAAAGATTTCACTGTTGTTCGTCCATAATATTCATCACAGAAATAAAAGCATTAATCACCTTGGCATCCAGAAAAAGGGGTTACATTTTATTTCCTGTGATCTCTAGGGTACAAAACTTGAGGAAGATATTAGTTTTTAATAATTCTGATCCACTGATCTGGGTTTACCATGTTGAATATACAGGTACTCCTCCTTCAATAAATTTCAGTGTAATGCAAACAAAGAAGACATTCACAATTCAATGTTGTTTTAAATATCATACACCATAGGGTATGTTTTATCCCAATAGGATTAATGCTGAATGAAAAATGAAAGGTATTCATACTGATAAACTTTAAATTTTAATTACCTATTTTATGAAGTAGATTTCATAGGCTTGTTCTGCAGTTTGTGGAGAAAGACAAACTCCTTCAGAAAACAATTCAGTGCACATACGTGAGGTTCCTGATCTGAAACCTTCTGTAGAGAAGGTACCAATTGTACATGTAAAAGGGATGTAGAGAGACTGGCCAGCTAACTTCTGTCCCTAATGTTAGGTATTATATTATGAGTAGCTCCCCAAATTTTTCTCTTAAGGACCTATGTCTTTCCGCTGCTCTGCTCTTCAATTTATTACGTCTTTCTGATTGTGGAAAATTCAGATGTTGGTGGGTTATATTTTCAGAGTCTCTCTTCCCACAGAACCCTGGAAGACTTCCATGACACAAGTGAGGGAGAACTGAAGTTATGTTAATATCAGCAGCCTTTATCTCAGTATTTCAGGCAGTAAAAAATCAGAAGCACCCAGGTTTTTGCCGAGTTACTTCTATTTCAGAACTCAGGATCCTGAAGCTTTTGGAAAGAGCATATGTAAAATACAAAAGATCTCCTGTGTATTTAGGTTCTTTTCTAGATGAAGATACAGAGATGATCAGAAAGCTGTTAGCTTTCAAGAGGGAACTACTACAATTTCTAATGCTAATTTATTTTGCTGCTAACAGCAATAGACTGAGTAGAGCTAACATACAGAATAGTCA
The DNA here is from genome assembly GCF_964195595.1 of Calonectris borealis. Taxonomy (NCBI): domain Eukaryota; kingdom Metazoa; phylum Chordata; class Aves; order Procellariiformes; family Procellariidae; genus Calonectris; species Calonectris borealis. The sequence continues at coordinate 32,581,269 of NC_134316.1, forward strand.
TATGCATAAATCAGTAATACATTCATCTGTATTAATGAGTTTCATTTTCTTTATTACAACATAAAGAACCCACTGAACAGGGTGCTTGGAAAAGCATGTTCATCTTCTTTGTACATTGATTACTAATTATTGTATCCAAAGACATACAGAATTAGAAAGTAAGGGCTATTGTATGTAGATATTTTTTCTGTAACTAATCATGGTGGGTTGGCCTTGACTAACAGCCAAACTCCCACCCAGCCACTAACTCACTTCCTCCCTCAATGGGACAAGAGAAGAAAGTAGGAAGAACAAGAATGAGAAAGCTTGAGGGTTGATATAAAGACAAGGAGATCGCTTACCAATTAGTGTCATAGGCAAAACAGACTCAACCTGAGGAAAACTAGGTTAATTTATTGCCAGTTAAAATAAAAATGTAGTTAGCAGTTCAGATAGTGGGAAACAAAAAGATAGACATTAAATCAACACCTTTCCTTCACCCTTCCCAGGTTCAAATTCAGTCCTTTACTCCAGATTCCACTACCCCCCAACCAGTGCAGTGGGTTGGGGACTGTTATGGTTAGTTCATACTAGTTTCTCTCTGCTACTTTCCTCTCACACTTTTCCTCTGCTCCAGCGTGGGGTCCCCGCAGGTGACAGTTCCTTTGGGAATATTCATCTGCTCCAGTGTGGTCCTCTCCATAAGCTGCAGGGGATATCTTCTCCAGCACCATGGAGCACCTCCTCCTTCTGCTCTGGCCTTGGTGTTCGCTTTGTTGCTTTTCACTCTGTTTGTTCTCTCCCCCTCTCTCTGTTTACCCTTTCCTAAATATGTTTTCACAGAGGTGTGTCACAAATGAGTGGTTTAGAGGCTGCTTAAAGAATCACCATCAAAAGTATTAACAAAAAGTGATTTTAGTAGAAATTTATAAAAACACAAGTTAACAGAGTTCGATAGCAAGGTTCACTCTATCACTTAATACATAGACAAAGAATACAAAGGAAAATCGTGCTAGAATTGAGCTAGAATAATTTATACAAAGGCACAAAAGGGTAAGGGAGACCCTCCCATTGAGTCACAAGGTTCAGACAAGACCCCCTTGCTTCCTAAACTCCTGATGGAGCTTAGGTGCAGCTAGATCCAATCTTAGTCTCAGACTTGGACAATGGTTTATGTCTAATACAAATGGGTAAGGAGACCCTCCCACTGAGTCACAAGATTCAGAGTAGACCTTGCTTTCTAAACTCCTGATGGAGCGTAGGTACAGCTAGATCCACTCCTAGTCACAGTCTTGGTCAACGGTTTATCTTTAAGGGATTATATGTGTCTAGCAGCAGTCTAAGGTACATTCACAGGTTTAAAGTGGATCACAAGATTTTAGCAGCTAATTTAACATTTAAAGTGAGCTAATAGAATTTACTACAATCACAACAGTGACTTAATTACAGATTACACTTGCTATCAGTTACCTAAACCAATTCACACACACACAGAGTCACAAATATATATAAATGTACAAAAGGTATACCTGTTAAAAATTATCCTTGAGTTCCGTGAAATATTCACTTCAAATGTCTCAGCATTTCTCAATGGGCGAGGGGTTGAGTCGCGAGGAGTGTTTCAGCCCAGGTTCCGTTGTCAGCTTTCGGTCATGGTGCTCCAAATATTGCAAACTCAAGAGTTTGCGAGCTCTGAGTGGCGTCCTACTCCGAGGGAGATGCTGGGCGCAGCCTGCTGCGGTCCAGGAGAGCTCAAAGGGCCTCACTTAGGACTGCTGTTTATAGGGTCGCGAGATGATTGGCTTTAGTCATCAGCAAATTTCCATCCTGGCCACAATCTGGAACAATCCGGAACAGTAAAAATGGTATCGTTCCACTTGAGCTACGATCCAGGTAGGGAATGTTTCAAGGCTGTCAGTTGATGATGAATTATTCCTGCTCTCGTTCCCCACCTTGGCCAGGCAACAGGTGTTCCTGGCATGGTCAGTACCACTCCCTGCCTTAACCGTGCAAGAGTTCCTGGTACGGTCAAGGGACGCTTAACCATCCAACTCATTACACAAATCCTAAGGCCTAACAGGAATTCCTGAGATCACAGGGGAGAGGGGAAAATGCACCACCACAAGGTGCCACACACTTGACCCTGCATTGGGTCCATTTTGCAGCCAGCTAGAACTAACTGTGTCCAACACAGGGCAGCCCCTGATATCTTCTCACAGAGGCCCACCCCTGCAGTCACCATGCCTCCAGAACCTTGCCAGGTACAGCCAACACACTAAGAAAGAAGTAACTGCAGCAGAAAAGTAAACTAAGTCAATTAATTAGATTTCTTAAGTGTCATAGATGTTGTATTTAAAAGAAAGAAAGCAAAAGCCACCTGAATGCTCTCTCTCTGTCAAGCCCCTTTTTTAATTTTGCAATTTATATGTAATGAAAAAAAATTCATTCCATATTGTCAGAATTCCCTATTGAATTGTTTGAGATTTTTGGTCTTTTAAAATTTGTTTTTAATATTCAAAGTGGTTATCTTTAATGTAGGATCTGATGCATCTGTTGCCTCCAAAGTATAAATAATTTGCAGTGGTGTCTCTACTTCTTGGTAAAGACAGCTGATTCAGATTTGTTGCACTTCCAACAACTCCAGGGATAAGCACATCTACAAAAAATATACAGTAAGTTTCAGATTGTTTTATTATTATTATTCCTGTGCAGACTTCCAATATTTCTTTTCTTCTTTTTTTTAGAAAGTAAACTAAAGCCAGCTTAAAAATTATGGTTGCCCAACTTTAGCAGATAGAGAAATCACTCTGTTCACTTCCGACAGCATTGCTTACAAATTAAAGTATGTGACATCATACGGCAGTCTGAAAATTATTACCAGTAGAAGTGGAAATACAAGAAACAAAACAAAAAAAAAGCAAATCCCAAACCATTTAACAAATTTGTATCTCAAACTGTGCAGACACAGTTGTCAGTAGTATTATGGCATCAAATTGGTCTAACTAAAGAAAAGATCTACCTCCAGAACAAAATGGAAGAATGTTCATTGTTCCAGGAAATTCAAAAGGCATACTAGCATACTTGAGATTATGGACATTTGGAAAAGGAATTCTTGTATACACTCTCAGCTGGTACTTTATGATTTCTACCCTACGTGAGTAGATTAATTCTACATTTTCTTTCAACCTCATAAAAATTTACCACCTAGGCACACTGCTCAGTGTGTGTGTGTACCTTTTTGAAAAATGTGACAAACTTTTCCATGGCAACATTCTCTGTAAGAAAAGACATCAGGCTCAATACTAGGTACTCTACTGATTATATTGAAGAAAAGATTTTCCCTTAAGTAAGGAAGAGGAAAGAAAAATATTAATTTCACAGTCTGGGGTTTGATTCCCCCATTGTCTTGTATTGCAGGTTACCTGCTAACACCTGTATGAAATGGGTATCAAGTACTGCCATGCTGAGCTAGTAGCTTTTTATAGTTCCTTTGCATTTACACCTATAGGTATCTTTAGTATCTTTAGATTCTAATTTTCATTTCTGAACAAAAAAAATCACTGATTCCTATTATCTAGCAATTAGATATCACTGCAATCCATAGTTTGGTTGCCATAGCTACCAGTTACCTGTTAAGGACTGTTGTCCTTTTTCTAGGATTCCCTCAGAAAAATAAACATAACTAGTAAAATATTTGGTTTTTTGAGGACCACATTTCTAAATAACAAGAAAATCTTCATTACGGAAGAGAATTCTTATTTAACTTCAGCAGAACTGACAATCCAAAAATACT